>NC_073702.1:70116202-70423577 GCF_023634085.1 Falco cherrug | reverse complement strand
TAAGGGCTATGAAAGGAATAAAAAGGTGGCACGTTCACAACAAAAGGAGAACTTTCTTACCACATTTACTTCAGCTTGGCAAAGGCTCACATGGTTTCAAAGGTAAGGAGATAAATTTATGGAAAAAAAAAAAACAAAACACTGACAGCTAATACACTCAAAGATCTCACCTCTTTCTAGGAAGTCATTTGAACTTCTTGAAGATTGGGACAAAGTGCTGGGGAAGCATTATTGCATGCTTGTCCTATTTTTAAACTCTTTCCAAAGTATTTGCCATGACCGCCACCAGTATGTGCCTGATCCCTTATAGCTGTTCTTACGTTACACTCTCTACCACAGCAGTTAAACAATTTCATACTTCAGTTCCTTTGAAACTGTGCAGTAAAGACTTAGTCCTAACAATTTGCTGTCATAATTTACTGTAAAAATTAATCTATTAATATTTCATATTTTATCAACTCCTCTGTGTTCCCCATAATTAAATCTTTTCTTGTGAAACTTTCCTAAGATCCTAAGGTGAACACTTCAAAAAATTAGCTTTTCTGCAATGACTTTCTGAACAAGCTTCTGTGATCTTGCCATAGTTTATTTGAGCAAAATTATGTGCTTGGAAAGTGGTTTGCTGTTTATTCTGTTTGTTCGTCCTTGGGAAATTTCCTATCTGCATGCCTCATAACATACTTGTCCATCATTCCAGCCTACTTTTTGTGGTCAGCTGCACCCCATAGTGAAGAGGCATGTTAAATCCAAAAGGATTCATGAACTCCATCTGTTGAAGAGGTCCCATCTGCAATAGATCGCTTTCATCAGATTAGTACTTTCTTGAGATAAGACTTTCACCTTCCTCAGAAGAAGGAAGATTTTTCTACAATGAAAGTCTTTCCCATTCACCCGTCCAGAGTTCCTCAGCTTTGGCCAAGGGACAGCACTTTGCCCCTGAGGGCCATTGTGGGCCATTACCTGCCCACAAAGCAAGCAACCATGACATCTTACTAAATGCTTTTCAACTGAACCTTGTTTGGCTTAAGTTTTAGAGTAGGTAAGGGGAGGAAGACAGGCAAGGACTTGCACGTCATCCTTGGCATGTGAGGAGAAGGGCTTTTTGACTTTTTAACAAATTAATATACCTGTTTTCTCATTTCATTATTTTTACCTGAGTTAGACTGCCTTTTAACTCCTTCCCACGCATAGCCAAACCACTACTGCAGCCAAATCTCACTAACATTACTTGCCACTTGTGTCTAAGGCTCTGTTCATATCAGACTCAGGCTTGATGATCCAGCTTTAATAGACATACAATGTATAAAGAGTTGATGTTGATAAAACAGGAAACAAATAGCAAGAAAAGCCAGTATCATGAGGCTATAAGATAGCCCATAATACTCCATTTTATTTGATACTTTCCTGGTAATCACTGATTCTGTCTCCTGAAAGTATACATTATACATGGTTATATTGGTTAAGTGGGTCCATTAAATGCTAAAATTGATACAAGATAACCTGCTTGACTACCTAGACCCTCTGGGCCACGGAATAAGTTAAACCACCATATATGGCACAACTACTGCTGACCCCATGCCTTCTATCAAATTCAGGAGACTTTTTTAATAGTAGTTAATGCTTTTTGACAATACTCCTAACAAGAACTCAGCATTAACATACACAGTCCCAGAAATGCATGCCCATGTTAAAATCCAGCTTATGAAACTGAAGAATAAGTCTCCAGTGGGTTCAATGGTTGTAGATAGTGAAATACTTACTAGGTGTGTCTAAAGTTTCTCAACAAATAAATAAAAATCATTTAATAAAACACAGGAACATCAAGCTAAAATCTTCTTTAGAAATTTAAATCTATCATCTGACTAGTACCTTTGCCCTCTTGGTCCTTGCTTTGACTAGGACAAGCAGAGGCCTTAGCCACTCTGTTTTCACTGCTTCATGTGCACATTTATCAAGGGGTTTTGGATGCCTACAAGTGTCTCTGATCAGGCTGCTGCATGTTCTCATAAAAATGTCCAAAGCATATAGGCAGATCAACTCCACTGACAACCTACAGCTGTCCTTGGACCGACACTACAGCTCATCTGCAGCTGAAGTAACTGAACATTTGATTTGGTTTGTGCAACAAGTTTAGTATATCATAATGTGTGAGGTTTACTGTGCTTATGGTGACCACTTCTGTAGCCCATACACAGCAACACCGGAGTAGCTCACCTGTGCAAACGGTGCTGTGCACCTTCTCTCCTATTGCTTTCTTGAACCCACTAGATATCATCATGGAAGCCCTAACTGCATATTCCCATGTTAAGTTACACAGTTGTAGTCACACAGACATGCAGTTTTCTTTGGACTGAAGCCATGCTCCCACGCCTCTTGGTGGTTTTCATGGACTAGAAAGCACTAAGGAGGCTGATCATCTTTCAGAAGATGGCACTTTTTCTGTAACTCTCTCTCCTACTAGCAGCTTAGGATCAAGAGAATTATTTTCAGCATTTTGGCTGCAAATGGGAGGATGCTATCAAGCTATTTACCAAATCCGGCCTTTATTTGGGCAAATACTCTACTGGGATATGCCTTGTGAAGCAGTCATTGAAGATTATGATTTTGTTGTGGGTACAAAACAGTCTTTGGAAACAGCAAGAGAAAAATTGCGTGCAATGCCTTTGGGTGGGTTTCAGTTAACCAACAACTAAGTCAGGGAAAGAGAGTTTTCTACAGCAACAGCCCAGGCTACCAGCTGCCAAACATAGTACAGAGATGATCGAAGCCACAGGCTACTTGGGAACAGGCTGCCTTCAGGGCAGACTGTGCGTGTTCACTTCCTAACCGACAGCACAGATGTAAGAACATTGAATATTGGATGTTTAAGGATCTTCACTCTAGGTTATGTCAAAATATCCACACAATGCTAGGGATATGTCCAAACTTTAGTTAGCCAGGCATTTGAGTTTCCATAGCTGGACTGAAACTTCAGCAGATAATAGCTGTTATTTTCAGCATTGCTGTCCCCAAGATTTATACACAGTGGTTTGTAGCTGAAAAACTACGGCTGTTCTTTATTAGGTCCCAATTCAACACAGTAACAAACACGTCCTTCAAGTCATCTCTATTATGGCAACACCAAGGAATATTCTTATTTCTAAGCGTGTGCCTAAGGCTTTCCTTTTATTTCAAAACCGAATTCACTAGGATATAATCATGTACTAAAAGTTATGTCTAAGCACTTTTAGAGCCTGCCATGTGCTCAAGTGCTTTAGTAAATCAGGACTTCTGCAATTTAATTGCACTAAGTGGATGATAACAAAAGACAACAACAGGAATAAATTGTCTAACTGTGTTCAAGATCATGTGATTGACTCCAGACTTCAGCCATCCCAAGCCTTCAGAAGGCTCAGGCACTATACCCTTGTTCACACAGAGCAATGCCTGCCTCCATAAATAGTGTCATCAAAGTGAAAGGGGCTGCCTCTGAAGTAACCTACTGAGTACGAACATGTGTGCTGGAGCCTAGCCCATGCTGTAAAGTACAAAAGAGAGGTGAGGGAAGGCGAATTAGATTTTAAACAGATACTTGCCACTGTTGAATGGACAAAGGAGATTTATTTGTTAACACTTAATTTAGGCCATGTCGAAATGCCACATTTGTGTGTATACGAATAAAAACTAGCAAAACCACCATAACATAAAGAGAAGTGCTTACTTCAGAAGTAGTTTGGTAACTTACCACACCTGTTGTATCTCATGATAATTACAGTGAAACAACACGGGAGCCACAAGAGTACTGAGATGCAGCACAGAGCAAAAAGAGCAAACATGCAACAGATTAAGGAAACAGAAGCCAAGCTAGTAAAACTGTAAACCTGCTTAAGGAACACACTGTTGCTGTTATGAGAGCAGGAGCCAGTTCTGCATCAAGTTTTGTGCAGAGTATCAAGGCAGTGATAGCATGGAGGTGAATCCTTAGGCAGCAGTTCAGTGGCTTGGCCTGCCTCTGCTGCACAGCCACTGACACAACCCATAGACAAGATATAAATGCCATGTGGTAAAACCAGCAGATGCTCTTCCAACCACCTTACTTCTTTCCAGGTCTCTGAACTCTCACAGAGCAATGAACATAACCCTGAGCTCCATGGCCTATGGTCTCCCCTGGTCTGCTGTGTGGGAGGACCACTGGCGCTGATCCCCACAGGACTGAAGCTCTCAGCTGCTGTATTGGTGTTCACAAACCTCATTGATGCCATTCAGAGTGCGGAAGGGCAGAGTAAGAATAAAGTGTGAACAACCTCTCTAGCAATAACAGCTGTGCTACAGTGTACAGACCAATGCTTCCATGTAAAGTGAAATCTGCGGCAGCTTACCTTAAGCCATAAACTGTGGCATTTTAGGAGTAAGAAACCCTGGAGCAGGCCCTGTACCTTTCATCAGTGGAGTGAGGCAGACAGCTGGAGATAGTAATTACTCCAGCCATTGCCCTTGCTGAATGTGTCTCAGCCCCAGACAATCATTTTACAAGATCTGTAACTCAGTGTTTGGGAGGAGGGAGTTTCCAAAGGTCTGGAACAGCTGGTATGCCGAATGGGAAAAGGATGAAGTGGAAAGCATTTGAAGTCGCTTTTCTTTCTTGGAATAGAGACACTTACTTGCAATCCTGAATTTCATGCTGTGTGAGACTATCAGTATGCATGCATTTAAACTAATGACTGCTTTTCTGTGGATCTGAGCTGCAGTCCTTTAATCCTTACTTTAGCAAATAAAACTTTCTTCATGCGAGCAGTGACTGTAGACTCTGGCCCCCAGTTTTAGTGCCTTGGCCATTACAGTCACCTGGTTGAAATACAAGCATAGAAATTTGGAGTGAATTAAACAAATGGTAGCTAAGAAAGCCCCTACATGAACAAAGAAGAACTGCAGAAACGTATTGTGGACACCTGGAAAAGCCTGTCTCTTATTTGCAAGATATATATAAACAATGTTCCAGGGAGACAAGTCTGTAATAAAAACTAATGGCAAACAAACAGAATGCTGCACTGAGTAGTTCAAGAAGAATCCTTTTATACTTTTTTCCTTTGAGGCATATGCTTCCCAAGCACTTTGATTTATTAAAACAATTCCTTGATATATTTACATTGCTAATTCAATCATGTGAGTGATGGTAGGTTTTCCAGTCTTAGGAAAAGTACATTGCAGATTGAACAGATAAATTGGGACCCAGTTCTGTGCACAATTAAGCAAGTGGCAAAATTCCCATTAATGCTGAGAAATATAAAGGAAAAGTAGCAGCTCAAATTTATTTCTGCTGTTTACAACTATTTAAGAAAGAATACATTATTCAGTTAAAGCCACTAAGCCTAATGTCGAGAATTAATGTTAGATGGCTAAGCTTACTCATACAACTGGTTCCACTAACGATATGAAAAAGGGTGTAGTAGGATTACTTCTGCGAGTAATAACTTTCCCAGTGTCTTCATTATGCCACATACTCCATCACACACTTGGGAGATACAAGAGAACATGCATCTGCCTTTGTCTAATGAGAAGACCCTGTGGCAATTCCAGATAGGTCAATTTGAGAAAAACACTTAAGGTAGGCCTGCAGGTGTGGACATACAGTTTGTGGATTCTCCCATTGACTAGGAAGACAAGAAGGTGAGACCTGATGTCCCAGAGACAGGCCAAAAAGAGGATTCCTATGAAAAGCTATGAAAATATTTCATTGTAACTGTCAAAAAATATGGGGAGAGGTTTATTTCCACCTGAAACACAAATTGCCCTAAAGCCCACTTAATATGCTGGGAAGGATTGTTTTCAAAGTCTGAGTCATTACACATAATGACACCACATTGCTCATACAATCATTTTAAATCTGGTAGTACACAAAGCTATAAATAGTAATAATAATTTAAAGATTAAGTGTGTAGATACAATTAATGGTTAATTTATTCTAAATTGCATTTACTGCATCATTAAGTAAAACATTCATCAATATGGCAGTTGTTTGTAAAATAATCTTTCAAACAAATTGCATTTAATTTGTGCTTCTAATCAGCCAGTTACATAATGCAATGTAAAGAGGTCAGATGGAACTATATCATAGATGTACTATATCATCAGAACAGAGATTAGTCACAATTAGGTACCTAATCCATGTTATCTGTGTATGTTACTGCTACTGCTATTCTTTTAAATGCTAAAGGACAATGAAACGTATATAGGAAAACTTCCTTAGCTTTCTCTGGAGACAAATTATTATAATATTTGCTCACGCTCAAAAAGTCAAAAGATTTGCCCTTTGTGTTACTCATTTGTTTAAAGGGAGTTTGTTTGCGATCTAAATATAAACTTAACTTCAGCAGTTGCGTTCTCTACTAATTGACTCATACTTGAGTCCCTTTATGTGATAAACATGCACAGCTAATAATCAATGATATGGCAACTGTGTGTACAGAACAAATAAGAAACAAATATTCTGTGTCTGTACTCACATATGCCAAGCAGAATACAAAGAAGAGCAAATACGTGTGCTTTAAAGCTGGAGTCCTTAAAGGTCATTTACATTAATTTTTGACACACTGCTGTTACATAGAAAATAACCTTTCCTCTTGTTGCTAAAATGCCCTTGCCACCATACCTATTTAGTTCAGCATGTATGCTTATTACAAACATTTGTCCTCAAGCCTAGAACTCACTTTTTCAAAGCTTGGGACTTACTGAAGTTGGAAATTACCCCTTTTTTATTTTCATAGCTGGGGGGGGGGGGGGTGGGTGGGGGGGGTGGGCAGGGGAGGGGAGAGTCCTTTCTGCATAAACCCATTCTCATTTTTTCTGTTTTCATTATCTATACCACCCAGGGCAGTTGGGAAGCTACAAGGTAAGAGATTCTTGCTCTTCCTCTCAGCCTGCACTGAAACTAGTCCTACAGACCAGTTTGGCACTTACACCCCTCAGTATCCATGCCTTTCCAAAATATCAGAGCACTCAGGTTCCTCTCAATAGTGAGAAAAAGCTCCTTATCCCATGAGCAAACTAAAAAAACTCCTAGGGCTTTCCCTGAGTGAAGAAGTACTGTGCAAGGGGACCAGGGACCCAGCAGGTCAAAAACCTGCACCATACCTTCCAAAGCTCACAATCCCTTTTGCTATTTTCACCCCATTTGGGTGAAAAAGACTATCACCTATTTTCAAAGGAATCTTCAGCAAGAGGCATCCCACCTTTCAAGCTCCATTCTGCGATCCCAAACACGACTGTTATTGCAAAACCACTAGTTTGCACCTCTTTTGCTTTCTCTTCTATATCCATACACAAGAATCAATATGCAAAGGTTTGTCTTCTTCTTTCGTAAGCAGGTTTTCCCTCTCTGGGTTTATAACATGACACAGGCTGCAGCGGGCAAACCAGTGCCTCTGCCAGGGGTTGCATCTGCACAAGTGGCTCTGCCATGCACCCACTGCTGGGTGGGTAAAGTGCACATACATATACACACGTCAGCTGTTCCAGGTTTACTGGAATAATCCAATGTCATCCTTAAGGAACTGCAGTAGCTATAGGATTTGCACCGAAACAAAGTCCATTAAACACTTGCAAATGTTGAGTGCTACAGGACTTTTACTCAGCACTCCTTGGATGGGGTCTGCTCCATACAGAGGAAAACACCAAATCCTCGTAACCTCTCATTTTTACCCTGTATTTTCACCACCTACCTTCCTCATTTGAGTGATAAAATGTTGACTCTGAATAACTCCTTAAGGCAATTAAGCCATAGCTAGGTATGAGTTCAGCATCCATCCTGCCCGACTCTCCCACAAGGAACCTTTCCCCAGCAGCTCCCCTCCCCCTCAGGTTACCCATTTCAGAGGCTGGCTACAACTCACTTTTTTAAAAGCCAGCCCTTTTGCTGCTTACAGCCCCCAGCACATGGTGCAGCCTGTTTTTCTCATGTATTTTTCCAAAAGGCAGGTTAGCCATAGGGTAATGATGATAATAATAATAACAGTAATAATAATACTGCAGTGGAAGCTACGCTTGTGGCCTGCATGCAGGGCAGCAATTTCAGCAGTGGCAGCCCTGCCGCAGAAGCAAGCAGGATGCAATCCCTTCCTCTGCAACACTCTAATGGAAAGCCAGGCAGGATTGATGAGACCTCGAGGACCCAAGCATACCAAAACTAGATTTTAAAGCAGTCGTGGTGCCTGCATTGCAGCCCCTGGCAGCACATGGCAGCTGCCGCAACCAACGATGAACCTCCCAGCATTCAGCATCCACATTTTGGCTAGCCTGGCTCCCTCTCTGCCCTCTTGCCGTCCTCCCCACTCGAAGCAATTAAGCTAAGAGAGCAAGGGGAGCCTTACACCGAGTGCGACGGAGTCGGGCCGCGGTGTAAGCTCATTCTCCAAGGGAAATCTTGAAAGAACCGGAGTTCTCCTACATGTCAGCCTGGCGGAAAACGGGTTTAAATATAACCTTGTAACCGGGGAAGCCGTCTCGCCTGCAGCGCTGCTTGTCGGTTGGGGTTTGGGGGTTTGTTTGGGGTTTTTTTAGGGGGGTGGGGGAGGCTGTGAGCGCTGGGCCCCCCCACGGCCAGCGCCAGGCGGCGGGGAAATGCCGGCGGGGCGCGCAAGGGCTGCCCGGGGCGGGCGGATGGAGGCGCGGCCGAGCAGCGGCTGCGGGGGCGCAAACAAGGACTGCGAACAAGCTGACTGCGGTGGCCCCGGCCCCTCCGAGCCGCTGGTAGCCACCCTGGGCTGGGCTGCACTGGTGGTGAACGCGGCACTGGTGTGCAGGCAAGTGGGCTAGGGCGGCAGGTGGTGTAACCGGTCCCGCTGCTGGGAAGCAGCTCCGAAGGGTTTGTCTGACCGGCCCCCAGGGGACCAGGGTACTCCCTGCTGGCTTTGTTGTGCCAGTCTGAAAGGCTGGTGCCGTGGTGGTCACCCCGGCAAGAAGGGGACAGATCAAGCCGGATCCCCAGCTGACTTTAAGCTGAACCGCTGGGATGTTTCATTTCCACTCGGGTCATTTGAGGTAGAGTTCCGTGATTGATTGTCATGCATTGAGGATTAAAGGAGGGGGAAACGACCGATAATCTCAGGTGCTCATAGGAAAACATGTAGCCTTTCTGGTACAAAACCACTCTAGCATGCTAGTTGCCTTTGGGTTCCTTGTTTCTTAGCGTTATGATACACTGACTTCTGTCTTTGCAGTTCCCCCTTCACCTAAGGTAAGTACTTGGACTTAATTGACAACGTGAGAAATACAGAGAGGTGCTGGTATAGGGGAGATGGACACACAAACGTGCGGAACGGCTGGGACAGAGGTGATGGTGCCTCCGCTGATCTGCATCCTTGCTGGGTGAACGCCAGACTATTCGCACCGCCGCGCCCCCTGTCCCTTTTTAAAGCGAATAAAAAGGGTTTTCTTTTAAAGGGTCTCATGGTTTACCCCCTACACCAGCGTACTGACCCAAATGTATGCCTTTTCATGCAGGCGCCATAACCCCATTCTGCCCAGCTAGAAGCACGATGCCAGTTACCACCTTGCGTACCTACGTGACTACATCCTAGGTGCCGTGATCCCCAGCTCCTTCCCCACCCCACCAGCCGCGCCTGTACACATGGCCAGAGCCGTTCCCTCCGTACCGAGCCACTTGATTCTGGGAAGCACGTCTTAATTTCGGCTACCAAACCACTTGCCACTTGCACATGGGCGAAACCCGCAACGGCAAAACCGCGATGCTGCAGTTCTAGAAGAGCGGAGGGTCGTACCTCTCAGACGTTCCCAACACCTACATTTGCCTCCGGAATATGAAATGAGCAGCGGAACAGAGGAATATTCAGCCCCTAGGATCTACAGGTACCGCCGCCCCGACCGGCCCTACGGTCCCAACGAAGCATCAGTGCGGCCGCCAGCAGCTGCCGCTGTGCCTGCAGGAGATGCTGACAATCCCAACGATAAACACCTCCAAACAGCCCGAGCGAGCGTCCCTTCCTTCACGGGGCCTCCCTGCTTCAGTTTAAGCAGCATAGCTAGAACACAACCCCAAATACTAGGAAGTGCGTTGAGATATATGGTATCTCAGCAGTCACTGATATTTAAAAAAAAAAAAAAACTATTTTATTTTGGTTTTTAAAAAGTTTAACTGACCCTTCTGGTCACCAACTTGCTTTGTGGTTCACTGTAAGGATCGTTCTCCAAGAACAAAAAAGAAATCTCGGAGCTTTGATAGAGACTCTGGATGAAATTAAGAACTTCAAACCCCAGATTTTTGAAAAGAAAAACAGATGTCCTGTTTGTTGAGTATAAATAACTCCGTACGTGGAAACCTTTTTTTTTTTTTTTTTTTTTTTTTTTTACGCTGCATTAAATTTTAGTTAATGCCGGGTGCATTTAAGCTGAAAAAAAAAAATAAAAGGGGGGGTGGGGGGTGGTAGGCAGCAAAGTATGTGGGTGACAAACCTCTAAATCTTTTCCCCTCTCGAAAGAGAAAGAAACAGGCAGACGGGAAACCCTTCATCTACATGAAAGTGTTCAGTGTGTTTCCTAGCAGACCTGGCGAGCCTGCCCTGGTCAGCGGCAGCGCGGGGGCTCAGCAGCCGGGATCGTGAAGGGGGGAGAGGAGGCGGAGGCGCGGCCGCCGGGCCCGGCCCGCAGCGCTGCGCGGCACTGCGCGGGGCGCGCAGGCAGGTGCCCGCCGCCGGCTCGGCCCCGCTCGGCCCCGCGCAGCGTGGCGCGGCCCTCGGGCTGACTTACGTGAGGACGTAGTTGACGCTGACGATGCAGTGCGGGCGGGACGAACGGCTGTTGTGCACGATGGTGGCGTAGCTCTGCACCCACACCCAGCCGCCGTGCTTGGCCAGGAAGCGGTAGTACTTGGTGGTCACTTGCCCTTTCACCAGCACTGCGGGGACAAAGCGGGGAGAGCCTCAGCACGGCTCCCGCCTCCGTTTGGATCGGCCCTGGGAAGGGGGCGCACACACACCCCAGACCCCCGTGGGCGGCGAGAGGCGCTGGGACCCCCTGCGCAGCACATTGGGAAGCGGCGTGGACCGAAATCCACGGGCAAAGGTGGTGGAGCCCTGAGATTCGGGCCGCTCCTTGTCAAAGGCTGTTCAGGAACATTTGGTGGGGCAGGATGAGTGTGTGTGTGTGTGTGTGTGTGTGCGCGTGTGCGTGTGTGTGTGTGTGTGTGTGTGCATCCCATCACCACCACCTACCCCCATCCCAACATATCGTCATGGAGATTTCTCGCTACAGTCTCTGTAAGGAAACTTTGTGGAAGTTAGTTTCATTTTTATTCATCTATCCACGTATTAATGTCATCATGATATCAAAATAGAATGAAGAACAGCTCTCCGAATCGGGCTCACTACTGAGGTCAGAATTAGATACACAGATAAGGTTTGTGAGACTTGGTGGAAGTGGAACAAAAGTATTTGAATTTCAGTGGCATGGCTTCTTGGAGCAAGAAAAAAGGGGTTTTCCCTAACTGGAATGTGAACTGAGAGCCTGAAGTTTGCGCAGAGGAGTTCTGGTCCTACAACGGGGAGCTGAGGAGAAGAAAATAGCCTTTCACAGTCGAACCCCTCCATCTGCCTCCAGCTCGGAGTTCAGTCTCTAACGACTTGTTTCACTAAAACCTGCTGCAAATTTTGCTTATCCTCCCCTCCAGCAAGCTGGTTTTTCCCGTTCCGACCTAGAGGTAAATCCTAGCAAACCCGAAGTCCATCTGCGGGGTGGGGGGGGCAAGGTCTCTACAAGAACATCATCTCCTTACACAAGTGATGCGCGCACCGCAGGTGGAAGGTGTCACAGCCATGGACGTGGTGGTAAAGGGTCTTCTCTATCAAGTCCTGGGGCTCGTAACCTGTTAGCTCAGCTACCCTGCAAGAGACAGAAGCAGCAAACAGCAGTATGTGAGAGGACAGGAGAGGAGGCCTGGGAGAGAATAAGGGAGGGACTAGTGAAATAGATTTGGAAATAACGCCAGCTCTACCTGGAATCTAAGAATATGAGCTTCATGTCCAGGCTGGCCCGAAACATGAACATATTGCTGTGGAGCTTGATCTCCGTCACGGCGCTGGGCGGCAGCGAGTGGCCCACGGCGACCAAGCCAACGTTTTGGTAGCAGCCGTCGAAGGGGGACATGTCCAGGCTGTACTGGCGGATCTTCAGGTACCCGCTGCAGTGAATGACCTGCCGGAGACACAGGAAAGCTCGAGGTCTGCCTAGCAGGGGGGAGGGCGTGCTGTGACAGGCACCCAGCCCCGTTGGGGGGTCCCGGCCATACCCCCACCGCCCCGGCCAGTGCCGATGGGCCACCGGGTGCCCCGGAGCTGCTGCCTGCCCCACCGCTCCGGCACTGCGGCACTCTCTGAGAGTTTTCTGCTTTTCTCTTTGGGTTGGGCTTGGGCTTTTTCCATACAAGAGTTCAGCACTGATCTAAGGCCTATTAAAGTCAACGAGATTTTTTTTTTCCACTGACTTAAGTGGTTTTTGGACCACCTCCTAACTAAGCTTTTATTATTCTTCTAAAAAGGAAAGACGCGGAAGTGCCAAGCCAGTTACAACTTTGTAATGAAGAGTGTATGCGTGTGAGAGAAAGAGTTTACATGTGTGCGTATGTCATATGTGTAAGATATGTCTATTATATAGATAGAGCAGACGCGATCCGTAGCCAGAATGTATCTTTGGACGTAGATTTAGGTATGTCTCCTAAATGTATCCTCGCAGATGACTGCTTATGTACTTCCATCCTTTTTTCTCTATTATTAGGGCGTTTCTTCCTAGAGGAAGTTCAGCAGATGTTCGTGTACGTCGTGGCACAACATCTCCTTGGGTTATAGGTCCCCACGGCTCTTCGCTGTTGTGCAGCTGACACAAAAGCAGCGAGCAGGCAGGAGAGCAGGGGCTGTCCTCACCAAGGAGCCCTCAGCAGAACCGTGTGAAACACCTGGGCAAAACCTTTGACTTGGAGAGCCACCCCTGAAGCTGGCGAGTTACCCAATAAAGAAATAAATTAACCCAGGGCTGCCATTGTGTCACCTGACAGCTCCCACAGACACCTCGGGAACGCCCGTGGTCGTGCAAGCTTCAGTTTAAAAAGCAAAGTCAAACAAACAAAAAAAAAAACCATAGGGAGCTCGATTGCTTAGTTTTGTGGTTTGAGCTCTTTAACCTGAAACTCCGACAGAAATTCTGGCTCTGAACCACATGAAAAAGGGTACCGGGCTGGGACAGACCCCGCGGGCAGAGGGCGCATCCCCACCCCTGTCCCCGTTTTCGCCACCCCAGCCCACCGCGCGCCTGCGCTGCCGGAGCAGGGCCACGGGAAGGCTGGCGGGGGCGCAGGGGGTCCCGGGCGGGGTCACGCACCTTGTAGCCCCCGCAGGTCAGGCCCGCGTTCCTCTTGGCCAGGACGCACTTCATCCTCAGGAAGAAGGACCTCTCGATCTCGTACTCTGGGAGGGGGGACAGGCAGAGATGGGTTGAGCCGCGGGCTCCACCGCCTCTGCGCGGTCCCCTCCACGCGGTTCTCTCCGCGGCCGCGCAGGCCCGGCGGGGGGCGGGGGGCGGCGGGCTGTGTACTTTACCCTGCACAAAGTGCGAGTGGTAGGGCTGGTGGGCCGTCAGCACCGCCGTCATCTCGTCGTGGTCGGCGGGGTGGATGTACTCGTAAATGCTGTTGCCGGTCAGCTCTACCTGTGAGAGAGAAGGACGAGGAAGGGCAGAGAAGGGTTCGGGGTTCGCGGCCGGCACCGCTTATCCTCCCCGCACGCACCTCCGCTGTCAGCCGGGGAGGGGGGGGGAAGGCAGGCACGGGGGCTACCGCCCCCCCCCCGCGTACCTGCGACAAGCCCAGGTGCACCGAGGCAGTCTCCGAGATGTACATGATCTTGCCATCCGGAGCCACGACAAATATGAAACCGTCCAACGTCTGCAGAAAAGGGTTGAGGGGTGGGAAGTATAAATACATCAATAGAGAGACAGATCCACCTCTGAAGACAGACAGATCTATGAAGTACCTGTCCCTCTGATTTATTTTAGCCATCAGTCATCCCTGTTCAGGCTGTGACTATTCAAAAGGTTGGAAGGAAATGAACAACTCCTGGACAGGGATGCCTCTAAAGTTCTTGGACCCCCGAGACACAACGGGGCCGAGCTCAAAAGTAATGCAAAGTACCTGAGAAGTATCTAAGAAGAGCCTGGCTACCCGATGATGAATATGTCGGTCCCAGAAATCCTGAATACTTCTACCCCATTTCAAATGTCACTAGGGGTTTAGTGCTTGGATATTTGCTGAGGAGACTTCAGGCGAGCGAGGAGGATCTGAAACTCTCCGCAGTGTACATAAGGGACGAGATAAATTGTCAGGCATGTTTCAGCAGACATAGGTGGGACTTCTGGGTGTGCTGAGGGCAAAATAGACCCCCAAAAGGCCACACAACCCCACCAAATACGCGTCCTGATGGTAAACGCTAATATTCCTTAATATTTCAGTTCGCAGTAAGTTTTCAAATATGTCCTACCTCCGACGGTGCTAATTTCTGTGCCTGATGAGCCCTTCTACCCAGGACAGCCTCCCCCCAGCCTCTTTCTAGAGCCTCTCCCTGTTGTCTCCACACCACGCTGGCTTCAGCACATTGACGGGATTTGTCACCTTGTTAATAATTTGGGGAAAAGCCATCACGTTCCTGTATCCCGACACACCAGGATACACTGAGAATCCTTCGCTGAGGACCCTGTGTTGGACAATGCTGGGGCAAAGGACCCGAAGGGACCAAACCACAGCCCCATTGAAACGCACGACATTCAGCCGCTACTGTTTGTATTTCTGAAGTTGTCCCCCTCCCGCCCCCCTTTTTATTAAACACTTGGACAGTTAAAAATTACTCAAGGTGGCAATTAAAAGGGAAGAAAAGGGAATGATTTCTTTAATCATTAATATCATATGTCTGCCGTTTCCAGACCAGTACCTGCAAAAGATGGGATCCCAGTTCTCGTCCAACGTTATCCAGCGGGCTGGTTCGGCTGGAGTGGCCCCAGGCTTCTCCAAGTCCTGTTTATTTAAGACACACAAAAAAGTAAGGCGAAAATATGAAAAATTGACTCCTGTTGGCCTGCTGGAGAGAAACTTTTTTTTTTCAATTTTTTTGCTTGTGTTCTCTCTAAAACATGTATACATACAATCTTTGCAAAGCTAGACATGATTTCGTTGCACAGAGAAGCCTTTTTTGAGGAGACCTAGCTCCCATAAGAGAAAAATAACAAAATACTTATTTAGAGTTAACGGTGAAGCTCATCCCTAAGACCTAAGTGAAATAGTGTGTCAGATAAAAGGGCTTCTTAGTGCTGCCTTCAGCTACTGGGAACTGGCTCCCCGAACTTCAGGGAACGCGCTTTTCTCCTAACGCCACCGACTCCTGGACAGCACTGGGAGCCATTTAAAATGAAAGAAAGAGGTGTGCTGGGGGAAGCCTTTGATGTCGAGGGGAGGATGCGGTTAACGTGGCACGACGGTCTCTGGGAAGAACCTCCCGGCGGTGCGGGCGCTGCGGGTCGGCCCTGCCAGCGCCCGGCGAGGCTGCGGGCTCCCCCCCGGCAGCAGCCAGAGCCGGCCTCGGCCTGCCGGGTAATCAGCCAGCAGTCCTTGGACGGGGAAGGGTGAGGAGCGGCTTAGACCCTTTGCTCGCCAGAGATCACTCTCCAGTTTGGTCTGTGACCTCCCCCTCTTTCTCTGTTCGGGGCCACCGTCCTCTCACTTGGAAGGTTTGTCATACGTGTTTGGGGAGGGAGAGGAGCGACCACATGAGGCTCATCCAGCCCTCTCCGAGCCCCGTGTTAAAACACTTTTGCTTTTAGTGACCCCCACACAAGTGAGTGGCTGTCACTAAGCCGAGAGTAGTTTCACGGCTGCGGTAAGGCACATTAGGGCGGCCCAGGCAAGTCACTGTCCCACGGCGCGGACTTGTCCTCCCTCCCCCACCCCGAAGCCGGGTCTCCGGGGTTCACCTCCCTCCCCACCATTCCTCCCTCCCGCTGCGCTGGCGGGCGGCCGTCTCCTCAGGGAGGGATGATCTGCCTCCAAACAACCCCCTCCAAAAATGAATCTTTCCGGACCTGTCTAATGTTTCAGACGCCGCTTGTTTTCTCCTATGCAAAGTGAGGAGGAATAAAAGCCAGATGGAAGTCACTCCAGCGGAGTAAAACTGTTTATGAGCCATGCCTTTTCACACTGTTGTTTGCCGAAATAATTTAAACGGGGCAGTTGAAACCTTTTACGCTTATGCTACTAAATAAGGCTGAGGTGTCTGACATGCAGACACCAAGATAAAGTAAAAGGGAGGGAAAAATTACAAATCCTGATTGCTGGCTGAGGTGCGGATCGCCCGGGGGAGGCGAGAGCCGTATTCCAGCCGTATTCCGGCTGTTTCGAGGCAAAAAGGCGAGGCGGCGGCAGCATGCAGCCGCGGGCATCCCTCGCTATTGACCGATTTCACCTAGCTGTTTGCCGGTCCAAACAAAGCTAACGATCTCCTCCGCGCTGTTTGAACGGGGCATCCCACGGCGGCCCTCGCCCCCCTACCCACCACCGAAGCGCAGGAGCGATGCGCCCCTCTCACCCCTGCCTTTCCTTCTCTCCTACCTCCTTCCTGGTCCACCTCTTCACGCCAACCTGTCTCTTCACCGCTCCTGCACTTCCTTCCTCCCTCGTTAACTTCACAGGCCCTACAAAGGCCGGGCATCTCTCTGGCCTGGCCCCCACCCCGCAGCCCCAGCGTGTACCAGGGTGCCAGTTCGAAACAAGCTCCTTCCCATTACTTCCTCCACGGCAGCTGACGGGGACCCCCAGTGAGTGGCTTTTCCCTGAGTCCCCGGGTTTCTCTGTTCCCTGCGCCCTTCGAAGCGAGTGAACCCGCGGGGAGTGCACCGGGTCCCCGCAGGCAGCTTTGCCCGTCCCCGGACACCCAGCGACCAGGACGGAGCTCCGTCCCCCGAAATCAGCAAGGAGCTGGCAAATCGTGCACAGCTTTCAGGAAAAGAGAGAAACCCCCGCTGTATATTTGTTTTTCGCGAGCACCTCAGAGGTTTCTCTAAGCCAGGATGGCCCACCAAGGCAGAGGCGGCCGAGACGGCTCCTTGCGACGCCCCCCCACCTGGAGGGAAATTTGAATGGCGGGTTCCTGTATTCAGGACTAAATCTGCACTCCCCTCCTGTGATTTAAGTTGCTTATTAATCGAAGTTTACGGGTCTAATTATTCTGCTTCTAAAAGGGAAAACAACCCGACCCTGGCGGGTTAATGAACAGCTCATGGGCATTGCAGGTTAACCTCCCCCGGGAAGCTGGTTCTTCACGGGGCGCTGAACTCCTCGCTGTGCTTCAGGTGGAAGCCCCGCGCTGCTGGGCTGTGTCTGTTAATGGTTTATAATTAAACGTTTCCACTTGTCTACCTGAGCCGGTTTTTTAAAATCCTATCGCATGAGACGATTCTTTGTACTTCCCAGATGTTTCAGCATTTTCAAGTCGGAGACTATTTCTATCCATTGGCAAGCCCAGCCTCTCCCAAATCGACGGGTCCTTCTGATGCCCCTTAAAAACTGGTTTTGAAGATTATACGAGAAAACCTCGCCATTAATACTCCCTTTTATTCCCCCCCCCCCCTTTTCGCTTTAATATCCAGTTTCCTTTTATCGAGGGGGCAAACTGTGATTTCTTGCACTTGACCTACCGCAGAAAATTCTGCAAATCCTTTGATTGTCTATTTAAAACAAAACAAGGAAATCAGATCTCCCTTTTGCTTCAGGATTACGCTTGGAAACAAGATCTAAAGATTCTCTTGTAATTTGGAGAGCCAACAGCATAATAGGTTTGGAATAGAAACAAGCAGCTTTGTGAGGGGATGGATAAAGAAATCGTTTTTAGGCGAAGGATTTTCCCAGCTAAAGTGGCCGAAGACAAAGCAAAACATAATCTATTTTGGAAGATTTCCAAGATATGCCACATTAACCTTAGCAGATAAAATTTGCTGTCTTCCCTGCGTTCCCTCCCCCATCAAAGTCTGGTTTATCATATTTACATAAGTAGCCTTAGAAGGGATGTATCTATTATGGATCTAAGGAGCTAGCGAGCTCACATTTCATTTGGAAATGGAGGCGAAGTTTTCCTGTTGCTTATTACTTGACGCATTGTAGAACCGCTGCCATTTAAATACCCCGACCCACGGATTACCTCAATGGACTGGCTGCATGGGTTTTGTAATTTCCTGAAAATGAGATTTCGATTTATAAAACAAGAAACCAATTAGTAACCAAATGAGGCGAAGTAGATCCACTAAAATTGACCTAATCCCACAGGCACCATTTAGGCCAGTTCTTGGCGAATGAATGATGAGCAACCATCTAGCGTAAGCTCAAGGCATCATCCAGCTGTGTTATTCAAGCAGCAAAAATAAATGGATCGAGCTTTTCTTTCGGAATGAATTTGATACTCTTGACGAAACATAGATTATAGGCTTCTACCTAGCAATCTCCCCCACTCGAGGATTTTTTCTTTTATTTTTCCTAAGAAGTTAAACAAATTGGGCCACAAGAAATTGTTCACTGTCAGGAGGAAGGGAGGGAAAAAAAAAAAAAGAAATAAGACAGGCTCTTGATTACTTTACGAACAACAGCCTCGTACCTAACGGCGTGCGCCGAGGCTGCACGGAGATTGCGCGGATCCTGCTCGGAACAAGCGTGCTGATTCATCGTTTCTCTCAGCATTTCCCAATGGAAAACCACTGCACTTTCCACATCAAAAAGCATCTCCATCGGTGTTTCATGGGATAGCTACACCGGCGGATCCATGTGAAATGCCTTCTCCCCAGCCGTGCCCACCCCCGGCACTAGGCACGCCGCCCCCCCCCGGCCGCCTGCCCCCCCAGACAGGCTCACGGCCGCCGCGCTTGGCTGCGCTGGCCCTGTCCTTCCCCTCATCTTTTGATTGCTGCAAGCCTTGATGTCGGCAGCCAATGGAGGGCTGGGTGGGTGTCATCCCTACCCAGTGGCGATGTTGTCTCAAGAAGCACTTCTGTCCCACGGAAGGGGGAAGAGATTCCTCAATCATTTCTACCTCGATCTAGGCAAAGACGGAGGAAGGCAGGCGCAGGGAAATGAAACTCCAGGAGGCCCGGGCAGCTCCTTGGCCCTGGTTGGTCTCCGGGTTACTTGTCCCTCTGTGAGCATCTGCAGCGCAGAACCCACCTCGACCCCCTCCTTTGTCTGGCAATAGCAAAGTGGGGCGGGGGTGGGGTGGCCAGAAGGTGCAAGCCCTTACCTATTTTGTGTTGATTTGCCGGCTTTTAAAAGCGCTTACTACGATTTCCCCAACGGACTATCCGTCACGACACGTCAGCGCGATCCGGACTTACGGTAGCGCAAAGACCGGTAGAGCGGACCGTTTGACGTCCGGATTTAAAAACCAGTTAGTGGAGAGCCCCAGCCTGAGCTCCGGATACGCTTCTTTGGAGGCCAGGCTTCGAGGCACAGCCATCCCCGGGGACTGCCCGGGGACTTGTCCCTGCGCCATGCCTGGCCGCACGGCCCGGCGAGGTGCACGGGCGAGGGCAGGAGTACGAGGCCCACGGCTGCCGTGCACGGCGGGCAGGTGCCGGCCGGGAGCCGGGCCCCACAGGCAGGGAGTTTTCTCCCGTCGCTGGGGTCAGGGCGAGGGAGAGGCGCAGGGGGCTCGCCCGGAGGCGGCCCGGGGCGCCGGCCCGCCGGGGCGGCAGCGGGAGCGCCTGCCCGAGCCGGGTCCAAGGAGCCCCGCCGCGCCTTTCGCTTCCAGGCGCTTCTTAAACCTCCCCCTCTGGGCAGCGGCGGCGGCCGCCGCCCCGCTCCCGGGCTCTCCCCGCCGCCTCCCGGGGGCCCCGGCCCGGGAACGTCTCTCACTTCTGTTTCGTTGCGTTTGTTCTGCCCTTTTAAGAGCCGCTCTCGGCTCGTTAAAGATGGAGGAGAGGCGGCTCGCTCGCCCGCCCGCCCCTCTGGGGATGCTAACACCGCGGGCGAGGGGTGCGGGACCCCCGACGACCTCCGCCCCGGGGCTCGCCCCTTCGCTGCGGCACCGAGGCAGGCCGGCCCCCGTCAGCCGCCCCCGCGGCGCTGGGGAGGCCAAGGAGGGGCGGCCCGGGCCTCGCTCCCTCTCGCCTCCACTCGCTGGCTTCGTGTAACCTGCTCGGCGAAGAGCCCGTAAAGCTTTACGGCGGGCACGGGCCTTCCACCGCCGTGTGCAGCTCGTAGCGCAGCACCTCTCCCGCCGCCCCCTGCTGCCGCACGGCCCTCGCCGCGGCGGCTCGGGGGACAAGCGGGGCCCGCCCGGCTGTTTGGGGAGAGGGGGGCGGCATGGCGCTGTTCCCATCTCCGGGGCGGTCATTTCTCCTTGCTGCCCAGGGAAAAGGATAAATAACAGCACCGGGAGCCGCAGGGACAGCAGCTGTACGTCCTAGTCACCGCCAAGCGAAAAGGCAGGC
This sequence comes from Falco cherrug, assembly GCF_023634085.1. Taxonomy (NCBI): domain Eukaryota; kingdom Metazoa; phylum Chordata; class Aves; order Falconiformes; family Falconidae; genus Falco; species Falco cherrug. Next base: position 70,403,081 of record NC_073702.1, on the reverse strand, counting down.
GGCTGCTGTATCGAGGAATTAGCTTGATTCGATTAACCATTTAATTAAATAGGCTCCCGCCAGCCCTCCGCTTTGCCATCGCCTAGCGTCCGACAGGGCTGATTTCTCAGTTAATTTAACAGGCAGTGGTTAATGATAACTCAAAATCTTGGCCAAATGAGGCTTCTGTGAAGGAGCGGGTCGCCGTCGGAGGGTTCGGATGAAATGGAATAAGCTACGTTTAAAAAAAAAAAACAATGCTGCTCGTTTCCAACTGCCTGCGGATGCCATTAGCGAGGTTTTGTAAAGATTTATTATCTCGGTAAATCACATGTGTTCATTTAGAGCAGGGATAAGTTAGCATCCCGCTTACTTTATAAAAATAATAATAAGAGGGAGGAAAAGTCCTGTTGACTAAACAAACAATCCTATTAAAAAAACGGTAGTGGAAATAATGCCGAGACTGACTCACTCTAGAAAGAAATACCAACATTTTGGCACACACGGGGTAATGGAATTGCGCTCTGAAATGCAAACAAACGCAACCGTGCCCAAATTGGAAGGGGGCGGGGGGGAAATCAGGGAAATTTGTGAGCGCAAACTGTTTTTTCTCTTCTACAGAAGATGCAAGTTCAAAGAGCCCTTATTCCGAAGAAACTGGGGAGGGAAGGGTTTGCACCAATGCACTTGCGAACACACCCTATTTATATGCAAGTTGGAAAATAGCCTCCAACATTAAAACGGTCGTATGCTACTAAGAAGGGAGGGGATGTTTCTAAAGAAAATTGGATTTTCCCCACTTATGTCACTTAGTACTCTATTTAATACATAAATTTGCTTTTTCAACGTTCGTCCTAGTAGCTTAGTTCTCACTTCACATTTTAAGTTCGCATAAAAACTGGAATTAGACAGAAGCAGCGTGGAGAGTAAACTGCAGTTTAAATGAGAAAAACTTCTGTAAGAAAATAAACACTGAAACCTAATGCTCAATCATTTCCCTTAGCAGTAAGAAAAACAGCATTAAATCACCTATCCACGTGGGAAACGGATTTTTTTTTTCTGCTGATCTCTCCCCCCTTAAAAATAAAACAAAGTTAAGGATTTCAATATTGAAATGTTAACCATCCTGATTCGGCGAAAGTTTATGTAAACGGAGCCTCTTTTGTCTTGAAAATCAAACGCCTCTCGGCGCGGAAACGATCCATCCCCATCAGGACAGAGACTGCAAACGCTCCTTTTCCCTCTGTGCGCGTAAGCAGAATAGGACCCTTAAAATATTCCTAATTAAAAAAGAAAAACAAAACCCCCAAACCAACCCAAACAAGTAAAAATCTATGAATTGCGCCACTTGTTGGTTTGGGTGGGGTTTTTTTGTTTGTTTGGGTCGGTTTGGGTTGTTTTTTTTTTCTTCTCCCTTCACTTTTTGGATACCGGCGAAGGTCAGTGAAGAGCTACCCCACTGGTTATAGCGATGGGATCTATTTTTAATGAAAACTTCTTTAGTCCTTCGACATCCCGGAAATTTTTCTAGGTATTTCTCGAGGCTACGTTACTTGCCATTAAATATTTAATGTTCAATTGCAATTTTAGGGTGTGGGGTTTTTAAATGAAAGTTAACTCAAGAGTAAATTTATTAGGAAGTTCTGCTTAAAAATTTTTTTTGAAAAATATCTTCCTTACTCTCCTCAACGATTTAGCAGGTCTTCAGCCTTCCCAAAAGCTGTCCGATCACGAAACTACTATTTGTTATAAGCTTTCTCCTCCTGAAGCAAAAGAGTTCTAGCACTGAAACGATGCGAGCTACCTAAGCCGCTGAACACTTTTCGCCCTTGACAATTTTAATCTGCTGGAGACCTAGTAAAGTGAAATCAGGGGTAGAGAGAACAACCCAGGTGTTCTAGTAGCTTGAGAGAATTACACAGCCATTACGGGAGGGATCTCGTTGGAAAATCTCTGCTCGGTTTATCAAGGTTATCCAGTGCCACTGGTTTGTGTTTAGATTTCTGGGGGCGAGACGGGAACCGCACCGTGATTATTGCGTGCGTGACGCTCTTGTCATTTTACTCCCAGAAAACTCTCCTTTCCAAAATTAATCCGAAGTCTCCCAACTTCTCTATCTCTAGGAACCTTTCAGATGTAAAAATATGCAGACAAATGCACACCGATTCTTTCCGCCTGTTCCCCTGTCCCCAGCCCCGCGTGTGCGCGGCGATGGAGAGCGTACATCTTTCTGTACGTGACTGTTTACAACCAACCCCTATGCAAGCACTCTCCGGGCAGATGGAAATCCGCTTTTGCACCGGCGAGAGGGGGTGTGAGTTACATTGGAAGGGCAGCTCACTCTTACGGAGGCAACGCTTCTCTATCCTGACTCTTCCAAGATCTCTTTAAATGTATGACGTGACACTTTACCGTGCTCGCGAGCCTCCTGCTACCCATCTCCAGCCCTTTGGCCAACTCATCGGCTCTGTCCCAATGCTTGTATCGCTTTCCTCCCCAGGGAAAAACAAGCAGAGGGACACCCCACCCCCCCCCTTTAAATTCGTCCAACATTCCCAGCCTGCCTCCTCTCAGGAAGGCTTTTCCATTCGGTGCGCACCTTCCCTGCCTGTCACTACCTGTCCTCCCTTCCCAGCGAAGCAATTACTTCATTTTCTGGCCGGGGGCTCCGGGAGACCGGGATCGCCCCCCTCTTCCTCACCTCCCTCTCTGCAGCCCGGCAGAGCTGGAAGCGCCCGCTGCACAAGCACACCCGCACCGGGAGCCCCAGCGGCCGCCCCCGCCGCTCCCGGAGTCCCTGCCGCCCCTCGAGGTCGCGGGGGAGACCGCCCGGCCCCGGGCTCTGCTCGTGCACGGCCAGGCACGGGCGCAGCGCCGGGAGGCCGCCGTGGGCGACTCGCTCGCCATCAATCGCGGCACCGGCGACCCGCGGCTCCGGGACCGGGCCAGGGCCGCCCCCCGCTCACCCGCCCGCCTGCAATACGTGGGAGGCAGAGCGAGCCCGCCTGGGCCGCGGAGGGGCCGTACGGCCCGGCCCCACGCCACGCCGTGGCCCCGCTCTCGGGCCTTTGTGCCCACCCCGCTTGCGGCCCGGGGGTGGGGGGCGCGCGGCCCCGCGTGGGTCTGGCTCCCGCTCGGCGTCGGGCCTCGCGCGGCAGCGCGCCCCGCCGGGGCGAGCCCTCTCGCGCCTGCTCGCCGCCTTCCCGTTTAATTTGCAGTTTGCCTTTAATTAGGCTGCGGAGGCTCTGCTGCCTGCAAAGCCCCGCTCAGCCGCCCCCTCTGTCTCCGCGCTCAAATTAGCATCTGCTGCGACCGGCCCCGGCCCCGGCGCACTTCGCCACACCGCTCCCCAGGGCATTCAAACATCCTGCGCTGCCACCGAGGGACCGGGATCGGCTATTCTTCCTTTCCCGTGATTACTCGCAGCCTACAAGCAACACCATATGCTTCTTCTGATCAAACAACCCGCTACATAGGCACCGGTAATTGACGAGACCTGCTCGAAATCACGCAGAAAGGTAGCCTACTGAGACCGCAGGAGTTGACAAATCATTGCTAATAATCCTTTTAGGAACATCATGGGCATCAGAGTTTGCAATAGCTTTATTTTTATAAAGTATGCGCTGACAGTATAAAGGACAACTAGGTCTCCTTTGAAACAGGGGGCTGTCCTGCATAACGCTCTTCAAGGTGGCAGGTCCCATAGAAGAGGAAAGGGGCTTGATGAAAGCTTTAATTATTATTTAAGGCTTTCACTTATCCCCTTCTTTGGTTCGAAGTGACTCGGAGGTATGGAAGGTTGTTTAAAGAAGTTATTGCAAAATGCACTGGATTGGAAATTACTGCTGTGGACTTTAGGTATAAGCGTTCATACGTAACCGGGGGTGGTGTGTGTGGGTGTACCTCCCCCAGTCCAAATGACTGCCCGATTGCATATTTACTTTTAAAAATTAGAATTAACACCGGTAGTTCACAGATGTAATCAGGTAAAAAACCCACCCCAAACACAAAACCAACAAACCCAAACAACAACAACAAAACCCAAAAAGCACACACACACCCCAAAAAAAGCCACCCCACAAACCAAAACCAACACCGAAAACCAAAGCAACAGAAACCCAGGCCGTATACCCACTCTTGATTTGTAAAATATAGTACAAACATAGCACAGACAGACCGACCGACTCGAGGTACAGCTACAGAAAAGCGAGGCACATAGCTGTATTACATTGTTTCTTATGTACACATACTTTTCAATAAAAGATGCAGCAGATTTTGGTTTTATGTCGGGGAAATAAAAAGTTCTTAATACTTTTTCTTTCATGCGGACTCTCTCTCCACCGAGTTGATCTAAATAAATGATTCGTGAAGTATTTTCTGGGGGGGGTTCCCTACATCTTATGAAAGCAATAGGGTGAGAACACAGGAGAACTTTATTCTGACTTTTAACTTTCTGCGCTGTTTGTTTTTCTTGGCAGCCGATGTATAAGACCCAATCCTAATTCTACTCAAAAGCAAGGCATACTTTGGCACGCTTAAGTCTGCTTTCGCTAGGCAGGCGGGACCGTTGTTGCAGCTGTGGAAGCCAGCGCGAAGGTTACTGCTTGCCTGGCTGTGGAGGAGAATCAGGCCCGGCCTCGGACGCTGGGCTTGCAGCACTGGGTGGGCAGGGGGATGGAATGTGTCGGAGAGCAAAACGCCTGTTAAAAATTGCCGAGGTCGATTAAAGCCCTCAGACTGCCCTAATGATCCTCAGAGCGAGATGCATCACATTTATGATGCGATTCGGTGTGCTCGGCTTATTTATTTAGGCTGCGTGTGGGAGCATGCCTGTACGCGTGTGCTGTACCTGTAAACCGCACCTTTGCTCGAAACTTGAACTAAGGCTTTAGGACTTTGCGTAGACTTATGTAAATATTTACCCATATATTAACTCCCCCCCATAGTAAGGCTATAAATAGGGGTGAATCGTCCCCTCTTTCGCCACGCACGTGCTTGGCGGGGGATGTACATCTTATTGGGAGACTGGGGGAAAAGAAAACCCGTGTTTGCTTTAGCAGAACACGTAGCAGAGCTCAGTGCCTTCAAGTGTTGACAAAAGCACCGTAAGTCCCCAACCAAACCTGTCATAGGAACTGAAGGGAAAGTATTTACGACAGAGAAAAGTGACAGCGGAGAGCACCCTGCCTCCGAGCACACCACCCAATGCAATTTACTTTAAAAAAAAAAAAAAAAAAAAAAAAAAGTAAAAGCGGCAAGCGATACCTGGATCAGAATGAAAATAGAAGCGAATAGGCATTCCCACCTACCTTCTGGAAAAACCACCCTCATTTTTAAATAGCTGGTGGTGAGTCTGATTATGGATGCTTTGTCCAGCTGAGAGGTGATAGCTGAGGGCAGGGGTAGTAATTTAGCCAGTTCATAAAATTCACTGTTTTCTTTCTCCCGTCTAGTCCGGGCAGCATTTTTTGACTTCTCTTTCATCGTGATTTTTTCCCCTTTCCTTCCTACAATTTAAACTCCAGAGATTCATCCAAAGGTGGAAGGGAAATTCAGCGGGAATTCATCTCTCCAGAGCATCAGACAGTGATTCTGAGCGCGGCCATTACTCTGAGAAACCGTTCAGTTGCGTAAAATGCAAACAAGTATTGAAGACCAGAGAGGTGTTCTTAAAAAAAAATAATATATATATTCTTTGAAAAATCAGAGTCAATCGGATGGGAAAGGCATTTATCCAATGCAGCTCAGAGACTCCAAGCAACTGCAGGGGGGGAAAAAAGGAGGGAAAAAAAAAAATGAAAGAAAAAAACAGCTAGGATCTTGCGGCCCCAGACAGAAACCAAACGACGTATTTCTGGCCCTTTTTCCTACTCGTGGCGGGCAGCATAGCTCCTCGGAAGAGGGTCATAATAATCCCGTTTCTTCCCGTGATCCGCTGTCAATCCGAGGCCCGAAACGCCCGGCCGTGGGCTGCCTCCCAGGGCGCTGGGTGCCTTCCCGGGGAGCCTCTGTGAAGACAACAGCAGTCCTGGGGTGAGAGAGCCGGTACACAACGTCGCAGCGGAGCCGCGAGAAATAATAATCAACAAGCAGCCTCCGGCGGGTGTAGTATTTTCTCCCACCAGAGGGGAAAGAAAAAAAAAAAGAAAAGAAAAGTATATTTTCCCATCTAGTGCGCCTGCAGCGCAGCCTGCCCCGCACTCTCCTCCCACAGCCCCCACACTCCCCAGCCCAGGTGCGCGCTGCATGGCCGGAACAGGGCACAACCGAGGCGGGCACAAGCCCCCAGCCGCCGGCGCAGGCGTTACCGGCCGGTTTCGGTGCGGCAGGGCTGCGCCGTCCCCTCCGTGCTCCCCCGGACTGGCTCCGCCGCGGCGGCCAGACCTCCCCGCGCTGCCAGACCCGCAGCGGGGCAAGCATTTCCAATCCCGGAGTATTTAAGCTCTTTTTTTTTTTTTTTTTTTTTTTTTAATTTTCCCCTCGTCTCGGCCGCTTTCCTCATTCTCCGGCTGGGGTCGGTCGGTGGTGGTGGTGGTGGTCTACCCCAGCTGCACCCTAGCCAGGGGAGGCACGCTCTGCCCAGCCCTGCCCCGAGCCGGAATCCACCCAAACATCACATTTTTCCAACCAAAAAAAAATTTTTTTTTCCACCGGGAGGAAGCGACCCACAGCCTAGCCCCGCACATCACTGCGGCTCCTTGCTGAGGCAGGCAGCTTGTGGTGGGCTGTGATCTTCTTTTTACCTACCTTGAGTCCCTGAGCCCGGCAGCCTGCAGAGAGCTCTCCCGGGGTGAGGAGCCCAACTCTTTAATTAGCTCATTAATGGCACGGGGAAAAGTTTGCGCCTGTCACTGCTCCTCACACCGATGGGCAGACAGACATTGCCGCCTCCCCATCCCCTTTATCGGCTCCTGGGCTCTCCCTCTCACATAACGGGGGGGTTAGGGTGGGGTGGGGGGCGAGGTTGGTATTAATGAAGAATCCCTAATTTGCGGCTGAGAAATGCCTAATAACTTCTTGATGGCTAAAAGCCTTTTAGCACAACTTCATTTCTCTCCCAGTTTCCCCCCCCCCCCCCCGCCCGGGGCCGAGCCCTCCCTTAATGCCACTCACGGACCCACCTCGCTTCCCATTGGCCGCCACCACCCTGCGCCCGGCCTCCCACTGGTGAAGGGGGCGGTGACGTCACCGCGCCCCGGACACACCCCCCTCCCCTTTCTCCCCGCGTCCGCCCTCTGACCTGGCGGCGCCGCGCGAGGGGTGGGCGCCGTGCGGGGACGCCCCCCCCCGCCCCCAGAGTGTACCTGCCTGCGCCGCTCTGTTGGGGTTTATTTTTGTTTATTTGAGGGGTGTTAGGTGGGTTCTTTAGCCATCGCGATGCAGGCGACCCTCCAGCCTCCCCGCTGGGCACCGGAGAAGAGCGGCTGAGGTCCCTCCGGACCGTGGGTTGTGAGCATCGGCGGTTCTGCCCCCTCCCAATCCCCCACACCGAAGCCCCCCAAGCAAGTGGTCGTGTTTGAGAGAAATAAGCTGCAGCCACGTGTGTTGTCATCCCGTCCCCCCCGGCCCCCCACCTTAACGGGGTACGGTTCAGCGCCGGGCTGATGCTATGTGGAACAGCGTGAACTGAGTCGCGGGTTAGTGGGGAAGGAGCATGGAGCAAGATTTTAATAAATCTTGATACACGCTGAAAAAAAACCCACACCAAACAATCCCACAGAAGACCAAAAAAGAGGGGAACCCCCCCACCAAACAACCCCAGTCCTCCTACATCAGGAGACAGAGGCACTTTAAAACTGCCCTCAAAGTGGATGTGGAGCGAGGGGGGTTCTTTCTTTCCCGGAGAGCGGGACTATTCCTAATCTCGCTAGTTCCCTCAAAAACACTCACCACAAAACCCAACAAAAAACCAAAAAACCCCAGAAGCAGCTCCTAAAACTGTTGGCTATTAAAAAGAGTAGATAGAGCAGAAAAAGAGCGCCTGGGGGGGGGGGCGCGGGGGGAAGAAGGCTTATAGAGCCTTCCCTAAAACTTCCCTAAAACTAATTGCCAAACCAGTCGGTGTGAGAGTTCAGCTAGAACAGTTTTTTAAAATGACACTGCACTGGCAAGGCAACCGTCGGAATATTTCGAGGAAGAAGAAGCAGTTTCGGTTTTCGAAAGAAGAAAAATGTCAACAGAACCCAATAGCCTCTGAAGCACCCCATCCCTTTGCTGCACGGAGGGCTGCAGCTCGGAGCGCAGGCTCCCAGTGCCGACCTCCTGTTCGCTGCTTATCACCTTAAGTCTCCCTTCGGTTAAAAGCTTTCCCTGTGTTCATTTGGGTAAATAAAGGAAGGATGGAAGGAGAGGCATTCAACAACTCCTCTGGGTGTCCATCGTCTACCAGCAGCAGAAAAATGTATCCACGTAGTCTCAAATGTTCTTTTGATTGTCTTCTTTACCGAAACAACTCGTTGTTAAACAAACACGAACGCAAGTCATTTAGTGAAGGTATGGATTTAAAAAAAAAAAAAAAAAAATGGGAAAAAAACCCACCAGCTATCCCCGCCCCCGTCATGTTGTAATGCAATCGCTGCTATGGGGGAAAGTGATACTGAAATTTTCAGAAATCTTCTCTGTGCGTTGCTGCCATCAGGTATGAAGTGGGTTTGGGGAAGAAGAAAAAAACCACCTTCCTTCTGGTTTTCATTTGAGGTAATTCTCTCGCTAAAAAGCACTGACGTCTCTTGGAGGGTATTTAGACATATGGGCAACAACTGGACTAACGCTGTCAGGTAGCTCACGGGTTATTTGTCAACATGAGCCGCAGAGAATGTCTTTTATAACACCCTTGTTTTGGAAAAAATAAATAGATCAGTAGGATACACTTCTGCTAATTTATACCAGGGAACATGAGCACCTTATACCTTAGCACCCCCCTACAGCCCCGGCGAGGACAGCAGCTCACCGAGGATCAGCTTTCCCGGTGCACCGGGACTCGGTTTTTCCCCAGCAGCGGCAGCCCGGGTGGGTGTCAGCAGCCGCCCCCGTTCCCCCCGTGGCCGGAGCCCAGGGGCTCGGACTCGACGAGCCCCTACGTAGATTTTTAATGTATGAATGCTGCGGTAGATGAAGTACAAGATATGAAAGGACCGGCGTACGAAAGGCAATTATTCAGCTTTCGAAGTGATGCCAACCGTGGACAAAGTCACGGCGTTACGGCATTACTAGCGCGGGGTCAGTACGCTGGGGACATTTCCCAGCACATTTCCAGAGGCAGCTCCCGAACGATGAGAGAATTTGGCAGTTTCAGAGACATTAGCCTTCTTTCCTTCGTCAAAATACTCTACTTCTGAAAGTGGAGATCAGAGCTAGCACTGCCCTGTTCCAGGTATACAGAGAAAGGCAGCCCACAGTAGCTAAATTAGTGGTTTCCGTACCAGCCGAGAGCCCCGTGTCACTTGCGGCGGGCTCGGCGAGGCCACCGCCGCGCCCCGGTGGATCTCGCCTGCCTCAGAGGGGAGTAGAGGATGCTGCTCACTAAATACAGCGAATGCACCACTTCGGGATGGCCATGCCGCCGTTACTCCGCGGCGTACAAGCCGTCGGAGCGGATTTTTAAAACAGCGGGGCGCACTGACGGCGCGGAGCGGCCACCTGCGGGCGGAGGGGCTGAGCCCCGGGAGAGCGGGGCAAACCGCAGCTCTGGCCCCCCGCCGCCCCGTGTCCCCCCTGCCGCTCCCGAAGCGGGGAACGGAGCGCCCGGGAGGGGGGCGGCGGTGTCTTGCCGTTCGGGGCACCGGGGAAACGGGCCGAGAGAGACCCTCCGGTTGCCTGGAGCACACGGGCAGCTGAGCTGTGCTCAGATCAGATGCGTTTATTCTCGGATGAGAATACTCTGGAAAACAGATAATGTGGGGAAATTGAATAAACAGGTACTGCAGCGCAATTTTATTTAAAAAGACGCGTAATAAAATGGGATATCTGAGGAAAGGCTGGGTGAAAACAAAGCGTCTCACAGACAGGTTTCCAACTATAGGTAGCAGAAAACTTGTGCACCCAGGCACATTGTGCAGCGTATATTGCAGCATGTGTGCGTGCGTGTGTGTGCGTGTGCGCGGAGAGAGTGGGGAAAGAGAGAACTGTACAAATCAAAGCCGGGGTGGGGGGTGGGGTGGGGGGTGCGGGAGAAAGAAAACCGCTAGTGGGTCATTTCCCTACGGGGCAAGTCTGATCCAGATCCTTCTCCAGCACATTCTGGCGTATTCTGATACATTTATTAGTTTATGAATTTGGGTGCGTTGACTAATTCCCGCCCCCCCCCCCCCCCCCCCAAACAATAAGGTGGCCATTTCTTATGCAGAGAGAAGAATCTTTTCAAGCATAAGACATGGCTTATACACCGCTGTCTTGGCAGCGTTCTAAAAAGGTAAGTATTAGCTAATTAACCATACGGGTCACTCTCACGATCACTTAAAAAAACCCATCGGCCTGGTATTAGTAACGGAGAGATTTGGACACGCCAAACCTCGCTCCGCTCTGTACCGGCGGGAGGGCAGGGTCCCACCTCGCAGGGACCCGCACGGCTGAAGGGACCACACCGCGACCGCAGCGTCCCCAAATGAGACGCGTTTCCGTCGCCTGAGGTGCACAACCTCGGGGATGTCTGTGTAGGTGCGGGCTCCTGGAGGCTGAGGCTGTTTTTAAGAGACCGGTAACTTCAGACACACGTGCTCTGGTACCCTGGTGAATTGGAGTGTGATGTGAATTTCCATCCCTGCCCTAATCAAGGCTTTATTGACATAAATATACACGGCAAATGCTCTTTGAGACCATTCAGAAGCCATTAATATGTTTTAACTGATCTAGATCTTAACCTCCAAGATTCAAGCCATGCTCTAGGTACTTTATTCCCGGTCTTTTGCTAACGTTATTAGGATATTCAGGAGAGCAGGACAACGAGAAAACCGATTCTCTAACAAAACACAGGAAATAGTTAACAGACCCTTGGATACCAGCTCTCAGATATAAGCAGTTCCGCATACATCTCTTAAAAAACATTGTAAAATTAGAGTACTCCATCCTTAGCATGACTGTTAGCTATTTTCTGTACCTCTCAAATATTTTTTGGCGATATATCCGTGGGTTTTTCAAGCGATGCTTGGGGGGTGGGGGGTGGCACTTCGCTTAACCACGCACTCCTTTCAATTTTATTGTTTTTGGCATAAATGTAGAGATGATTTATATTAATTTTTCCAGTGGAGTCAAAGTTCAGTACCTTTTAGCCCCTATCTTATTGAATACACTCTCGTTAATGATCAGAAGTCAAGCTATTTTACCGTTACTTGGAGCAGCGAATGAAAACATAAAATAAATGTTTAAAAAATGCTTAAAAAAGATCTACTTTGTGGTCAGTAACAATTACCCCAGGCACATTTTTCTTGCCTTCTGTATTTCCAAAGGAGCCCGGTATACTGAACGGTCGAACCGAGCCGAAATGCCTTTGGAAGGGATGAGAGGTTCTGGAGGGGCACGGGACTGGAAGTAACTTCGAAGGAATGGTGAACTTTGGAAAGTGCTTCCTGCCCTCTGTCTTCACAGACATCTTGCTTAGCTCCTCTGTCTCTTTCTGCTGCGCGGCCTTTTATTGTTTCCCTCCTGCCCCCGGACGGTACCTACGGCCCGGGCGCCATCGGTGCTGCGCCCCCGCCTCCCCCTCACTTGCACCGGGCTGCCCCGGCCACAGGGCCCGCCGTGCGGCGGGCAGGAGGCTCCGAGACCCGCGCCCCGCTCCCTCGCTGCCCCCCCGGGGGTCTGCCGCCCCCGACCCGCGCCGTGCGGAGCCCACCCCCGCGCAGGGTCTCCCCTGACTTCGGCGGGGAGTGACCCCTCTCCCCGTGAGGCCGCCGCTGCTCTATTTCTCTTCCTTCTCCCGGCGGAGGGCCCCAGCGCCGGTGGCGGCAACGGCCGCCGGGGGCGCAGCCAGCCGGGCGCCCCCTCCCAGGGGTCTACCCCCTCTCCCTCACGGCTCTCCTTCGTGGGAGGTCAGAGCCGGGCTGCCGGTGCGCTCCCGCCCCGCCGAGCCTCCGGAGCATTTCGGGGCAGGCTTCCCGGCGGCCGCGGGCTTTGTTCGGCTGCGGTGCTCCCGCCGCGCTCTCTGGTGGCTCGGCAGCGGCCCGCGGCGAGCAGCGCAGCCCCGCGCCGCCCCCCGCCCCCCTGCGCCGCCCGGCCCGGGCCCGACGCCACCGGCCGCGGGACCGGCAGCGCCCCACGCGCCGCGCCGGGCCCTGCAGGAGCGCGCCTGTGCGCGCCCGCGCGGGGAGCAGCGCTTCGCAGCGCGCCCCGCCCCCCCATCCCATCCCCGCCCCGCCGCGCGCGGGCGGGCACGGGCGGCCTCGCGCCGCGCGGTGCTGGCTGAGCGCCGTCCCGGGCAGCGGCCCCCCACCTGCGGCCCGGCCCGGGGAGGCCCACAAGGCAGGGAGAGCAGCTGCCCCCCCCCCAGTTTGTACGTCCACCTGCCTGGGGTCAGACCTGCCCTCCTCGCCCTGAAAGAGGGAGCGCGAGCGTTGCGAGGGGGGCGACAAGGGGGGGACGACAACGTCCCTTTAATGTTATTTTGTTTTATTGGCTTCGGCTTGCTAGGTTGGGTTTCGCTCTCCCTGTCCCCAGTTACAGGGGGCTTTAGTCCCGGGCAGGGCCGGCTGCAGGCCAGCCACCGCAGGGCAGGGGGAGCCTCCTTGGGGGCGCAGCCTCCCCCAGCTCTCAGGTACAGCGCCAGAGCTACACTTGGTCTGCCAGGGGGGCTGGAGCTGCGTCAGGCTGTCTCCAGCCCCTTGCTATCACTGAAATTTCCTTTCCCAAGGCCTGGCTTTTATTAGCAAAAAAGTTATTTCATTAGTCGTGGTGGGGTGGTGGTGGGGTGGTGGAATCTGTCAGCAGAAGCCTGTTTAAATTTCAGCACCCCAAAGAATAATGCTTAAAATAGTGGGATCCGTTCCACAGCCTGTTCTTACTATCAACCTGACAATTAAGAGGTCAGAAACAGACTTTGTTTCAGCAGAGGAAAGCATCTTAACCCATCTCGAGAACACACTTTGCTTCGAAATAACACATGCCATTTCAAATGAAACTAATGGCAAGAGGAACCACGCCCTTCTGGTGCTCTGAAATTCTGCCTTTGGCCTCCCATCATCTAGGAGAACAGGCTTGCTCAGAGCAAAGAGGAAGGATGTGGAGTGTGAGGCTGCTGTTGCACTTGGTGTGTATCGTAGTCATCGGAATGCCTATGGTTTTGTTGTAAGGCAAGGTGGGAAGTGTTCCCTGCGTGGATTATAATAGAAGCTTTGCTTGTTTTAGTGTCATACCTGTTTGCGGTTAGAAGTTTAATCACATTTGTGAACATTGCATGCTAAGCTGGGAGCAGCCCCTCTGTCGCTTAACAGTTTCTGAATTATTTGCGGGCTCTGCAAGGCTGTCACTACTCTCCTCTGCATTCCCTACGTAGTGAATAGATGCTTTCTTGCAACATTGGTATGAACTGAGTTTGTAACCGTTTTCTTCAGAAGTGATGCAGAGGAGATGATGTCTCCAGGGAAAACACTGTGGGATCAATTGCTTATATTGGAAGGGGGCACAGGGAAACAGCATCAGACTTGTAGGTCTGAATGCAGTTTTAAGTTATTTCAGACTATGCTAAATCTGTTGCTGAAGGGTGGGGGGTGTTTCCCAAGGCTTGGCATATGCCCATGATTAATATTTTTTTTATTTAGGTTTCGCCTCACTGTTGAACTGTTTTGTCCAAGCCCTGAATTCTGACTATTATTCACTGATGGTGGGACTCCGTTTACATAATGCTGGATGTAACCAGCTGAAGCTAGAGCCTATTAAAAGGACAGTTTCCCTGCAGTGCCTCTCTTGAGGAGTGTCCTCTACTTGCAGCTGGAGGGAGGAAGCTCCAGGGCTTGCTTGCTCTGTGTAATTCCTGTCAGATTTAGCTGGTAGATGAACAAGGAATTGTCATTTCTTTGGTCTGGCAATAGCTTGGTGATGTTAATGCCACATTTTTGAAATGTGCCAAAACCTTAGGATGTACTGGGTCTGGTTTTAATTTTGGCTTCAGCACAAAATGCTCCTGGTGCATGGCTCAACCCAACCACTTGTCAGAGCAGCCATACTGGCAAGAAAGGAGAAGACTGTGGGTGTCAGGTCCCCGAGTGCACTAATTAGCCTTAATTGCCCTGATTGGCCTCACCTGCCAGCTTCACACACACTTCCTGCCCTCAGTGCTTGCTTAAGCCAGGCTGTAGGGGTTCCTGGCTGCAGAGGTACTGTAGCTATGCTTGTACTTTACTAGGGACCTTGTTGATCTGGACTCTGATGCACAACTGACTTCCCAGCTTGACTTCGGACCTGCCTTGCCACTATGGACTCACCTGATGACCTGGGCTCTGGCCTGAGCCTGAATGCTGTCCCTCTGGCAGCCCTGCTCTCCTGGCTCAGGTAGGTGGGCCCTGGCTAGTGCCCTAATAGCCTGGCTGTCACATTTGGCTTGTGGCTTCCTGTCCTGTCCCTGCAGCCCAGCCCTCATTGTTTACTGATGCTGTGCTGCTTCTATAGTGGGCTCCAATGACCTTTCTGTTTTCCCTCTAGGGGAGAGGATTCTCTGTCTCTAGCCTGCTTGTCTATGCTCTTTTGCTTTTCCAAGAATAATGACTATCCCAGAAGCTGTCATGCTCTGGGGTGCTTCCTGAGAGGTACCACAGACCCCTCCATGGGTGCAGGAGTGTACCTGCAGTTATGGGACCTTAGAAAACAGGGCTGGAGAGGGAAGGGTGTTGCATGGCATAGAGCTTCCTCTCATTTCCTGGCAGGAGCAAAACCTTTGAGTTGGAGAGATGTAAATAAGGGTCAGAACTTTGGTAAGATAGTGGACTCCTAAGCTTGGGTGTTGTTCAACTGCTAAAGGGCTGGAGAGGCATGGATTAGAAAGGCTCAGGCTCCCTGCACTTGAAGCTTGCTTGCTACTTCTCCATATAGGAGAGTTATGCAGGAAGCTCTGATTGCCTAGGAGGGCTGGGGGACTCGGCAGGGGTGCAATAATCTATGTACTCAGATCAGTTTACAAGGCTGGGACCATACAATACAAGCTCTTGGAGGCAAGGGCTGTGTTTATCTCCATACAGTGTTGATCACAATAGGATCCTATTTCTGTTTAGGGCTTCCAGATGCAATGCTAGTCAATGCCTATAATAAACAATAATATTAATAATAAGTATTAACATGCCAAGCTGCAAATCACTGACATAGTTTTCTAATATTGTTGGTTACTTTCCAGTATTGTCCTCCAGTCTTACTGCAGTACATTATATACAAAAGAATTGAAACCCAATAATTGGCGTGTCGAGAGTTTAAAGGCATGATCACTTTTTTTTTTTCTAAAAATGAAACTGACATCACAACAAGTGAGTTCATTTGCCTAATGAACCCCGTGTCCAGCATGCTCACACTGTTCTGTATACCAGGACATTAGTAATTAGGCTGGTAACGAGGCTGCTGTTGCATATAATAACTAGTATGAAAATGTTAAAAGTTAAGCATAATGAGAGAAAAATGTAGTGAAAATGTAAAGAGTAGACATCAGATATGACATTTATTTTTACTCCTGGGAAGACAACTGAAAGGAAGACTTTAGCTATAATTTGTTTTTTCTGCTTTACTGAATCTATAAAAAGTTTACAATGATTTCGTCCTTCTGACCACAGTAATGTAGCTTTACATTTGAACAGAAAAATATCTTTAAATTTAGGTTTTAATTTCATTTCTGATTGCAGACATAGTAGAAACTTTACCCTAAAATAATATTTCTTCTATAGCCAGCTCCTTTTGTGCTACTGAAAGAAATAATAATGAGAAAGTATTCCAGCAGGAGGAGCTGGTTTAGAAGCAAATGGATTCCATGGCAACTCCTGACTCTACATGACACCTGATAACTAGCATTTATGTTGGAAATTGTCTGTGTTATCTTGTACCCCAGATCTGATCTTCTTATAAGGTTTCCCCCTCATTTTAAAGCAATAAAACATAGAGTTGGTGTGTTGTTTTTTTTTTTTAATATAGATCCAAGAATTAACGTGAAGTGAAATGAGTGAGTTTGCACATTTGAGAACACATTTAAATGTGTGCTTAGGCAGGCTGTTTTCAAATTAATGTAATTAACTTTTTTTGAATTATTTCAGAAATAAAGTATTTGCTGAGAAACGTATTGATCTGTCAAGGGAAGAGTTGTATAGGATCAGAACACTGGAACTGTGTTTTTTTAACATCATGAGATATCCATATTTATAGTTTGAAACATAACATGAGAAGATTCAACTGAATCAGACCAGTATCTTGCTTCTCACAGTGCTGAATGCACCAGGGGACTCTCATCATGAGCAGCTGGAGAATAACCCGGTCCTATGGGCATCCTATCTGCAGTCAGTCAGCCAGTTTGACTGATTTATGATCTGAAGAATGTGGATATTTATTCTTCTGTGCCATGATCCAATCTAGTGTATGTGTGGGGCCTGACAACTGTTGCTGTTTGAGTGTGGAATATTTGAACTTGCTATTTTATACCTAGATTGAAAGGAATCTGTTCTTAAACTGTAATGTGACAAGCAATCTTTGTCTATGACAGTTCCAGTAGTACTTCATGACCAAGAGAACATTAGCTGAAATCAACCCTGGAGATGAAGTTTTCAGTAGACACTTTCAGGCCTGGATGGTTTCTCAGTTAGCTGCTGTTTAGCTGGTTTCTTGAGGGCCTCAGATGGTAGAAGAGCATAGTCTAGGCTTGGAAAAAAATACGGATCTCTTGTGGTCAAATGAAAACTGATTCAGGTTTGTGTTGCTCATCCCTCTTCTGGAATGAAGAAAGTGTGGCTGAAGAAAAAACTGGTTTCATGATTGTTTGGCTGGGGACACGTGTAATTGGAGACGGTGTTCTAAGGTGCAAGTGAAAGGTGGCCAAAATGAGAAAGATGGAAGAGTCTCGGGTAGTCTAATCTTATTGCTAGGTGTTACTGATAGCATTTGCATTTACATATTGATGCCTCTTGAAGATGCCTAACACCATTTAACGTTTTGCCCAAGCGAAAGAGTGCTTGTTTCCTCTTCCTGTTCATACAGACAAGGTAGGCCTTGTTACTCACCTATCGCTTAAAACATGGAGTAATCTTCAGCAAATACACTAAATGGATGGGTAGAAAATGTGAAAATGTGTCTTGGTTTAGCTCATCTTTTACCATAGCTTACAATTAGATGCTGGCATGGAGTTCCTTCAGTGGAAAGCCTGATCTACCACAGAGATATTTGTGACTAGCACTTAGAGTAGTTTGGTTTTGATCCCAAGAAGGGTTATAACAGATTATCTAGAAAAGGTAATGGAAGAAGGAGGGCAAGGCCACAATCAGACTTTGGAACACAGTTTGAAGATAAAGGCATAGAAATGGAAAAGGCAATGGAAAATACAGGAAGCCCAGAGAAAGGTGCTCTGAGTAGCACCACTAGTAAGAAAATAATTTTTTAGCTTCTTTAGTAGGTGTGTATGTTTACTTTTATCTACAAGGGAAAAGAAGATACACCACAGAAAATAGAAAGGTATAAATAAAACGGAAGCAATGCTAGACACTGAGAAATTAATACGGAGCTGAGGTAAGGGCTAAAGTGGAAAAGTGAGCATAATTATGGGAAAGGAAGAAGAATTAGAAAAAAGAGAAATTTCAAACAGAATTACTTGATTTATCCTTATTTCTGCATCTTATTTTGTTGCTGTTTCTCTTAGTCTGAAGTTTTTTAGTTTGGGGAAGAGATGGCAGAATAATGTTGCATTGGTGATCTGAGCTGGACAGCGATTCTTACATGAAAAGTGGCAGAGAAAAGAATGAAATAATAATTGTGTGTGGTGTGCTTTTTTTTAATTCTTTTTTTTAATTACAGGAAAATAAAGGGGTATACATAAAGAAATGGAACAGTGGAAGTTAATTTTAAAGATAGTCTTCTCCAGTTATACATAAGCCTAACACATAGACAGGGATCTGATTCCAATCAGTAATCTCTTTGCTCTTCCAAAAGATCAGAGTGACATTTCTTTTCTGAATGCTAGTTTTGGTGGGTTCTTACCTTCCTTTGATAATGGTGGCAACAGTGACTGCTAACTTCAATGGCTTGTTATGTTCATGTTAATACGTAACATGTTCATATTACTATAATATTTATGTATAGGATTATACATACACATATAACATTGTCATGAGTCTATGAATACTTCCTTCCTTGAGAAATGTTGACATAGCTGAGTATATTTTATTAATGTCACGTGCTGTACTTCCAAATGTAAGGATACAGACCAGTTTTAAATACAAACTACTTATTCTTAATATCAAGTGGGTGTGATGTAACATGAGAGCTACAAGCATAAGCATGTAAAATGGAAAAAAGGGCAATATAGTTTAGAAAATGAAGAGCAAGCACTTAGTGATATAGCTAAGAAATGATTTTAAATAGCAAGAATTTCACCCCTAAATGCACCCAGAGTGGATTTCAAGATGTGAGGTACTGAGATTCCCCTATCTGGTAAATATGAAAAATTAGGGTCTCTCAGGTGGGACTGAATAACTGCATATGAAGAGGGAAGCCTAGCACAAAGATGGGACACAGAAATGTAACTTAAATTTGGTACCTTGCCTAAGACTACAGGAGAGGAGCTTGTCTGTTTAGGATACGTTACTTGGAACCTTCCTCTGAAAATAAGAGGCTTGTTGTCTTTCAGAATGAGAGACAGATAGCTCTTGTGCTTTCTTAAAAATTTGCTGCATTCCACTATCCCATTTGCTCCCATAAAAAATTCCCTCCTTCAGTTCTTTCTTCCTTTTTCTGACCACGTTTTCCCCTAATGTGCCCTAATCACCAGGTAAATGGTAGAGGTATGCTTTTGTGGAAGCTGTGCCATCATGCCAAAATATTTTAGTGTCATGAAAGCAGGTGAAATTCTGTAATAAAACCAAACAGGACCATTGCCTTACAGCAGCCCTGTCTGCATGACTCAAAGCTCTGTCTCTCCTTGGAGATGGGATTCTTATCCTGTTTTTCTCACTAGGGATATTTTTTTCATCTAATTTCATCCAATTTGCAATTTTTCATGGTCTTGAGTTCTTAGATTGTTCCTGTAAACTCAATGGTTCCTAATAATTAAATAACTTTAGGACATTACCTACCAATCCAATTCAAGAAAACACAATTTATCCCTGAATTAGAAATGTTATAAAATCTGCAACTGTTAATCTTTGAGTCCTAGGTCTGAGTGAGGGATTAGATAATACTAATGCTACTGTCTACTCACCAAATCCTTTGAAAGTAATAGCAGAAACTGAATTTGATCTGCTAATAATATATGTTGGAAATGCATTTCATCCTTCAGTCTCTGAAGCAAAAGGGCAATGCATCAACAGAAAAGAAACTTCAGCATATTTTTCAGTCACTTAATGTTGGGATTTCTTTCCAGGTTCTGTTTGTTTCCTTAGCAGCACCCATATTTCCCAAAAGATTATCACTAATTTGATGAAAGTAATCCAGCTGTTCCCCAAGACTTTCAGACAAATATGTAGGTACAATGTGTTTTTAAAATGAAGAAACAGTGTTTGACATTCTTGTCAGTATCCTTTTGGTGAGATTCATGTTTACAAAGGATAGAATATTCTAGCAATTCATCTGGACTGTTTATTTCTAAAAAAACCCCTATTTCTTAACGATTTTGATCTTTGAAGGTCAGCTTTCCCTGTGGATACCGGTCCTGGGAAAATTTTGGACAAGGTTCAGTTTAGTTGAGGTGCATTTAAGTTTGGAATAGAAATTGAGGCTTCTGTTCCTAGTGTTTCTCTGGGCACACTCTCTTGCCAGCGAAGGAAGCTGAAGTATGACCTGGAAGGCTGATGTACTCGCCCACTACTGTAGGATGTGTGAGGCAGTGGGGTGGATATAAAGTTTCACATCCTGTAGTGGGGCTCAGGTGCCTCTGGCAATTCAGGAGTCACAATGCAGTACCTGAGAGCTAGCACCTGACTAAGAATCTCTTGCAAACCAGAGAGAAAATGGACTAAATGTCTAGTGTATCTTTCTTTGTGTGTTCCTGGTCTCAGAGTATGCAGTAACATTGATGCTGGTATTTTGATTTCAGCAACAAAAGGGAAGTGCTGTCATTGCACGTTCTGTGATTGTTTTTCAGGGAGGTCAGGATCATATCTATGTGCCAAAGACTGTGCACAACAACCTGCTTTTCTGTCCCAAAAAAAGCTAGACAGAAAAAATCACTTTCCACACGTCGACAAAATAAAAATTATTGTCTCATGACTTTTATACTGCAACAATATGATTGTGCTTCATTCAGCTTGCATAACCCAAATGTCATTTCTTCTACTCTTGAGCACCTAAGGAGTTTGAATGTTATTGCTTTATGTCTCATGGCTTTAGGAATGGATGTGATTCTAGGAGACTGGTAGCATTTCTTGGCTTTATAGGGCTGGACTAAATTAATTTGTTGATTAAGTAAATTTTTTACCATTGCAACTACTTTAATTCATAATTTAGTTATGTTTTTTAAAAAATGATTTAGCAGTCTTCTACCCAACTATCACTTTAAAAAAAGGTTAAAAAAGTATATTCATTTAGATCTACGTGATCTAGAAAGCTTAGATCTTTGATTAATTCTAGACATGCTTAGAACAGGTAAAATCAAAGAATTTCATCCAGACAGGGCGATGATTTTACTCGGAGCTGCTTTCTCCCAAAGGATACATAGTCCTTATCCTAAGAAAGCCTTTGTTTCAGCTTAAACTCTTATCTCTGAGTACAAGCCAGACTATTTTATTCTCACTTTTTCCCCTCCAATTTTCATTCTCTTCCCCCCATCCCCCCAACTTTACAAACTCCCTCTATTGGTAGCCATTTTCCAGTGAAACTTGCCAAAAAAAAGTTAAGTGTTCTGCAATTGGATGTCTAAGTCAAGTCTTCAGAGTTACAGTGGTATGTATTCTTTCGTTGTTCTTCCAGCTTGAAGTGTGAAACAGTTTTAGGACCGAAAAAAAGTGGTGTTGAGTCAGCTGTTATCAATTGTCATAGGTCTTGTAGGCTTATGGGATGAGAATGGAGTAATTGGGTTATGAATATAGCTGCAAGAAAACAAACACCTTTTGAGCAAGTTTGTTTCTGTTTTCTCCAAGTTATAAGTTTATGGCCAGACTATTGGTAAGACTGAACAGGTTGAAAAAGCTATTGCAGTACTCCTTGGATATGTGACATGCTGTGAAGCCAAAACCTGGGGACCATCAGCAGTGTTAGGGCAAAAGCCCTCTACTATTGCAGTTGAGCTACAAGATAGTGCTGTGGTGTGAAAAAAAATATGTTTTATGAAAGATAATTATTTGTAGGTGACAATGTCTGTGTTTATCAAGAGGAGGCAAAAATTGTTAGCAAAAGTTTCAGAAACTTAACCTAGTTGTGATTTATTCTGAGTTACTGGGTAGCATTACAAAAGATGGCACTGCAGCTTTATATACTGGGTGAAAGCAAAGTCTTAATCCTTTATGAATGTGTTTTGCAATTTCTAAACTTTTCATTAAGGGGTCTTCGTGAAGTTGTGAGATTCGATTGCCTTCTGGTGCACATACTATTGTATCTAAACTATGGAAGCTTGATTCTCTTGAGAACAGCAGAGCATGTATTTTCCTAATATCTGCAAGGGTGAGGGTGAAAAATGTCAGTGTTTGCATGTTTTAAGAGTTAAGTAAAAATGTGGGAGATGCACAAAGGCAGAACTCGTACTTGACTAGATGAATACTACATGTGTGGATATGGCCTATAACTATTTCACTATGGTCAGTTCTGAGCATTTAATTACCAAGGAGAACTGAGAAATCTCCCCATCCCTCCTTTCCCCCAGATTAGCTCATTCCCTCTTTGAATCAAGTCACTTAGAATTACAAACAAAAATTAAACTGGCAATTGCCTTAATCATACAGCTAACTGTGCTGCATCTTTTGCACCTGTCTTACTTAATATATTCTTGGAGTAACATTGCATTGTATTTTGAGTTTAGTACAGTAGAGCCTTATGTGGTTATTTGTAGATCTCACCTTGCAGGAACCTAATCGTGGACCAGGACTTCCTCTGTGCTATGTGTCCTATAAACAGAGAATGAAATTCGCTTAAAGGTCCAATCCCTGAAAGCTGAGTTGAGCCTAACATGTAAGGCTGTGTTGGCAGGGATGGGGGGGTTGGGATAGTACAGGGCACAGCCATGCCAAAGCAAAAGCGAGACACTAACTGGTGTAAACTGTAAGATAGTAATGTAGTAATAGTCATGTAGTCTCTCTGGGTACTGAGTTGAACTCTTTTGTTGTATTTTCAATAGGGATGAATCTTGCTTTGGTGTTGGTGATTGAAGGGGCCTTTTTATGGAGATGGCAGGATCCTATCAGTGTTTTTTCTAGCTCCCCCTTTAGTCATTGCAATCGTTTGAGAAAATAAGGCTTAATTGCAGAATATTCACAGCTACTAAGATGACGGTTTATCAGAACCTGATATTACTGTCCCACTACAATGAGTAATTAGTCCCTAATTAGTTGCATTTGCTGACAAATACCTGATGGGAACTCACCATGTGTTATTTGCATCTGAAACAATTTTAACTTGTTAGCTAGAAGAAAGTGCTGCTGTAAAGTACGTAAGCCTAATTTTCCCACATTAGCACGGTAGAAACTCAGTTATTTCCATTTCAAAGTGCAAATTTGCTAGTGTGTGAAGAATGCTGTTGATCACATTTATCTAGAGATTTAGAGTGTATGGTGATATTTCTAGACTCCCTTTTCTACTGTTCTCCTTGCCAGTAATTAATAGCATAGCCCTATAACTATTTGTACGTGTCACATTATTAAGAGCGTGATTTTTCAAAAATGCCCAATTCACCTCTGCTGTCATTACAATTAGTGGGAATATTATTACTGGGAATGGGAATACTCAGCACAGGACACATTTCATTTATTCATTGGCTTTGTAGCACATGAACAGTAGCCAATGTCTGTCTGTACTCGCCAACTCCCTCTACACCCCCACCCCCATTCTCATTTCTATTCTAAAATCTAGATGTAGACACCCCCCCCACCCCCCCCAATGGTCACATGATATTTTCAATGAGATCTCCATCTTGTCCTCTCATCTGTGTGACCTTTGTCATTGTGCAATGAGATGTTGCCAATTCTGTTTCGTACTGATCTTCTGCAAGGAGAAATACAAGGCTTCTACTTTTGGGTGCATGTTTTTATTGAGAGTCTTGGTAGGACAAGACTAAGCTGGAGTAAAAAAAGCAGCAGTGAAACCTAATGCATAGGCTTAGTGAAGCTTTTATTTCTGAGGAGAGATTTGATCAGAGAAGGTGATTGTGATTTTCTACGAACAAAGATGAAGAAGAAAGGCTTATTGACTTGGGTAGTCCTGGATTCTAATCACATTGATGTAGTATGGTGCTCATTAGAAGACTGGAGTACAAGACATATTGTAAACATATTTAATTGCAGGATGGCATAATCACTGTGGAGAATCCTTTTCTATAGAGCTTGTTTCTTCTGTCTGGATGGAATCCTCGTAGGAATTATTTACACAGAGACTCATTTAGTGCAAGCAGTACAATTGCTTTCCAAAGAAGTTTCTTTAATATAGAAGTTCCCTTCAGACACTTCATGAAAGCAGCTTAACCTCTTGCCGCTACCAGTACCTGACATTAATAATAAACTTGGTCAGTTCATTCTTGAGCTTTTGCAAATCACTTCAGAAAAACGTGTGTCAGAATTTCTGCAGATGTAAGTCCTGCCACAGCCTGCTGAAGTGCAGCATGCTCCAAGAAGACATGTCATTTAACAAGTTTTTAAAAAGACAGGTGGGAATCAAACATAGCCAATGGAACAGGCATAGCGTGTAAGTTGAAACAGAGTGACTGTTCTCAGCAGCAGCCCTACTCACATTTTTGTAGCTCACATGTCTGTTGGGGCATCCTATGGCATCCAAACCTTTTTGTCAAAAAATATTTCTTCTCATGAAGAATTCTCCCTTCTCAGAAAATAGTTTGGAAGAGAGAATTCTGAACACTTATGGTTCTGACTTGTGAAATAGCAGGGGCTTGATCAGCTAATTAAACTTCACAGGGTAAATACTTACATACTGATATTGGCATACCTGCACAGGGTTAGCAGAAGTGACACAGAACCTGTGGAAGACTTGCTGTGTTCTGGAGTGCCAATTGAAATAACTGGTGATTTTTAAAGTGCGTTAGACACAGTTAAGCAACTGAATTGCTTACCTGTGACTAAACAGGTAATAAGAG
Organism: Falco cherrug; assembly: GCF_023634085.1. Taxonomy (NCBI): domain Eukaryota; kingdom Metazoa; phylum Chordata; class Aves; order Falconiformes; family Falconidae; genus Falco; species Falco cherrug. Next base: position 70,378,708 of record NC_073702.1, on the reverse strand, counting down.
CTCAATTTGGTTACCTGAATGTAGATACCTAGGGCCATTTCAGATGCCTTAGGTGACTTGAGGCATCCACAGAGAGTGACATATATAGCAGCATCATGTTTCACATCTGATATCCCTCTGCAAATGGTATATGTTCTTCTGGAGCTGAATGTAGAGGCCAGGTGAGATACTGCATATTAAATGGCACTAGATATCTACACATAAGCAACTTGAAGGCAATTTAGCTGGAAGAAAGGATACCTACAAAAAAGGTTTATATAAAAATCACTTACACAAAATTACCATTTCATATGAGGTATCAAGCACACTTGGATGGATGGGTGACTTCTTTTTACGCCTGTGACTTGGCTTGTTACAGATTTTTTTTTTTTTCTATTCTCAGCATTAGTTCAGACTTTTTTATGGAGACCTTTAGGATGTGGAAAAAATATATACGGTTTGCTTGTATTACCTTCCTTTGTCTTGCTTCAGTATTTACTACATAAGCTAGTGTCCATACCATGTCATAGAAAGATTAAGCTTAAAAATACCTTCTGTGATAATTTCCTGGCCCTGATATGGATAACTGTCTCCAAACGGGTATGAATGCAGGGTCTGCAGGAAGTGGAAGGAGCTAAAGGGAAGTTTACTTTAAATGAGATGGGTGGAGGCAAGACAAGAGAGTGATGATTTAAGAACCAGATGCAGTAAATAAGCCTCTTCATAGAGAAGTGATCCCTGTTAGACCAGTCCATCAAACTGTCTTAAAAATATCACAGCCTCTTTTTCTTGAGTGAGGGAGGAACATAGGAATTTGGATTCAGGCTGTGATGTGCAAGAGCAGATGCACGCGCGATACCTTATTCTTTCTATAAGCACTCCCTAGAACACTGGAATTATGGAACTTACCTTTCTTTAAATGCAGCCTATTCAGTGAATGTTCAAGTTTTATACTAGGCTCCAGGATGGAGGTTGATGAGAGACTTCTTGAAGTTTCCTTCAGGATGACCACCTAGAGATGGTCTCTAGAAGCAAACTAATGATCAGGAAGAGGAATTTCGTGTCAGCCGCATAAAACCCTGAATTCATCTGGATGCAATTGGGGCCTCCAAAGATTCAACTTACAAGAGGAAGACCTGCACGATGCCACTGATGGATTCAGTACTTGGACTAGAACCAAAATCTTCAGTGAGGTTCTAAACAACAGATTGCATTGTAAGAACTCCTTAAGAGATGGGTGATGGCTGTACATACCCAAACCTGCTCCTGCTCAGTACTGCTGTGATGCTGTTATCAGATTAGGATAGGGGAAGGCAGAAAGGTTGAAGCCACATTGGCAGACTTAAATTCATCTTGATAAATGAAACATGCATGTTTTTTGTTGCTCTTTCAAAGTTTTGGACTGAGCAGGTGGGCACTAAATGCAGCTGCCCCCACAAAGGGGAAAACAAGAGATAAAATAAAAACCTGCTTGCAAACTGGAATGAGAAACTTGAACATTAAAAATTTCTGTATGTGCTGTTAATTTGTTCACTTATCCACAATGGTGAAAGTTACATCACCAAAGCATTTATCTCTATTTTTTCCCTCCCCGTGTTTAATTTTTGTACTTCTGTTAGCTGTTCTCACTTTCCACCATTAGATATCACTGGATTGAATGTATTGATTGTTCCTTCTAAGCAGCTGTTTCAAATGCATCAGAATTCCTTCTCTTGGATTCTTCAGATAAATACATATTCTAATCAATTTTCTTGAATTTATTCTGTGTTACTTCAGACTTTGGCTTCATGAATCCAATACTTTTGTAATACCTCCCCCCCCCCCCTTTCAAATATGTTATTAAGAAATTTCACCAAGCTATTTATATAAAAAAAAAATTACCATGCTAGGAAATTAAATACAATATTTCCAAACCAGAGTACAAATGGTACAAATGACATTACAGAATCTCCTTAGTTGATTAATAAAGAATACTGAAGCTATTGTCTGTCTGCAGTTAGATTATTTTGTGTTGTGCTTTTAGCATCACTATGTTGGTATGTTATTTGACTGTGGCATAGCTCTTTTTCCTAATAAATTAAAATTGTTGAGGAACAATATATTGCTTAAGCAAAGAATTTTCCCAAAGAAAGGATTTAATTTCTGTGAAAATTTACTTGCAGATTAGAGCAAACAATTATCTTAAAAATGGGCACAGGACTAATAAACTGTGTGCATAACCAAACTTTTGCCTACCAATTTGAAAAAAATCCTGTTTGCTGTGTGACGTGGCACCACATTATTTTGATACAGTCTAAAAGGCAAAGGTGGCAGTTCCGTCATCTAGCAGGCTGTAAATACAGTGACAACTTTTTCCATTATTGTCCCATTTTCTTAGGCAATAAAGTCAACCTATAATAATGAAATAAAGCATTTTTAACAACATCAGATGATGTGAAGACCTCTGAAAACACTCAACTACAGAATTATTTTAAAAACTTTTCTTACAATTTAGAGATGCCAGATACATATGAAATAGATGTTTAACTGCTGACCCTTTGAAATCCTTCTCTTTGCTGCAATGTAGTGCTAGTGATGCCATACCTCGAGTACTGTGTCTGCTTTGGGGCTCCCCAGCGTAAGATTGATATGGACATACTAGAGACAGTCCAGCAAAGGGCCACAATGGAGATGAAGGGACTGGAGCATCTCTCATATGAGGAAAGGCTCAGACAGCTGGTACTGTTCAGTCTGGAGAAAAGAATGCTCATGGGGGGACCTCATCAGTGTGTATAAATATCTGAATGGAAGATGTTAACAGGAAAGAGCCAGGCTCTGTCCAGTGGTGCCCAGTGACAGGACCAGAGGCAAAGGGCACAAACTGAAACACAGGAGGTTCCCTCTGAACTGCATGAAACACTTTTTACTGTGAAGGTGACTGAGCGCAGGTTGCCCAGGGAGGTTGCAGAGTCTCCAGCCTTGGAAATATTAAAAAACTGTCTGGACATGGTTCTGGGCAACCAGCTGTAGGTGACCCTGCTTGAGAAGGGGAGTTAGACCATAAGATCTCCAGAGAGATCCTCAGCCATTCTGTGATTCCATGTGGGTGCAGCACCACCAGTGTCATTTTCTTCTGGAAAACTTTCAGGCAACAGCTCTGCCATATTCTTTCATCTGGTGAAACACAATGGAAATGATAGCAAAATGATTCCTCAGAGAGGTAATGCTTATCGGCTAAATGCAAAGCTGAACAAGTTCAACCGTTAATACTCAGTTTAAAATCCAGTCTGAATGAAGATGCATGATGTTTTTGCAGTGTGTTGCCTCCAAGTACTCACACAAGCAGCATCTTGAATCCCCTTAAGGCCGCAAAGAGGACTGACCTCAGGATGCGTACACCTAGGTAAGCAGTCTCATCACTGCACTGTGCAGAAGATAGGTGCTGCTTCTTTCAGAAGAAGTTTCAGAACTTCTCCTTTCAGATTTATGTCTTGCAGGTGGAAGTGCCTCCATGGTATTATCGCCGAGCTGGGCATCTCTTAGAGACTACCTCTTGTCTGGCAGAAGTCTTCCTTGCTCATCAAGCCATCTGTTGCAAACTGAAGCCTCACTTTTACTTACAGAATGTAGTTGCCCACTTTAGCACTGAACCCTAGAACAGGACACCTGATTTTATATGCCTTAGTCCTTCAAAATTCAGGAAAAAACACTAAGGAAATTGTAAATATGAAATATATGTGTGGCGTGTATATATACGTATGTGCATGCATGTAACGGGTAAACTTTATGATCTATATAAATTGCATCATTGCTATACTGCAAATATTTTATATTATTTATCGTGCCTTTATAACCAGATTTACTGTTTAATAAAAATCTGTGAAATTTTTCCTTTAGAGTACCTTCAAAATGTAGTATGTGTAAGAAGAGGATATTGTTACTATACATCTCATATTTTACACTGAAAAATCTAATGCAAAACATTCTTATGGACATATTTTTATTAAACATGAAATATAACACATTCATCAATATTTTCAGCAGTTCTTACACCAAATTTTGTATTTCTCCCTATAAGTTAAAAAAGATGACTATTTAAACTACCTTAATACATAGGCTACAGAACACTTTTCAAAATTAAGACTATAGCCCAAAATTTGCACAGATTACAGTATCTTTTAGTCTTTTGTTTAGATGTGTCAAAATTCAATTAATGATATGACTTCTGAAAGAAGAAAGATGAAAGAAGAAAAGATAAATCTTCATAAAGGAGTAAGGCCACTGTGGCTAACTCTGTGTTACCAGAGTCAATACAGTAGTCATTTTCAATTTCCTTGTTGTCTTGAGGTTTGAAGTTGGTTCTACTAAGGCAAACTCATTTTTGGATATCCAGAATGACCTGATGTCTTAGCTGCACAACCAGTTCCTTTGAATGGATTTTTCAGATCACCTTACTTCACAGCCAGGTGACACACAGCATCAGCCACCTCTGCTGTGACTTGTGCTGAATTACTAGCTGGTATAATATTCAGGTAAATATCGTACTGTTGGTCCATGCCAAGGTAACTGTCACTCATGAGATACAATGTGTAGATACACCTAAAATGCAAAAAAGCAGAATAATTAGTTTGGAAATTAGGTCTTGACTACTTGGAAAAAATAATCACTAGAAGAACTTAATTTGTAAATTTGTCATACTTTCCAGGAGCTTCTGGAGTATAAAAAGCAACAGAAACAGTATTTCGATTTCTGACGTATCCGGTTCTTTTCAGGGCAATGAGTTCTTTTTTATCGACTTCTCCCAATATCAAAAACCATCCTTCATCTTTAGCTTTGGGGAATCGAGGAGCCACTGCTTTACTGTCTTGCTTTCCCTGTTGGGGAAAAGAAACAGCTTAGTAAAGCTAGAAATCACCTTTCCAAAATGCCATTCTTTCTTGAATGAAACCCAGCTCAAAACCATGTTATCATGAATCGTTACATAAGACTATAATTTAGGCACACTAAAATTTTTTTGTTTCTTTCCAGATAAGCGTTTTTTAAAAAAATAAAATCACAGTCCACAGAGAAAAACCCAGAGTACAAGATTCTGTTCCACTTATTTTGTATCCTATTAAAACTTGAATGGAAATACTGTTCTGTTTTTTGTAATTTCATCTAACATATTCCGAATGCTATTCTCTGCAGAAGGGTTAATTGTAAACCTAGTGTCTTTAAATAAAGCTAAACAGTATTGTTCAAGATTAATATAAAGACAAAAACAGCACTTGAAGTCTTTATCTGAGGTTGATACAGCAAAAGGACAGATTATTTCAGTGATTCTTTAAGACTGTGACTTTACTGCTGAGAGCTGAAGATATAATGATGCATACTCAATCAGCATTCATTTCATGTTCTGTAGATGGAAAGGTTTTACTGAAGATTTATACAGAAGGAAAAGCACCACGACAGCAATGAAGCTTCAGAAACAGTTTGATCCAGCTGTTTCTTACAAAAGAGGGATCAAATTCTAGGAGAGGTTTATAAAACAGTGATCATTTCATGAAATGTTCCTGCTCCCTTCTTTTCTGCGGCTTCTGGTTAGAAAAAGTCTCTGTCAGTAACTGGCACGGCAAATAGGACAAATTATGGAGGAGCTCTGACACTTTCTCCTCCTGCAAATGAGACAGTCTCCCATTGAAGTGATGGTGACATCCTTGTACTTGCTGTAGTCAGGACAAGAAGTATTTTGGGAAAGAAGAATACTTTTCAAAAAGGACTTACAAAAGAACATATTATTTTTATCAAAAGAAATTTGTCTTTACGAGTCTTCAAACTAACATCTAAAACTGTTCTCTGCTTTTATTTTGAACTCTTCTTTGTACCTTAACAAAAATGCTGGCAACTAATTCTTAAGTTGTTTGAAATGCTAGAGAAATTAATTAGCAAAATCATTATCATATATACAATATAAAAAAATCACATATATATGTGATATAAGCATATCATATGCCACTCGTGGTATACAAATGACAAAAAATGCATCTATAAGTGATAGCTACAATGTCAGCAGTGCCCAATTTGAATGCAGGAGGCATGGTCCTAAGGCTTACAAGAGCTGACAGACAGGTACATTGAGTTACTGCTGCTGGGGGCAGAGCAGCTGGAAACCTGTGCAGCTGCTATGTTTCTGTCTTGGTGCATGAAGACTTGCTGGGGGCCCAGCGAGGTGACCAGCCCAAGGTGAAATGAGATGTGCTTTAACTGGGCAAAGGGGTGGGACTGAAATTTAGGTGTGGAAAAGAACTGTATGTAGTTTCAAAAAGCTTCACATGTAAAATAGGAGGAAAGTATCCTCAGTAAAGGCCTGAGGGTGTGTTGTGAGTAGAAACATAGTTATAGGTATGGGTTTGGTATGCAATTTGGAAGTACACGGGAATATAATAGGGAAGCAGGATATGCAAGAGTACAAGTGTTAGGAGTTTGGGCCTGGTGACTACTTAAATACTGCCTGTGAAATTACCATCTCTACTGTCGCTGCTTACAGCACCCTAACAAATGAACTTTATGAGCTTCTGGTTTGTAAAAAATGAGGGAATTTTTTCATTGACTTGAATTGGTCTAGGATTTTACCTTAAGACTCTATTTACTACCCTACTGCAACCTGAAAAACCATTTGCTTCATTATTAACACAGAAAAGGCTTTGAAAGTTTATAATATACACAATTCTTAAACGATAAAAAACAGTTATGCTGTATAAAGCATTATTGATAAGGTAAATGGATTATTGGAAATGTGTGTGCTTGGAAAGGAAATGATAAATTAATCTACCTGATACCCCATCTGGGTTCTCTGCAGATTTATTTGGAGCACGTACTCTTGATCAGCATGTAACTTGATCCATCGTCTGTCATCTCGCGCGTCTGTTGTCACAGAAGTAACAGGCACTTCGTTCTGTGGCTGAACTGGGTTATCCCAACAGCCCTTAATGCTCAGGCTGACGTTTAGAATTGGCAAACGGCACAAGAAATTCCAAGCCTGTAGAAAAAAACAGATCCCTGTGGACTACCAGACGATCTATACAAACATTGCCACTGTAACAATAACGATTCAATGTGCAGTCTACACATTTATTCTATATTAATAACATTTTATTATGTATTAGAATATCATCTATAGTTGTATGACTCTCAGTCATAAGCATAAAATGCTTTTCATTAACTTTTTAGTCTACTTCCTTCTAGGCAAATAAAACAAGTATGAAACTTCTCAAGCATGTTACACGTGCCTCACTAAGATTACTGAGGTCTGAACACAGGAAAAATTCCTTTCCACTCTCGATTAAAGTATTTTTTTCCCTATAAGCCACTTAAAAACTAGTATAATTAAGTTTTAAATTAAAACTTCCTTAGCATAATCCATAAAGAACAAGTCACTGCAGTGCTAATTAGCAATGGGCAAACCTCAGAGAGTTCAGAGGATCAGTTCAGATAATTAACCAAAAGTTCAACTGCATATCCGAAGTTATCCCTAGTTTTTTTTTTTTTAAAGGTTTTCTTGCATTGATCTTCACGAATCCTCCTTACAGTCCTCCTGAGGAATCTTAAGTCTCTGTGGTTTCTCATGAACTGCAACAGGCCCTCAACTTTCTCTCATCCTTGTACAGGGAACTATTGTTAGAGGCATACAATTTTTGTAGTTGAACATGACACTCCCTTCAGCCTTAAAGCAGCATCCTGAAAATGCAGCCCTATGTATCTATCACTCATTTTGGTCTCTATCAGACAAGGAAAAGCACCCTGAGAAGCTGTGACAAAAATGGAGAGGGGTAATGCAGGCTTTCATTTAGTAAAAAAGAAAATCAGCATGTTCACTCAATGAAATTTGTTAGGAAGAAATGAAAAAATGGGCTGTGGAACGGAGGCAGTGATTTGTGGCTTCATTATGGCTGAAAAAGATAGATGAGGCTGGCACTGGAAAAAAAACAAACCCAAAAGACCAAGAACCACGCGCTGCCCTGCCCTCCTTCCCCTCCACCCGCAAAACAAAACAGGAATCGGCACTTCACCAGTGTTTTCAAAGAATACATATGAAAAGCTAGCGGGTGGGAGGGAGAAGAAGGAAAGAATATTGGTCTTGGTAAAGAGCCAGCAGATGTTAAAATGGGAACTTGTGGGAATGAAGAGGGTAGGCATAGTTGCATGGGCAATACTTGCATGGAACAGAAATGTTTTATCTGGAAAAACACTAAAGTATATTTTTCAAGTACTGGCTTGACTATCTTGTGTTTCAACAAAATCTATTTTCATTTAGATTGTGCCTGATGTGTCTCCGATTACTTTTTCTGTGCTGGAAGGCCTAGAGCCCTAATAAAAGCTCAGTTTGCTTTTTGGAGACACCGTTGCCATGACTCATACTGACAATAATGGTGTATGTTAACACATAATTAGGGATACAGCAGCCAGGGTAAGCAGACCTAAGATCGCCCTGCTGCAGGAAAAGGTGGTGCCATCCCTCTCTCTAACATCCTCGCCACCAGCAAGCTGTCCCCCTCTCCATCCCCAACACGTTGGCACCGCCATGCTGTGATTGTGCAGCGAGATGGATCAGCTTGCTAATCATTTTGGTGGAAGCATGAACTTAGATCAGCTTAAAGCTGATTGTGGAAGCATATTCTCTAATCCCGTCAGTACTCTGAGTAAGCATGAACCTTCAGTGCCACTGGAAGAAGTGGTCCAGCCACCTCCCCTGCTGGCACAAGCATTCATGTAGCTGTTTGGCTACATGCCCTTTCGACCGTCAGCGAGAGGGCTGGTATGATCCCTCCTCCCCTCCGCCCCGGATGCTCATTCCCATCTCCTTGCCTGAACCAGCCCCAGCGTTTGTGCAGCTGTGCAGAGAGCTGGGTCAGCAGAGGTGAAAATGGCACGGGGAGGGCAGGGCTGCCCATTTCGGCTGCAGCGCGGACTTGGATTAAAATGGCTGCATTACCAGAGCCTGGCTGAACTAAATGAGAAATCTGATTTAGGCTAAAAACTAATCTCTCTCTCTCTCCCCTCCTCTGTGTGCTGCGTGAACAGCTGTGTCTGTTCAATGGAGAAGGTGGGGAGGGCCAGCTGTGAGCACTCAGGAATTGCCGTATAAAAGCAGGGGACGCCAATGAATTGCACTGATGTTCTTAACAGTGCCTTAGCTAAGAAAGGGCTGGAAAAATGTAACAGAAAATAAACCGCCAGAATGTCAAGGGAAAAGACATCCCTCTTTGTCCCAGCTTTGAAAGGGAAAAGGGGGAAAACAAGGCAGCACCTTGAAGCAGGAGAAAAAGCACTACAGACACTCTAAATGAATTAGCCATTGCTGGAATTTTGCTACATTTAACACACAAGACTACTAAAATCACCTCCCCAGATCACACTGGATGAAACAAGTTGAGTAGTAACACCTTAACTGGCAAATGATTTTACGTTTAAAGGTTTTTAAGATGAAGCTTACTGTAGGAACTGCACAGACCTACCTATTGTGTAAGACTCTCCATGTACCAAAGCAGCGTACTTCTGCTGTGCTCAGTAGAGGCACCCTAACGTATACCAGAGTGGTGACCACCACTTTGGTTACATTTTAGATATCATTTACCTGGAAAACTTTTACATGTACTATCTCAGAGAACAGGCCCTCTTACAATTATGTTAGAACAAGGTTTAATTTCAGCAGAGATCATAATGTATTATTAACTCCTTTAGTGGTGTTACTTGTTGCTTTGCTGAAGACTATGATTTGATCTGGTTTATACTGTACAACACCAACATATTCCATTTGTCAAAAGCTGTCATGTCCTCATGTAGCTTTCATGGTGCAAACAAAGTAACTCAGTAACTTTCTAATTAGATAAGAAAGTGGTTGTAATATGTCATTCGGTCATTAATGGTTGGACTTGATCATCTTAGAGTTCTTTTCCAACCTAAATGTTTCTATGATTCTATGATTTCAGGCTGTGTGTATTTGAAAATTAAAGGCAAAGTTAGTACTGCTCAATCATTGATATAGTATGGACAGCAGGCTGCCTTTTTATCATCCATGCAATGTGAAGAAAATAAAGAAATATTTTTTGTACTGAAAAAAAAAAAAAGTCAAGTAGTAGCAGGAGAAAATGAAAAAGATTATAGGAACACAGATATTTCCAGAATAAAAGCAGCTAATACTACAGCAGGGATAATATCTTTTGCAATCTTGAGGTTTCTTTTTTCTCTTTCAGTAATATAAATATCAGCTTAGTATTTGAAAAAGTGCCTAATGCCTAAGTGACTTAGAAACTGAAAAAGATTGGTAAAAGAAATATGATTCAGAATGAATCACAGAAACAAAGATGGAGCTTAGGCCAAAGATCAGTGTTACAGTCTAAATAACTTTTGAATTTAGGCTGTCAGCTTTTAAAGTCCTGCTGACTTTCAATGAGGTTTAGGATTATAACTAACTTTTGGAAAATTAAACTCAGGCTCCCACATCACTTGGGTATTTCTTGACAATTTTACCGAGTTGCTATATAGGATGACCTAAGCACATATTATCTCCTTTTACATTAACAACATGCCCAATGTGTGCATATACAAATATACTATATATATATATATATTTACTTACCAAACCCATAGATTCAAATCACAATCACATGAGAAATTCTTCATGAACCTCTGATAACATCATTAGCATTTTTTCCAATAATCTGTCTCCCCAGGACTCAGCCTAATATTCCAAATCCATGAGCAGCTTCAAGAGCTGCTATTTAAAAATTAATTACCAATCTGCTTAAAAGACATTTTCTTCTTTCCAAATGTGAAATTTCTTCCTTTTCCTGTCTGCCTCCAATTTATGTAAAGCTCAAGCTGTTTTTACTAGTCCTGTGCTAGTAACAGCTTTAAGATAGAGGTTCAATATACTGTGAGTGAGAAGTAATAGGATTGTTAGGAAAAAGAATGTTTTTGGCAATTTACTGGTGTACTTACCACTTTATTTGATTTTGTTCAGGTCTGGTGCCAGAATCCTAGGCTTAAACTCTGTGATTTTATATTTTTTATTTTTAGAAAATATATCATATAAAGATGCATTATTTATTGCAGAATTTTTCTCTTGGTTGGCCCCTGTCTAACTGTGTATTGAAAGACTTTATATAAGAAGATGCTCAATAGGCAGTCTCAAAATGAATTTTAATTCTGTGCAAGGTATTACAATATTTTTTTTCAAAAAAAAATGCTGTAAAGAATATAAAATATTGGTATAAAGATTTTACATTTGCAATGACCTGCATAATACAGTCATGGCTTTGCTAGACCCATTACGGCCATTCCCAACTCAGGGAAATGAAACTTTCTTCTTATATGATGCTAAGACATTGTTTTTCCCTCTTATATGCATCTGTATTTACAAACATAAATATATAGAGGCATAGAGTCATTCACACTGTGAACGTACACATCCCATACACCATACACACAAGCTATTTTTGAAGAAACTGCTAAGACATTTCAATACCAGCCAAACATATTTATCTGAGGATTAATCTTCATCTATTGAATCAGACGAGAACACTGCCATGCATACAATTATTTAATTAGCAGCCAAATCCTCTGCCAGTCAGCAGCCGTTCCAGGCATACTGATGGGGCAGTAGATGCAAATCTCACAGTAGTACTGCTTTTTCTCATTACTACTGCAATTAGCACTTAAATTGATGCTTTAAACATACTAATTTCTGGAATAATTCAGGATTTGTATGTTACCTGGGATCGCCTCACTGCAGAGACGACACCAGATTGCTACACAAATTGAAGCACTTTTGAGCCAAATAACCATTATCATATCAGACAGAGCCAATTTGCATTTGCTTTTAAAGATAACAGAATGGCAATTTATGCAAATAAATTAAGTAAGTTTACTTCTGAGTTCTCCCTGAACTAATTATAACAATGTTCTAATTTTTTATCACATCTAAAAGTTGGACTGAAATCAATGTGTATTATGTTAGAAATCTGTTGTTAAAGGAAGCCTTGTTTTGATGTCAATACATTTTCGTAATTCAGAATTTTGATGTTAATTTAGTTACAAATGCAGATGTCTGTTATAGACATTTAAGTACTTTTCTTCTTGTTTGCATACCAGTAAAAGGTTTAACTGAAGCTGAACAGTCAAACACAAGACATATTGCTGTCCTTTTAAATATTCAAATAAAAAAGATTTTAAATGTAGCTGTTGAAGTTTTCATCTTTTGTACATTTATTTGAAATCAGTAGGCTTAGCATGTGATGAATACTATGGAACATAGCTGTCCTTTGCTGGGAACGGCTTGAAAATCAAACTGAAAATAAGACTCTAGCAGCCTCAACATTTTGGAATAGTATTTTTTTCCTTCCCCCCGTGAAGTGTGAAATTGTCATCTGCTTTTTCTGTTTCAAACAAAAAATGAGCGCTGCTTCTTTTACTAAGGGTATTCTCAGAAAAAATGGTGTTTGACAGACCACTTCAGAAACCAGCTACGATGACATTTGCAATGCATGTATTCCTAGTGCATAGCTGGCTATGAAAAGGTGGATAACACTCAGCAGATTGAGTGACCTAGAGAAGCATCTTTAGAGCAAAGAGATGTGGTAATATCAGTCATAAACCAGACTCTGTTACTGGTTAGCAGGGAATAAGTGAAAAAAATATTAAGAAAACAGGCCGAGAAGAACCTTTGGAAAGCTAGCACTACCTTGAAATTAGAGTAATGAATGTGTTACACTTTATACAGAACATCACATGATATTTGCTGAAGGAAGTGGAGAGAGTATTTCTTTTCCCAACCACTCTTCCTTTCCAATCACATTGATAATGACCACCGATAGAAAGTATTACCTGTGAAATGTGTGCTGTTTGCAATTCACTGTCCACAATGGAAGCAAAAACATTCTCTCTTCCTTCGCAGGCAGCCATTAGTTCGGGAAGACACTCGATAGGTCCTTGGTAACCTCCACGCAGACTCTTCCTTTTGCCTTGGCTCCACTTCCTGATACAGACAGCAAAACATATGCCCAGGGAGGGAAAGCAAACATTTGTTTTCAGTTGTTTTGGTGGTAAAACTTGATACTGGTTTCTGTTAGTAAATGCTGGTCATGTATTTTCAGGCAGCATTAATTACTGCATCATCTAGGCATCTATAAGGCTTAGCATTATCTATGACCTTAAGATGGATACTAATGTATTTTTATAACAGATTAAAATAAAGAGATAATTAATATACAGAGATAGATTTGTTAGGACTTGGAACTCTTCCAGTAATCTCTTGTTAATTTGTCTGGAATCATGGTTCTCAGAATAATCTGTGGGGGTTGATTAATCAATGAATGTTGAAAACAGGAACAGAAACACCATTTGGGAAAGCATCATTGTGAAAGAATGAGTTCTGCTTCTGGTGCATTAATGAACATTCTGGGGCACAATAATGACATTCAAACACAATCAGCAGTCAGAAGTGGAATGAAATTGCAAACCTGCAAATGCTTAGAAGAATTACATACCGAAAAAGGTAAAGATGTTGTAGCTCTATATTGGGCAAAGTAAGCAGGGAAGAGTCATGTATCCATCTACCCTGAACCACCATCTGCACCAGGTTGGTTATATTCAGAGCAGTCACCAGCCAGCCATGATGTGCTGCAACGTCCAGCATTGCCTATTCAAAGGAGACGTATAAAACAAAAGAGGATGGAAGTATAACTGTGTACGTGGTTCATACAAGTAAGAGCATTTATTTAATGTTTAACATACAGGAAGTTCTAGGCCTTCAACACAGGAATTTACGTCAACCTCTACTGATGGGAGTAGGCACCTTTTGCACTCACCTTGAAAAAACAGATTAAATCCTGCACTATCATCATCATCATCAACTCTTACTCTTGAAAAGGTAATTTACACCACGAGAGCAGAAGGTGGGATCTTTTCCTTACAAAACCCCTCTCTTTTACATAATCCAACTCAGAATGAAAGGAATAAATGATTATTCTAAAGGAAGAAGTTACAATTAACTGTAGTATTTGCTTATATTTTGACATGAGAGCTTTGCCAGAACTGCGTAATTGTTCAAAAATCCTTGAATTCTTTAGGAACAACAAAAACATATTTACATTGGTTCAAAAGTTAATGCTACTGTCATTTACCAGTAGCATTAATTATTCCCATTTTAACCTAAGGACTTAAAAAATCTCTTGAACCGGACTAGGTAAATGCACTAAAATTCAGCTCAATGAGCATTTTTGAGGTTTTGTTCAACACTGACAGCTAACTTGAAATCTTGAAGAAAGATTACAAAATAGCTACAAGTTTACTTAAGGTAAGAGCAGTCAGAAATAACATGGATTTCACCCTTTGCATTGTAATCAGTTGACTGTCTTGAGAACGAAGGATACTTGGCTGTCTCTCCTTTGGCACCTATATCCTGAATCTGAAAAGCTTTCCCAAAGTACATAAAACCCCCAAGCAAACACCTCCCCCCCATCACACTTTAAAGTGTTAATGAGCATCCTGCCTTTCATGTCTCTGTGAGTTTCTGTTCCATATGTTTTCGACAATACAAGTGAAAGATATACTACAAGTATCACTAGTATAAAGAACTAAGTCAGCAAAATTCATTATGGGTTGTGCATTGTGAGTGCCCCAATTGACAAGAAAAAATTGTTATGCTTGCTTTTTTCCTGACTGGACTTAAATTCCGTTTGGTTAGTCTGAAAGAGAATTTAAGGGTTCTTCAAAGGAGAAAGGACCAAACATGGGCTTTTAGTTTCAACATGTTTTTTTTATAGTAAATGCAGTTATTTGAATATATAATATACATTTCACCTTATCTAGAGTACATTAAAACAATTACTATGATTTAGAGAAGCATTTCAGCTGGTGAAGAAAATTACACTGCAATATGTTAGTTGTCTTGCTTCTTTTGTTAATTCCATTATGATCACAATAAAGCGCAGGTCCTCATATAACAACACTCTAATTCAGTCAAAAGTAATGCATTTAGAAGTGGTGTTCCATGTAAGAAATTTGGAATTTGATTAAAATACTAGAAAATATTTTTTTAAGAAAGCAAGAAAAGAGTCTGGTACATGGAACAATTTCAACACTTCTTTAAATACCATCTTCTTGGTACTAGAAGAGTCGTAGTTTGACTTTTAGGACTAGGCTTAAGATGTTTCCATGGGTTTTTCTTTTAAAGACAAATGCTATTGTTTAATACTTCCTCAGACAGCAGATACCTGCATCATTTCAACTTATTTTCCAGCCACTAGTGTAATGAGGAGAAGCTGTCTATGTAAGTCTTCACATTTAATCAAATGCTTTACAGACAAACAAAACGCAGCATTTACTTAAGGCAAACTAAACAGTGAAATCTTCTTTAAACAAAGGAGTTGTTTACACACGCAGAGCTATTTCAATTAAATTACACTGATTCTGGAGCAATACTGAGTTTAAAGACACAAGTTAGTTTCAGTCCTGGCCAGTCACACAGTTTATTTTAGCAGTTTACAATGCAATTTCAACAGGTTTTATTCCAGATAGGGGTGATAAGATCAGTGACACAGAAAAATATTTAAAGTGTTACCCTGCATTACACAAATGTTGCCCCATTTCTCATGAATTGTGGATAAAGTGCCTTTCAGCTAATAAAGATCTAGATGTAACATTTAACTCATCCTTTTTGCAGGAAAAGCCACAGCACCCTGAAACACTCTAGTGACATTCTTAGTGACTGTTGAAAGAGTACCTCACAGCACAGCATTAATGGTTTTCTTTTTCTGTCCTTTCACTTGGCTTGCCAAGGTGATTTCCAGGTATGATTATTTTTACTGAACAGAAAATAAAATTTTGTTAGAAATCACATTTGAAAGAAGCAGCTTCATGGCCTGTTGGTTCACATGATTTTTAGTCAGATAAAAAGGGAATTGTTCTCAGCGTGTACCAGAGTGAAGTCCCATCTTTTCAACTGACAGGACAAGTTGCTCTTTACCCGCTTCCACATTTTAAAATACACTGAAGCCTAGGCACATGGCATAGTCTGTCTCTGAGTGTGATGATGAGACAGTATGTTATCGCTGTCCTATTCTCCACTACCTGATTCTTGTTTTTTCCTTTCTGCTTTTCTGACATAGCCTGAAACATCATGTTCCTCAATGACAAGACTGCTCTATATACATGAAGAATAATGGGTGCATCGATAGCCTGTCTTTTTCATGAGCAGCAAGAAGAATACAGTAAGTTGTATGTTTAGTCAGCATGAAGCTGTGGTATTTTCACAAAATTTCTGAGGATACACGCATAACACTGTTTTCATTGTTCTCTTTTTTCTTTTATTTTTATTTTTTTGTTTTATTTTAATCTATTCCCCTACCCCCACCCCTTTCAACGGAGGTTTGAAAAGGGGAAAGGAAGAGAGAAGACATAAGAGAAAGATAAATCTAAAACAAGCTATACACTGAAATTAACTGGAGGATCCTTTCACATAGAAAATCTCCTAGAAATTGATAGAGGCCTACAGATAGATATCCCGTAGGGAGTAAGGAAAGCCTGTGTGTGTGAGACTCTGTGTTCCACATTGTTATAATGAATCCACATGGCAAATCCTCTTTTCCTCCTTATTTTCTGCTTCTTCACCCATAGAATTTATTCACAGCATCTCTATCTGGATGTGAAATCCAAGACAGTGACATTGTGAAAAAGTCAGAACAATGGTAAAGTTGGCTTGTTTCATCTGCTGCGTTGGAAACCTGCACACATTTCATTTTCTCCTAAGTAAAACACACAGATGCTTGATACTTAAATGGTTATTGAAATTCCTATAAATACTCATGGTAACAAATTGACTTATACCCCTATCTCCAAAACAGTTATATAAAATGTGGCAACTAAGTAGAGAAAATAATATAAAAGAAATAATAAAAAATCAGACATATTTAGTATGTATGTTATCCGATAAATAATATTTAGTCTCTCTAGATTCTCCAGTTGTTACTTGTTTGGTTTGTTGTTATTTTTAAGTACAAACCAGTATAATTTTCTAGAAATGTGTGGCTTCTTTAACTCTTATTTGGCAAAGAAGTAATTTCTAAATATCTTATCATTGATAACATTGGAACAGATTAAGAATATTATTAAAAACTGAGAAATGGCATAAATTGGTGATCTGCCTTTCTAGCCTCACAATTTCACCAACACAGGACAATTTCATCACAGAGAAAAAATTAAAAAAGGAGGACAGCGAGTGCACAAAATGAAACAGAACTATAAAGATGCTTTTACTTATAGAAAAAACATACAAATATTTTTTGGTAAATCAACAAGTTAAAAAAACCCAAACAACCCCTAAGCCCACCTCTTTTTAACCTAAAGTAGAAAATATGTGGTAAGTACATGCAGTCAAAGGAAATATTGCTTGTTATAATGAAAAATCTGTTTACCATCATCTTATTTGGGTCTCTTTCTGCACTTAGGAGAATAAAAGCAGAGGCCTATACTAAGATGGTTTTTAATGAAAAAATCAGGTGTCAGCTTTGAAGTCTTTCAAGGGTCATACTTGAACAACCACAAAGTAATAACAGCAATTAGTGACATATCCTTTAACATTTTGTTCACCGTTATCAAAAATAGCTTGGCTTGTAACAACATGGGAAGTAATATGCTATAAACCATGGCAGGGGTAGGGCAAAAATGCTGATGCTAGGTGTACCTGTCAGGTATGGCAAGAATTTTCATTTTGATGATATTCAGAATTGACTATCATCTTGCTTCTTTCTTCATTCCAGCAGTGCATTAATATGAAACTCTCAGCATCTATTAACAGGTTTCCATCATCTTATTTTCAGAAGCAGTGGTTGGTTATCCTTAAGTACTGAATTATTTAAACTGAACAAATTGTACCTTTCTGGTCAATTATGAAGCTAAAGTTTAACAGTTTGTCTCTTTTTAGCCAAAGTTACCACTGATGCTCGGAATTTAAATCGTGTTTATAATTCCCTACCTTGAAGAGAAGCAAAGATGGAGGCAGGATGTGGGAGAGGTGAGTGTGTAGCACACTCACGGATAGTAAAACATTAACAGCAAAACACACTGACAGCAAAACATTGCTTTTCTGTGGTGTTGTAAGCACTCTGAATATGTGCTCAAAATAACAGATACTAAATTGGTCCATATTTAACATATCTGCCTCACTAACCCCCTTCCCATTTAGGAGTTTTGTCTAGCAACTGAAATATCCGACTGCAAAATCTTCTATTTTAGAAATTTCTTGCAAAGTTTTAACACTGTTTTTGGTATTACTTTCACATCCTTCATTTGAAAGCCAGATATTCTGGATCACTCTTGTACGACTGGGTAGGTGGCAGGGGAACAGAGGCTGTACAACTAGCAGAATTTCTGATCTACTCAAATGACTTTAATTGTTTTTTCCTTTAAGATAAGTTATTCAAGTGTTAAAATGAAACAGCTTGCAGCTTATTAACAGAGATTGCATACTGCTTGGAATAATTTCTTTCTCTGTTTAAAGACACCTGTCATGTAACTGAATACACTAAGCATTTCTACTTAAACACTGTAAATATAAATGTCATTGTAAACATTGTAAATATCAATGTCAATATTTTGTGACTAAATTATATTTAAGGAAAGTGGCAACGATGCTAAATGAACAATGACAACTGCTCTGGATACAGAGGCTAGCTAAGGAGACTAAGGTAAGTTAAGAAGTGCCATTGTAGCTGAGAATTGCATCTGGGATCTGTGATTACTCAGCTGATAGTCAACTGCCTTACAGTGATGCTGTTGGTCATAATGACTTGGTGGATGGGGGCTGAAACTTCCGGAGTACTCAGGGTGAGCTACATGGCTCAAATTTATCCACTCTTAAAAGATTGTTTTTAATTTTTCTATCAGTGCTTCACAGACTATGACATTTTCTTGAGCGCCTTCATATGGGAAATTGAAGGTCGGTACACAAATGTATATGGCCCTCTAAGCAGAATGACATTCGTCTTAGACTTGAAAGTTTATGTAATGTAAATCCAAAACATTCTTAGCCAGACAAATACAAGTCTTATTCTGCAATGATGCTTTGAGGAAGGAAACAGGTATTTGAAAGAAATGAAATATGTAAGACTAAAATACTTCAAACTATTAACTGCAGTTACATCAAAAAGCAGAGTTAAGGCTGATTGGGTTTTGTATCTATTTTTGCACCGGAATTTATTGTATATAGTATTCCAATATCAAATAATCAAAATATCCCCACTCTTGTCTTCACTGTATGCTAATATAAGTTATGTTGTCTAGGACTAGACTTCAGTTAGAAATACGATTTTAGATCCACAGGTCTATTAAAATCATTAGAATGCTGCCTAATTACAGCTGTTTAGGACTACAAAGTTTATATGACAAATACTTGTAGATAATAATATACAAAAATGTATGCATTTTACCCATTCTCCTGAAAAATATGAATTCATAATAGATCTTTTTTATACATGCTTCAAACATAGGAAGCCTTCCAGTATGTAATATTATATTATCATCCACATGTGACTTGAGATAATACTAATACAAGTAAAATATTTTTCCAGATGTTAAAGCATGCTATGTACTATAATTTTCATGGTTTTATACAAATCATGATTACGATGCTTCAATTCTATACTCCAGAAGCAACAACTAACTTGAAAAGTTGAAATTTGTCTGAAGTTTTGCAGAGGGTTTTAAGGTCACTACCTTTTGTATGTTATATATTGGTAAAACAGGTACCTACGGAACCTTTGCCCTTCAGAGATCTAGTCCAAGATCACTTTTTAGAAATGTATTAATCTGAAGGAGGAGTTCTTAAATCAGACTCATACAGCTCATACAGACTCATACATCTGTATAGTTTCAGCCTACAGACACCCCCCCCCTTCCCCCACCTTGTACTTTATCTGATGTAGTAAATAAGATGTAATTAATCCTATTCAGGAGGCACCACTCCTTTTATACTGCCCTCTGCATCCCCTTTCCCTTCACTTTTTTACAAGCATATTCAGCTCCCACTTCCATATGCTCTGCTACCCCCTACGAGAGACTAATGCTTCATTCTCCCATCATCATAAAGGTCTCACTGATGTATGCAAATTATGACCTTCCTAGCTGCTTTGTAAGATTCCTATCCCTGTATTCATCTGTTAGCCTCCATAGTAACATTACTGGTATGATTAAAACCAGGGAAAGGACAAGTCACTTACTGTCTGCATTTAGTGGAGTGCAACCCTTGGGTTCTTACTGACTTTTTTTTTTTTTTTAATAGTATTACAGAGATAAAAGCAGTTATGGAATGTGATACAAGCAATGTAAACTTGGTAGGGCATAATGCAACATGTTCAGAACTTGCTGAGTCCCAATATCCAATTTATTTTCAAATTGATAATTAATAAATTGATATTCTCTACTATGCTAGTGAATGGTAAATACAATAAAACATTTTTGATAAAAATCTCTTGGCAAGAAATCACAGTTTCCTAACATAAACAATGTCTTAAAGACAGCATTTGTTCCAAATCTTACAGAAATCTACCAAACCTGTGAAAAATATAGCAGCATCTCTCTCATAATGTATCTCCCCTCTTTAGAATTTAAAATCAGTTTCAAAGTAGTAATGTAAAATTTTGTCAATAATTAAAATTTTTTGAGTGCATTCACAAGAATCCTTTTCAACAGCAACAGTTATTCCCAGTAACTTTCTCCTGAACTTTTAGCCCCATAAGGTTAGCATTCAGGAAGCTCAGCTGCTGTCTAACAAACTTAATTAATCAAAAAGTCATTTCCGAGCTGTAACTATGA
Source organism: Falco cherrug (assembly GCF_023634085.1). Taxonomy (NCBI): domain Eukaryota; kingdom Metazoa; phylum Chordata; class Aves; order Falconiformes; family Falconidae; genus Falco; species Falco cherrug. Next base: position 70,357,900 of record NC_073702.1, on the reverse strand, counting down.
GTAAAAGTGCTTCAAGTGTGCTAGCAAGCCTACAAGTTAATCAAAATGCTAATGCAGTACAAATTAAAGTTGTGATTAACATTTCACAGTAGCTGCTTAAGTGAATTGATCACACAAATGGGTTAAGCATTACTCATTTCCTCCAGCCCCAACTGGGAAAAGGTTTGTCATGGGTGGGGGAGGGATTATATATAAACAGCACCAAATCATCATTAAACTGTCACCAAGATGCTTCCATACACCAGTTCACCAGTTATCCACAGCAAGCAAAAACCCCAACACCACCGCCACAAAGGTAACCCTCCCTTCTCCCACATACACACCTATAAAACACAAGCGGGCAGCAAGTAATTCCACCCCAACATGTCTGGGTACTTTCATTACAAAGCTCTTCATTGCTGTTTAGTATCTATAAATAAGCATTACTGGTCAGTATATGCACTACAAGTTTTTTGATTATTCTATTACTCCCACCCTCCTAATGTGAAATAATAGCCATCCGACCATGAAAACAGCCAGTATTTAAGGAACATTGCAAACATGGTGCTACGGCTGGACTGTTACTCCATACACAAAGAATACATGTAGTACCTAAAGAGATACGGCCTCTGCTCTTCGCTGGTTTCTGAATAATCCTCTGCGTTCTCAAGTTAATTGGATTCTCTTCTCTCCCTTCAGTAAAGCTGCCCATTTTTTTATAGTTGCCAATGCATCCGTTAAACAAAACAATTATCTCTTTCCCTGGGCACCTCTGGGCAAATCTTACAGACACAACTGTAAAACAGGCCATTCCTGTAACTGCTACCACCTTGCAGCAAGTGATTGGCACACCTGCGCTAGCAACGGACAACGTAAGAGCTCAGAACACACTTAAGATCTTTTCCATTTCCTCACGGGCAGGAAAAGAAATAACCCAAGAGGTATGGCTCCCCGAGGCAACAGTTTTAGTGGCTGTTACGAACTGAGGAGGTTTAGGGAGGACAGGAAGTCCAGAGCTGAGGGACGCTCTCGTTCTTTTAGTCCAGAAACCACAGCTCGGGCACCTCTGCTGTTTGCAGCTGTGTGGATATGGCCAGAACATACCTTCCGTGTGGGAAACAGTAGATACAGCTCCCACCATCAGTCAGAACAGTCTGCAGTTTAGTAGAGCAAGTGTTTTGCACATAAGCTAGCTCTGGAAAGGCGGCTGAATGGGGCAGCATATTTGACCACTCTGAACTTGTACCACAAAACTGATTTTTATAAGCAGAACTGTAGCAAAAACTGCAATTTAAACAACGTCTTTAACTATTTTAGAATGGGTAAAGCGGTGTTACACACATGATCGTTCAGCTAAGGAAATGCAGTGCTTAACCCAAAGAGTTTTTTCTTTTCTGTCAAAATTAGATGCTCCAGAGGAGTAACATGATGGGGAACAGCAGGCCACCAGTGACAGCATTACAGGGTCCTCATTTTGGGGGAGTGTATGTTTCCTCTGCAAACTAGTCTTTATTCTGCAGTTTGGAATCTGACTTCATGTCCATCTTCTCTCAGTGCACAGCTACCCCACTGAGATGCATTTAACACATCCATAGGTAAACACTTCTCAAAGGTTAAGGCTGAGCTCCATGGCAGTTCTACTCCTGGCAATATTAAAATATTTTATCAACGATTATACTACAAGTGGAGGCTTGTGGCCAATCCCAATGCAAAGCCAGCAACTGTCACATTATTTCCAAGAACAGACTGCCCTGCTGAATGTGAGACTGACAGTATTACTGCCTCAATTATCCATTTCAATTAATGCAAATATAGGCAATAGTCTTAGATCAGCAGAGTAAGAACTGATCGCTGAATACACAGTCACAAAATATAAGGCTTGAAAAAAGAAGTAAAAAAGAGATTAGATTTATTCTGTTTCACATATTCTTAAATCAGAGATGGGAAAAATAGGAAAAAAAGGTGGGGTGCTGTCTTTACAATAATAATTATATTCTATAAAAATATTAGACAAATAATTTCATTAGAGGTTTTATTCTTTGATGTTCTTCTGCAAGAAGTGGACAAGTGATTTTGGGCAGCTACTGGACTGCTCGGTACCATCTTACTGACATCTCTGTCTTTTCTCGGTAAAAACAACGCAGAGTGCTAGGCTTGAAGAGAACATGTAGTCTACTGTAATAGTATTAAAGGTAAGAGAGGCAAATAAAAATTAAGGGCCTTGACCAAGGTCACATAGGAAGTCATGGCAGATTTTTTTGAGCCATGGGAACCTTCAGTGCTTTATCTATGACAGCCTGCCACTGATAAACTTGTTAGTTTTTGACTTGAGGTTTTCAATGTAGAGCAGGGACATTCGTTCAGTCTAGTCAATGCCTCAGTGGCCATTCATTACAGAGATGGGTGTGGGAGCAGATAGGCGTTCACCTTCCAGAAGGTTACTTATTGTTAGTCCCCATATTTCTGCAGTAAAAGGGAAAGAATTCTGTATTTCACTCTGGGTATACAGATACTAAATTTTTTCTTGCTATAAGCTCCATCTATATCTAACAAATGCTAACTATAGGAAAACTGTAACAGAATATATTTCTTCCATTTTCTATGTTAACAATCACATTCCTCTATTGAGCAGCACCATGATACGACTCCTCACATTCTGTTAGATGCTTATGACTTCTATCTTTCATCATGAGTATAAATGAACTGAGTTCTGACATAACACAAAACTTCTAAGACACTTCAGGAAAATTAAAGAGTGGTTGCCTATTTTTTTTTTATTAGAAGAGAGTGAAATCTCATCTGAAATCCATCAGCTACATTTATCTATGTGATGCTGTTAACACAGTTTTCTGACTGACTGCTAACACCACACAGCCTAAAGCCACCAGCAATGAAAACAGCCCAGAGGATATCGGAGGAATGAATGGGAGGACACAACAGGTGGGGTGCAAGAGGAACCATTGGAGACAAGGCTGATTCAGGTGAAAGACAGCTCAGGAGAGTGGAGAAGTTTAATAGTCTGTGATGGAAAGGCGCAGTTTTTTTTTAACTTGCTTACATATCATGGCTCGCGATGGCAAATCTGCCCTGCAGAGGACCTGGGACGGAGGCCTGCTGTACATACCCAGATACAACCACAAGCCCTTTGAAAGATCTTGCTTTCATGTAACAAAGAAGCACTGATGATATGAAAAGTCTGTCATTCACATACTCGTCAGCAAAAATAAGTTTATGTTCAGGTCACAATTTGAAGGTTAGCTATACAACCTTAACAGCTAAAGTACTTTGTAAGTAAATAAACAAAAGTTCAACGTAACTCAGAAAAACCAATTCCCATCTCACTGCTGAATTTTACGTTTGGTGGTGCATGAGCATGTGTTCACACACACAGAACACCACCCACTGAAATGTTTATCAGTGGACCCTTCTATGGTTCAGTTCCTTTTCCCAAAACATCTTTTTTTCCACCTCTGATGACCCAGAGTTCATCAGCAGGTCAGTGCTAAGGAAAAGGTAACAACCAGTATGGAAAGTGTAACCCTGTCTATTGCTTAGATTCTGGGAACTTTAACCTCCATTTGGAAAGCGTGACTAATAAGATGGAACAAATATGCTCCCAAGAGATGTAAACCATGTGCCAACTTCAAAATAAAAAAATGCTTGCATGTTTTTTCTTCTTTTTTTGTTGTTTTTGTTTTCTTGTTAAGGAGGAACTTTTTTTTCTTTAAGACGACAGTATATGTTACATTATGTAGTAGTTAACTGAAGGCCAGAGTGCCAAGGCCGAGTATGAAAGAGTAGTATTCTGAATTCTACTTTGGTTTAAAGGCACTGTTGAATATTTTAAGGTTTTTTCTTCTGAGTGCTTATTGTTTCTGAAATACCTATTATGCAGTAACAGGATTTGAGAATAAATTTCTTAGCAAAGCAGGATAAATATTGAGCAAAATAATTATTGAAAAGAATCTTTAATTTAAATTTTCTTCCAAATATGTAATTACCTCCCAAAACGTTAATTCCACAAATGTCTAAATGAACTTTAGGTATGTGATTTCTTTGAAACAAAGGTGAATTTTCTCATGTGACACTGTTCTTTGTTAATAACTGAGCATTACGAATAACCACTGTTCATACACTGAAGCTTTCAGCACCATGATTTTATTGATTTGAAATAACTGGAGTATGCAGAGTGCATTCAAGCACTGCTGGTTGCCAAGTTAAAGACTGCACAGCAATAACATCTGTGGCGTTACTTGCTTCTTACTATTCTTAGTTTTAGTTTGCTTTTTTTGATACTAGCATTAAAAGCTTGTAGTTTTTGCTAGTGTAAGGTCAAGACTCATCCAAATCACTGGACACTGAATTGCCCAGGTATTTTGTCTGTCTAGAGCATTGATTAATAATGTCCCGTAGAGTGGTTTTACAAACTGGTAGGCTTGACACAATGATGTTTGAGGTTGCCATATTGCAACAGGCTTCAAACAAAACCAAAGCCTCATTCTGCTGGTTGACACACAGATCACTGAAGATATTAAAATCCGAACAAACAAAAGCAAGGAAAAAAAGTAGGATGCAAGAATGATTGTCCCTATTTTACAGATACTGAACTGAGGAAGACAAGAACAGTTGAAGACTACCTGATCTTCAAGAAGCTATATATGAGTCCTTGTCCAGTTCTGCTAAAGAGAGTATCATTCCCTTCTCACAGAACCAGGGGATGGGTGTTCCCTGCATCAGCTAGGTCTCACCCTTCCTGCTGTAATGGTAACTGCGTTTTCCAGATATTGCAGCACTCTATTCCAAACTCAAATCGCTGCTTTAAAATTCTTTTGAGGCGTGCAGCCGTGCATGTGATCGCTTGTTACTAGTACTCCATAGTCAGTTTAGTTTCTGTGGGTTCTGACAATGGTGCAACCATAAAAGTCACAAGCCTCCAGACCAAGTTGAAAAACTGTGTTTAGAAGTGTGTTCTTTGACTCTGTGGTAATTGGGAAATAGTAGACATATCTTTTCACAAGCCTGAGAAAAATGCTGTATCTCATCCAAAATCACATTTCAAGACATATTTTATTTATGCTTGGCAGTGACTACAGCACTTTTGGGTGCTGTAAAAATAAAAGTACCCATGGGAGACAGGTTCTTGGGGGATCAGCATAACAATCTGCAGGGAGCACACTCATGCAGGAATGACTTAAAACATTCCACAATACAGAGATAGAAAGCTCTTGCATATGAAAGAAGGTGAGCCCTATGGCAACAGATGCCTTCAACCAGAGTACCACAGTTTTTACCATGTTTGTTTACCTCCAGTTCTGTAGAGTGGGTATCTTTATGGGCATCTAGATCCTTCCTAAACATACCGTGGTATACTGTGTGGTACCAGTCCTCCACAGGACTGCACGAAATCTTCAGGCTCTTCTATATTTAAAATATTACAACACACTAACAATAAGTAGTAAACCAACAGGAGTTAAATACTGAAATGCATTACTATACCTGACATATTCTAATTGCCTGGTCCAGCACTGTCTTTGTATCAGTTGCATAATCTGGGCAAGGCAGCATGGCATGACTGAAGTGGGCTTGCAGCAGGAGATGTGTTTTTGTGTGTGAACTGTCAAATGAATGGGGATTGACTTCAATTGGAAGATGCTTTGCCAGTTCACTGTTCATCTGATCTTCATTGTGTCTTACAGGTAGATCTGTGTACTCATCAGCATTCTTGAAAAGAAATAAAAATAAAAAATTAACTATTGTACTTAACTTCAGAATAATTACTATTCCTTACTGAGACATTAAAAGTATATGCATTTAAATTACTACAGTTAGATTTCATTGTTAAAATAGCAATTTTACTGTCTGGAAAGTGTACTTATTTATCAAAGTGATACGTGTGGGAAAACAAAAGCTAGTAAAATATTCACAAATATTCACAAAATTATAGGTTTTAAATTTTTTTTCACATAGATGATTTCATCATTAGAAAAGAAGAAAATAAAAGCAGTGAAACAAATACATTCATTGGATGGACTCAGTATTTTGAGATGACCTACAGATTGGTTGGCTTTCAAAAACATTGCGAAGTTAGCCATAAAGAAGTCAATAATTCACATTTTCAGTTTTCAAGGTATCTACTTTTCTCTCTGTATTCAAAACACAGTGAGTTTGAAATAGCTCTGGTAAGGTTCTTTTAAAATATATCTTCAATATTTTGAGCAGTCAGTGTCTAAGCAACAGATGATCAGCAATCAAAGCAAAGAGCAAAATTGTAGGCAGGTGCTTAAAACTATCCTCTGTGCTCCAGAGTGGGCCAGTACCATTCCTGCAAAAATGAAAGCTGTCTAAGAACTTTCTCACTGTTGCAAGAAGGAGCTGCACAACATCAGGTAATCTAAATGTAGTTATGAGTAGCAACACCCTTGGGGCTGAGAGGAAGAAGTATGACTGTTCTAGCAGCCAGAGCAGAGATGTTAATTCTCCTGCTAGGGAAATCCACTGTTTCTGAAAGAAAAAATATTCAACAGAAGCATCCTAAGAACTGTAACTTAGGTTGAAGAGTCAGTTCTATGACTTAATTGGTAACTTTTTGTCCACAAAATCCTATTGTGAATGTATGCATACATATTGTTTGGAATGATCTTTATAAAGTATAAAACTTGCAAGTGAAGTAAGAATTTTATAATATGTGATCTTTTCCCTCAGTAATTTAAGACAGTGTATTTCTTTTGCCATAAAATAAAAAGTCATTTTGGTAACCCAAAGGGCAATGTCTTTCAAACTATGGGCTTAGCAGAGACCACTAAATTAAAGTGTTCATGGTTTTATATTCCTCTTAAACTATAGATTTGTTATTATGCATTTTAGTCTTCAATCTCCATTCAGACTTCCTGCAAATCCGTATTAAAGAAATATGCACAACAGTAATCAATGCAGAGTGAGGTAAAAGAAAAATGGCAATCTTAGAACACCTGATAGAACTATCTAATTGACTTCAACGTACCCTATCTGCTCATTATTTAATATCCTAACCCACAGAACACACAAATTTTTTGACAATTCCTAAAAACAGTTAGATAGTTGTTTTTCAACCCCCTTGAAAACTGACAGCACAACATTTTCTATTTTCTTTACTGGCACAGTGAAACTACACCTTTTGTGTATTATTTTGTGACATAAATGTAAAAGGAAAGGTAAGTATTAGACAATTTAAGCTTTAGAAAGAATATCAGAATGTCATCAATTTATATCATATCTCAACTGCAGATTAGAACTGAAGATTGACTAAAGACAACTGCTGCTTAATCCTGGATGTCTCTGCTAGATCTCTTGTGAAAACTGGTCATTTATTCTCTGAACCTAAGGTCACAATCTTTTTAAGCCCTATAGAAGGCTGCATGTTTGCTTCACTCTTTTTATTTAACTGGCTTCTCCTTCAAAGATATTTTAAGGAATATTTACCAAGGAGATTTTTTTAACTTAGTTTCGCTTTGCAGTTAAAAGTAGCAGAAAGAAGAAAGATCAGCCAAGTTACTCCAGACCAATTGGTACTCCTGAAAATGCATTTTCCTTAATTCTTCCCCAGCATGTTTTATTTATCTCCAAAACACTCCTCTTATTTTAAACAACCTGCCTACTTAATTTCCTGTTTGTGATCATTGACTGTAAGTAAGTGAGATTCATTTTCTTATCTGCATCATGTAGGTAATTAAAGGAAATTGAGAATGGGTAGTGAAGCTTTTATACAACTGAGAATGAAGCTGAATGGAGGGCACTGAGGTCAGCAGAGTCCATTATATTTTTATGTGAGAGGCCAGTATGTCTGCCCTGTCCTTGTTTGCTTAGTGTAGGCTGGACTGACTACTAACTGCAAATCTGTTTCTCTGATTTGCCCAGCTGTCCTTGAATAAAGACATCTTCCATTGCAAAATGTTAAATGACAGTGATTGACAACTCTGTGATGAACTCTGCTTGTAACCCCCTGCTACTGTTTTCAGGTTGCAGAAGAAAAGACAGAATAAAGAAACATCCTTTGTAATCACCTCAAATGGGCCCTGCTGTTCACTCAATATTTTTTCATTTTAGTTTTCCTTTTCATTGTGAATCTCAATCTGTTCTGCAAAGGCTATAGCTTCAACTGTTCCACAAAACATATAATATATACTATTTTAGTACATTCTATCTGAATACTGTTCTTACTTCCATGGGTGAGGAAACAGATCATATTACATATCAATCATTAATCTTCATTCTAAAGTCAAGAAACTTAATATGAACTTTATAGTTAAACCACAAAACACTGCTGTGCATTTTTCACTTTTTCTTCTGCTAAATCAGGACTATTGCAGCCCATGTGCAAATAATATGTTTACAAGCACCTACACAGTTAAGCATAACTTGGAGTATACCAGGAGATAACTAGGAATTTTAGCTATGGGTTCTGCAATCATGCATTTGGTAGTCATGTCACATCTCTTCTATAGGTCTGTAATGGACTTTCCCAATAATGTCTTCTTTTGGGCATTAGAGACTGCTGCATCATTTTGAGGGTGCAAACCTACATTTTGACCTGTTTGTGATGCAGGGTCATATAGGAAACAGCCACTTGCTTTGCCAGTGAGAAAAGTCAAATGTAGACTTGCATAAACTCGTTAGTTACATTTTACAAGGCCAATGGGCTATTCTAATAATTTAATTCTGTTTCCTGCATAACAGCAATCACAGAATCATCTTGGAGTTCTGTCTGCAACACTGTGTTCCAGATATGCAGCTTATCATCACCCTTTATTTGAATTCCTAGCATTGTTCTAAAAGTAAAGAACTCATTCCATTTTAAAATGTATCTTTTGCATTTTTCTGGTACTATGAAGCATTTGAGGAGTCAGACTGAACTAAAATTTAAATAAAGTATCCAACATGGTGAGTACTATGCTCCACAGTGTTCACAGGGTTAAGAAAAAAAATCAGATTTTCTTTCTACCCACAAAATGTGTAAGTTTAGCTGAAATTACTGATTTATAGTGAGAGCTGAACTATAAACTTATACCATATGTAAACTTTCTGAAATATTTTAAATCTCAAGTAACTACACCTCATCATCTGTCTACAACAGAGAAGAGGATACTTGTGGAGCATAGGCAGAAAAGGGATCAAGGTGAGCAACTACAGTAAACTTGAATATTTTAAGTTCAGTTCAGTCATGGGAACGGTAAAACTTGTAAAGTTAATGAATTCTAGACTATAAAGAGCAGTTGATTAATTTGTAACAATGAGGGTCTAAACCAAACCAAAAATAGTTTCTCACATTCCAGAGTTGAAGCAGTAGTCTTTTCTTTAGCCATGCTGTTACTGAAACTACCTTAGAATTGACTGCCTGTAAGTTCCTTTTCTTTATACATGTACAATGAACCCAAACACACCATATTCTCAACTTTGATAAACCTGCAACTTGTTTTGCTCTTTTTCAAGTTTCTGATGTAGAAAGAAACAAGGAAAAAGCGTTCTTAGGAAATTTGATACCAAAACTAACAGTTAAGCCGAAGTATTAAAAAAAAAATCTTGCAGTAAACTACTACTAAAAGTAACTACCAGAATAATAAAAAAGGAGAAAAGATGAAGATCATTTTTAGCTAATACAGTAATTGCATCCTCTTTACCTGAACCTTGGCTTAAATTACATAAAATTCTGGTAGTCTAAGTACTGCAGAAATCATACATTTGTGCATAGAATGATAAATAAAAAATAAGCTGCAATAAATAAATGTGGGTGGTTTTTTACAGCCTTTCTGCAGTTAACACTAATCACACATTATGAAGTAAATTTTAGTTCTCTGCTATGAGAAGTTCAAAGGTATGCCAATATGCAATTTATTTTCCCAAGTGAAACCAGCATATTTTGATCTTTAAATAACTGGATAGGCAAATATAAGCTCAACAATAATATTATTATATAATTGGCTTTTCCTTTTGTTCCATTGTACAAAGTGCTACGGAGTATTTTAGTGCAGTGTCCTGACCTGCCACTTCCACATAGTGCTACAGTGTATAGGAAGTAGCTGGACTGCAATCTTTAAAGCAGTTTGTAACTGTCCTCATTTGGGTGATATCTATGGTATCCTTACTATAGGATAGAGAAAAGTAGCATGTTCAAAACAGAGAAATAACAAGCACTGATAGTTTGTGAGTAGCTAGGTAGCTGAATAATGTCTTATAACAGATTCACAAACTCTGAATTTTTCTTTGAGGATACTTGAACTTCTGTACTTAAAAACATCTGAAATTATTTCGGTTTTTCATATATACATATATGTACATGTCTCCATTCACATGCTGACAAAAGTCTCATTTGATTCTGTTAACTGCATTATAAGGAAAATAAAAAAAATAGCTTAACTGAAGTTCTCAAGTTAATCTTCCTTTGCCCATGCTCTTCCCAAGAGCACAGAGCATATAATGTGACATAATAATGACACAGGTATATATTACGAAAATAATTTAAATTAACCAACATATTTATACTGTATTTTATCATCACATTTTCAAGTGTGAATTTGATATATAAGCAAAGACATTAAATTTATACAGATGCATCCTGGCAGGCAGCTGGAACACAATCAAGCTTACATTTACTCAGAAAACAAATAATTGTGAGAAAACATGTGCTTTAAAAAAAAAAAATGGTAAAAAGAAAAAAAAGCCCAAACTGCCCACATATTAAAAGTTGTTTTTCAGTCATACCAAAAAGTAAAGTAGACAGCAAAATGGAATTGGAGAAGTACTTGCTAGAATTACTGCTCTGAAAATTGTATCTGTGTTAGGTATTCCATTATAAACTCCTATTTTGAGGAGTTTACTGGTAGCTTATAAATGTATATGCTTTGGTCTCAGTTTTACAGGACATAATTCAAACTTCCAGAGTTTTAAATGTTTGGGTGTTTTTTTACTCTTAGATATAAAAGATCTAGGATATTCCAGTTAAAGACAGTTCTAAACATATGTTACTAGTTATAAATTTTAAGAACAAACACGATGCATGTGTTCAAGATTCATATTATAGACAAAAAGAAAAAAAAAAAGTAATTTCTACCAGCTTATTGAAGCTGCTACGTAACACAGGGCTATTTATATTGGAAGCCACCTTTTAGACAGCAGACACTGGCACAAGGCCTCCTCACCCTGTTTTATACTTGTAAAAATATACTTTTAAGACAAACTTTGCAGAAGTGACATTCCAAATTGTTAGGGCAGCCTGGCAGGCTCCTCTATGCAACAGAGCAGGCTGAGGTTTTGTAGGGATCTTGAAAAGGGGCTAACATGATGCAGAAGAAGAAAACAGAAATTGTCAGGCAAGATTAGAATACATTTCCTGCATGATACTGTAATTCATCACAGAGACCATTTCTAAATAAGCTCCTTGCCTTCATATACCATGCACCATCGCTCCTTGTCAACTGCATGTGTATGGCAGCGCCACCAAAGGGCACCCGGCGTATCCGAGCCAGCCCTGCAGCCCAGTCCTTTCCCACGGGGGCTTCCCCGCCGCCCCCTGCCAGGGTGGGTGGCTGGCAGGGAGCCAGGGCAGGCAGGGCAGGGCAAGGCAGGACGCAAAGCCCCTGCCGGGCACAGGGTCAGAGCGCGGCCCCCGGGCACCGGCTGTCCTTGGCTGCCGAGAAGGGATTCTCTCTCTGGCACTGGTGCTGCGCCTGCCCTGACTCTCCGCTCCTGCTTGGGTAACAGGAAAATGATCTTGCCGCTTCCCTGGTACTCCATCAGCGCACTCTCCACTCTCTACTTTTGGAAAAATGACAGGAGGAAACCAGATAGGTGTAGGGTGGAAAGCAACATCCAAGGGATAAGGGCCGCTCAGTATCTTCTTGAAACAAATACTAACTCTTTTTATTAGTTAATTAGTGGTTAATGCATTTCCAGAGATAAAAGATACGTCTCAAAAAAAGAAATACAGAATTCAAATTGTAAAGTTAATCCAATAAACTAGGTAGGAGCAAAATAGTGAGGCTGGGCTACCCTGGGCTCTGTCTCTAGATTTAAGACTTATCAGAGCAGGAACTGGAAGTTTCCAGTTCAGCATGAGAAACTGAAGAGATGAAGTTGTAAAACCCAGTAACATGCAAGTAGGTAAATCTATTATCTTTTAAAAATTAATTTATAACTATCTTTCAGGATTTAAAATGGGCACATTTCAGTAATGGGACCTACAAACGTAGTTTATAAGACCATGAAAGTTAAAAGCTCTTATAGTACTCACATTAGTGATCAGAGAAATCATACATAACTGTATTCTCAGACTTACAACTTTAAACAGACAAGTGTTTGATTTTCACTTTTAAATAGCTGCATATGATAAAGACCACACATTTTACAATTATAGACATCATAAAAAGTACAAGCTAGGGCAATGAAACAGTTGAGTGATCACTTAAAAACACCCTGAAGGGTTTAGATTTCACAAGTTCACCTCTTACTTAAAACATCCAAACTACAAACTACTGATGACATTCCTGATGACCAGGGGTCAGGAGTCTGAAAGACCTTTGCCACTGTGCACAGAGCAATAGGAGGTCAGCAATATTAGCTACCAGTAGCAGAGTGACCTGGCAGATCTGGGAACTTCTAAAGTACAAAGTTAAATTACAGACCTCTGCTTCAGCATAGAGTTGCTAAAAGAAAATGCAAGCATGCTAGCACATATGAGAGGGAGGATTATATAAAATAACAATAATTTGACATGGGAAAAAAGTTCTTAGGACTTCTATACTAACTTGAAAGTCGATTTCCCTCCCCCCCCCCTCCCCCCCAAGTTTCTTAAGCATATCAGAGAAGCTAGGTATCAGTGTACAGAAATATACAGTAACAGATAATACAGTCATTATAATTGGTTTACCAAATAGCAAAAAACATATTTATAGAACCATTCTGTTTCAGAATAATTTCCTTTTAAAATTGCATGCATTCCTGAAATACATCGAACCAAGGAATGAATTCATGATTTTAAGTCTTAACTCTCACAATCCATACTTCATAAAGTTTATGATTACAATTATAACTCAGTGCTTCATTTTCCTCCCAAATGTGTAAGTACTTTCACAGTATTAAGCTTATACAACTTTCATAGAGGTGGCTTTAGTTCACTCTCAGTTTTTTAAGTTAAATTATTGATTGTAAGCAAGCTGGTAACACTTGCCCCGTCAGTTTAAGGAAAAATAAATGCAAAAGAAGACTAAAGTAGGACAAAAATTAGAGAAAACATCTGAAACTGGTATGGCATACACATTCTTCACCTACAGCAAGTTACTCTGACCATAGCAAATAAATATAAATGGAATGTCATAAATTCCATTAAAAAAGTGAATTATAGTGAGAGAATTACTACATTTTATCACTGGAAATGGGATTGTTGAGATTTTTGCCTCTCCAAGATGCCAGACTTTTCCCATTACTTTTCATGAGAATGCTTTGAACCTGCCCATTCTGAATACATTATCATCACCCCATTTTTAAAATCTCAAGACCTAGATGGGGCAGTGACCCACAACTTTCTTCCCTTGTAATCTCTGGTGACATTACAGGAAAGATGTAAACCTGACTTTTTGTGGCCATACTGAAACTAACTGTATTGCACTAACACAGAAAAGCTTTTCAGTGTGTGAACTCAGTAATGTGCTAACACAAAACTGGGATAATCTCTTGAGTGTGCATTCAAAAGTCTGATTGCCATGAGAAATCTACTTCAGTTCTATTTGGACGTTTGTCCACAAGCTGAGCTTGGCTGAATCAGCTGGCTCAACTGCTGATTGAGATGATGATAGCAATAAAAACTGGAATAGCAAATCTTGGCACACAGCTTTCCCTGGGAAAGCGATCAGTCATTTTCCATCTTTGGCTTTGATTCTCCATTGGGATCTTCCAGTGCAGAGCCCAGACCCAGGGAAGAAGTTAACAGATCTCTGCATTAAGTTAATGATACTTTGCATGGGAGACAGGAGTAAGCACTACTAGTTCTTTATGTGAAATGGGGCCCATACATACTGTATATGTTAATGGCAAGCTGTAAAAGCTCTGTGTGTTGAAAACCGTATTTCAGATCTGCTGACCTGTGGCAGCTCCCCTAGCGGGGAGCCACAAATGCACACTGCTGCATTTTTGTACTGGATTAAATTCCAGATCTAGACTACTGTGTGACCAGAGACAAAAGGGAATAAAAAGTTCACAGGCGTGAATACCTGTCATCATGTGGTGAAATGACTAGCAGCATCTGTTCAAGAAAGGCTCAAGCCAGAATAACAGAAGAACAATACAAACTGGCAGAAATGTATGGAAACTTGGAAGGTGCCTACATGCACAATGCCTTTTCAGCAAGCCAATGCTACTGGTCTCATTCTGAGCACTTTTAAATGAAAATAGTTTAATAATAAAAAAAACACAACTGTAAGAGGAAGTGACAGCTGCTGCAAGTAAATTTCAATAAGGGTAGCTCCCTGCTGATAAAAACTGGCATATCTCCACTCATTTCAGTGTAACTATGTGGATTAACATTGCTTGAAAATCTGACCCAATGTTTTGAAGAACTCAAGAGCTACAGGGTAATGCAGAGATGGAAGACGCTGATAACTATAAGGCTGAGGAAGAGAGGGAATCACTGAGGAAACAGAAGTCAGTAAAAGGAAAAATATTTGAAGTCTATTAAATAAATAGACTTATCTGTCAGTATTTTAGTGTGCTTGATTTGAGGAAGTTGTATCAACACTTCTGTCATGAATGACCAGAGGTCTGATACAGTGAGTAACATGGCAAAAATGCCTTGGACCACACTTGACCTTAAACAGAACATCCCATTACCTGAATGAGACATACCATGCACTACTAGGGCCTATCTAATCCTTTTTGGATAGCAAGCGATAATTTTTGTTGGTGATGTTCACTGCACACACATTTGTGAGGATACTGTAAACTCAGGTTCCTACACAAACTTCTACCATGTATTTTCTACCTGTAAATAAAGGCATTCATCTAATGTACACTATAAGAGCTGTATTAAAAAAAAAGAAGAAAAAAAGAAAGATAACTGACGATTAAGAGTTGCAGATATTTTGCCTCTGATGTAAAGTTTTAAGAACTTCTTTTAAAAGACAAAAAACCCAGAGATTTTCAGTACCAGATGTCTAGGAAGATCCCATTTGGCTTTGAGCTACTTAAATTTGCAATCATGTATTTATACATCTAACAGAGCTTCTGTTTCCCCTAGAATCTGAAAATTAACTAGCTTTGTAGCATCTTCCTTGATCTGCCACCCGTGCCCTGAGGATTAGAGACTCCACCTGAGCTTGTTTTACAAGCATAACAGAAAAAATTAATCTCTGCTGGCAGCGATCCCACTGGGATACTGATGAATAATGATATCCCTCTTTTGCTGCCCTCTCAGTCCACTAGAAAAGCCACTCTAACCCAGCAACGTGGAAACCGCTGAAACCATTCCAGCTGTGGATTAGCAGGCAGTCAAGCATCCATCTGTTCTGTGTGAATCAAGAGAAAGCAAACATGCATTCTTATAGCTAAAGAAGTATTAAAAATTAGCATCTTATATGACTGCATATAGTAAGTATTAAGACAATCATATACAAAAGAAAAATAATTATCTACACCTCATGTTGTTTACACTTGCTTGCTGTCTTAAGCAAATGATAAAGAGTTGTAATTCATCTCATTAAAATCTACAGAATAATGTGCATTCAATGATATAGTATTTTTTAGATAAATTTTCATAATATTGTAGGTATCAGTTATACCTAAAAATATTTTGCAAGTAGACATGCATATATACACTAAATAAAGTGAACATAGTAGCATGCCTTCACCTTGACAGGAGAAGGATTTGAGAGACCTGTTGTGAGAGGAATTTTAGCCATTTTCTCAACTGCAAAGGTGAAAGCAATAGACTTGAGTTATTTTCTCTTTCTGAAAACTAGCAGTTTGAACAATCTCTGCTGGCTTGCTAGTCTTTTCCATTAGAAGACAGAAAGGAAAGGCAGTGGAAAGTTGGCATGTGGGCAACCCAGTCAAACTGGTGATGTCTGATTTGACTCTTCCATAGGCAACAGGACGATGATCTACTACAAATTAAGGAAAGCTGTATTCAAGCATCATATCAGATAAAATGACTTAGAAAAGTGTGCAATTTGACAGTTTTCACGTACATTTTCAGTATTTTGCTGGATGTCTGGCTCACATTCATTAAGCTTCAGAGGTGAAGAAAATCTGCAATCATTTGTTCTCTAAAAGCAAGCTTAGTATGCTATACCACATTTACAAAAATATATTAACTTTTTCAAATGCTAAAGAAAGTTTTGGCTTTTTGATATCAAAAATCCCACTGCAATTTCTTCTAACATAGGTATAGGTAGCATGAGCTACCTAAGTAACTGTGAAACAAAGCACATTGTAAATATTAGACAAATAATAGGAGAGGCCAATTTCTTAAAAGTTAATTTGTGATAATATAAAACATCAACATTTAAAACAAAATTCAACCTGCTAAAGCTAGCCAGGTTAAAAAAATCAGGGGAAAAAAAAAAGAAAAGAATGAGACAAAGAAAGAATCTAAATGTAAATAGGAAAATACAAGTGTCAGATACTTCATTAAGGACTGATCAGTAATCCTCTTATGTCCTTTTTTTTTCTTCTTTAAACTACTATGCTAAAGGAACAATTTATTGGATACCAATCTTGTATGATGTAATTATTTCAGCCAAACCAATCATTATCCTGAAATTTCTGTTCCAATCAGGGAACAAGCTACAAAATGCCTTCCTCTTTCTTAACAGTTTTACAAATCTGAGCAATAACTTCTCTCCTGACAGAAAAATGTTTGTGTGTCTTTAAACAGCAGTTAGTAAGGCTGAGCTGGCGTCACTAAGTGAACTGAATTCTGTGAAAACAAATTCATCAGCAATATAATTGTAACTGTATAATTAACAGTGTAATAGTATAATTCTATCATAAGTAAAGGCAATTAACTAGAAACCAGTGAAGACAAAAGAACTGCAGGCTGCAGAGGGCCCAAATCTGCCTACTGGACTTTAATTACAAATTGGGAAGGTCAAAGTCGGTAGAACTTGTACTGACTCCCTAAAGGCACACCAAGCTTGTAAGGCTGCCTTCTGGAGTACTTGGGGCATGGGAGCCCACGGCCACAAAGCAGTGCTGTGTGTTATAGAATGTTCAGCTTTATCTTAATAAAGATGTAGTTTAGACCTTCAGTTGTGTTTCAACAGACACAAACGTTATGTCAACAAATACATTGTATATTTATTTGAAAGTAGAGTCATATGACATGACTAGTGAAAAAGTGTCATTTAATTTTCAGTATGAATACTTCACAAAGTATTGGCTGCATGTACACAACTATGCATATTTTGAAACCTTGCATAATGATGATGTCTACAATTCTAACTGCCAAGTGGTAAGAAACTTTTGTGCTGAAATCAATCAATCAATAAAAAAATGGTGCATGGTTGAACTTCCTGCAGCTTTAAGTAGTCAGCTAAAAGAAGCTTGCTATCACTGAACTTGCTTCCAGCACATATACCAAGGACAAGCACTGATCTGCCACAGATGGCAGCCAGCGTTCACATTTTTAACTACAAGACCAGGACAGTATTTGTATCTGCCCTAGCAGATACAAGTGCAATAGTTCCCCAGCTCATCAAAATATATTTCATTGGTATATGTGAGCGTTTTGCTGCTATAACTTCATCTATAGCTCCTGTTAAAGGAGTTTATTTCCACATTTTTCTGACAGAAACAGTTACTAAAGGAACTGTTTGAAATGGGGATACAGACCAAAGCTACCGGCTTCAACTACGACATATACACTTCTCCAAGTTTTTACCTCAGATGTTGCACTATAATAAAAAAAATTCAAAAAAAAGAAACAAATTAAAGATACTATATTATTTCCAAAATAACAGTTCTTGTCTTACGGTCTGCCTCATGAGAAATGTATTCAAACCTTTAGCTTCAACTTTAAAATAGGTTTTGTTTTAACTTTCCTGAGTATTGACTCATTTTTTTAAGCTGGCAAGTAATGTCAGAAGTTGAGTAAACAGATTGGACGGAAAAAAGAGATATGTTAAACAGAGATTAGACAGTCATGTGTATTGGAGATGGGAAGGTTTTATATTTTGTGGTTTTGAACGTAATTCTTTCTTATTGATGCCATAAAAAGGAAAGACTTATGTTGTGTTCAGTTAGCTGTCAGTGGTGGGCATTGTCATCTTGATTTACCAACTGATTGTGCTTTTCTGGAGAGGCAGGCAGCATATGATGCTTTCAAACTAAAAATCAAACAATCATTTGGAAAAAGAAAAATAGGAAATAATTGTGTCATGATGCTAGAAAAAAATTACTATATTCAAGTACTACAAGAACATTAAAAACTGCTCCATCTACTGGGACCACAGAAAAATCAAGACAAATTTAATCTGTGAGTATTCATATGTGTAAGTACTCTTTCTGCTAATTACAAGGTATTTTGAATATACTGGGTATAGATGACACAATTTAGATGCTATTAAAATTCACTGTAACATTTTGTTTTATTTTCATGAAGCCAAACACAATTTTCAAATTTAGACAATTTTATTAAATACACTATGGTACTATCTAGATGTTCCAAGTGGGAACTGAAGCACAAATGTTTTAAATACTAAAGTCCAGAGAGTATAGGCCCTATAAAAGTTAAGGAAATGATCCTGGAAATGCCTCTATTTAGGATGATGTTTATGCACTGAATGGTCCTAGGTATGGATTTATTGTGAAGAAAAGATTTAATGGTAAGAGGTAACAGTTTTCTCCTGTTACAAGGGGTCACTGAAATATGCACAAGGGCTGAGGCCTGTTCCTATTTGTTGAGTGGCCACAGCAGTCATGCTCATATTGTTGAGAATTCATGATATATGTGAAACCAAATATGTAAGTTCTTTAAAGGTTAGCATGTAACATAATTAATTCTCATCTGATACAAAGTTTATGTAATAAGGTGTTTTCTATTCTTGACACTGAAATGTCATATTTAAAAAGAATAACACAATGAAGACAGTCTTACTCCACTTTTATTATGAAGAAAATAATAGTAGCACCTTTATTTTCTTCTAAATTAAATGTAAATTTAAACTGGAAAATGACTGACCTAGGAAGAGTGATCTGATTTTTTTCTGAAATGGCTATAGAACGGTACATCAGTTTTATATAATACCTTAAAAAACCCCCGAAGTAATGCTTTCTGCCATGGCTTGCAGAGAAAATATTACACAAAATAGCTCACATTAGCTTGTTCTTGGGCAGTATTTTTGTAACTTATTAACTCCCCTTTCCCTGGCATCTAACTGGAGACCAGTTGAAAAGGTGATTTATTACTAAGTCAAAAATCTTTGTGGCAGCTTTAAGGTAGAATCCTGTTGCAGAAACAGTATAATTTTTGAATGAGAGTGTAAATACTCACAATGACTCGCATATTTCCCTGGTTAGAATAGGATGTGCCAATGATGATGAACAGAAAATAAAGGTATTGGTTGAGTTATTTAGAATCTCATACTGCAAATACTGAATAGGTAGTGAAAGACAGACAAGACATAAATAACTTTCGGCTATGTATCTTGAAGAGTGCCTGTTTCATGAATCTCCTCCTTCGACCTTCCAAATCTGCTACTTCAGGAATGCCAGATTTTCTGCTGAGTTCCAAAATACTTAGTCTAATACAAGCCAGTGTAAGAAAACCATGTCAATTACTGGATAGAAATATAGGGAAGAGGTATGTGGATACCAATTTGATAAGCCCATGTTTATGTCACAGAAAGGTGGATATGTATGCCTTGCTACAACACAAATAACCATGTTGTGCTGTCCCTAAGCTCCCCAGTTAGAAAGAAACCATCGCTTATAACCAGTTTATATGAAAGACAGTAGTAGGCACAAGAAAATCAACCAGTTCTTTCTTGTAGGTAGAACTCAAAAACAAAAATAAGAGACAACATGCAGATAAAACAAGGGATGAAAAATGGTAATGTTCTCTCCTTCACTGTCTGGTATGAACAGATATGATGAAGCATTTGCTCTGTAAATAAGAATATTAACCAGATGACCAAATAAGTGCAGTAACAAATCACCAAAAATCATGAAGCTAGTGGATCTAGCCAACACAGACCTGATTAATCATCAAGACAGACCTCCTTTCTTCAAGGTACAAAAAATTGTACATTTGATTTTAAAAATATTTGTGGTGATGCTGCTTCAGTACAGAAAATTAAAAAAATATACCCCAAAGTATCTCTTACTATTTTTTACCTAGACTTCTGTTTTAAACTTTGCACCTAACTTTCAGAATAAAAGGAAACAGTCTAGGTACCACAGGGAAATCCAGCCTGTCAGTAATAATTCATGAACACTTTCTCATCAATAATACTTAATGCAAGAAGCACCATAACTCAACAGTGATTAAGCTCATTTGGATTACTACTGTCTGAAGCACAGTTAGGGAAGTTTTAAAGAAAGCTCTATGGAAAAGCATCAAACATTTTCTCTCCGAAAAATAGCAGGGTCACTAGCACAAGTCAATTACAGAAGTAACTGAATCTGAACTTTGCCTGTTAACTGCAAACCTAATGCACATTTCACACCTCCAGTACAGATTTACTGAGAGGAAAAGGAAAAAGCATGATTGTACCCCATCTATTTGTATCACTTACTACTGTATACTTCCAACGTGACTGGAGGTGTTCCCACTTGCCATGTTCCTGCTCATGTTATGGATACTTCAACCCCTAAACCATACTGAAAAAAAATCATTTGATCTTGCAGAATGCTGGCAGATGATCAAATGAAAAAAATACAACAAAGAACAGATACTGGAGAATTGACTATGAATGGTCCTGACTACTAAGTGGAAACAATTCTTGCTATCAAGCGACTTTTTTGAGAGATTCATCAGAACTAGAAACAGGATGACTCAAAACTACTTTTTTATGTGAGTTGCAAAGATTCATTGATAACTCACTGGTGAATCATCCTGCATTCATCATGCCATCAGCATGGCAAAATATCCATCTGAAACACAAAAAGCCTTAAACATTTAAAACCCTTCATATGATGATAAACTTCTGAATTCTTGAATGTGATCTTGCTTTTTTCTTGGTTTTGTTTTAAACAAATGTTTGCTCCTTTTCAAGTTACACACTGACAATTTGGTAAAAACTTGTATATAACCCATTTCAAACCCACAGCATCAGTATCTTCTTTGTTACAATTGTATACTTCTGCCTTCCTCACATACATCAGACAACTTGTAAATGTCTAAAGGCTTGCAAGATTATGAACAAAGCAAACAAACAGAAGACCCACCCATATGTCACATCTACAAAATCCTGTAACTGCATTTGGGAATTGTTTTGGTTATTCTTAAATAACACAGTCCAAAATCCAAAATTTTAAAACTGAGTGATCAGTGGAATAATCACAATTATAATTATGTTTTGCAATGAGCCTTTTTGTACTATAGCTACAGCTTTCAGTTCCAGCATCATTAAGAGATTCTTCAAATTACTTTTTAAATATCCTTTTCCCTCAGGATTTTCACTTATACCTAATTAGACTACTTACCCCATGCCATGTAATTCCCTATTGACAAAACTGCTAAATGCTTCAATAAAGAAGGAAGAGGGCACCAGTGGAGCAAGGCAGATGTAATGTCATTGGTTAACAATAGAGGTGTGAAGCAACTGCTGTAATTATAAAACTCATTAATTCACAGTGTTTAGGGGAAAAAAAAGATCCTTGGCAATAACTCTCTTGAAATGGCAATTCTTTTCAACACTACATCAGATTGAGAAAAAATCTTTTCATTTACACCTTCAAGAAGATAGAACAGTAATTCCACTAGTAATTATGAAAATCAACATCTGCATAAAAAGCACGGAAAAATTGTCAGCTATAATGGCATCCAGCATTCATACATTCTTTTCATCTTTCAAATTGAAACTGGACAATTTTTGACCCCTAACTGATTTTATTTTTAGTCTCGTTCCTCTTAAGACTGTAAATGGACAACTTTACAGATTATATTGCCAGAAAATACTAATAAAAGAATAAGAATTAAAGCAAGGTTAATGAATTTTACATTTTACAATTTCTGCCCAACAGTAGTGCGCTAGGTTTTGTCTACAACAGAAATATTTGCCATTTACCTTTGTGCTTCATGGATGCAAGCTGTTCAAATAGATGAGGAGACCTGACATAAGACAGGCAGCACTACGTTCTGCTTCCATCATTCATCTTCCATATGCTGCTCACTAGCTTGAGCAGTGTCATGAAATGTCCCTCATCTCTTCTAATGTTATTCTCAAACTTTCCCTGTCCAAATTTGTCTAAAAAGAAATCCTGAAGTTTCTAAGGAGAATTTTTTCTCTAGAGAGAAGAGATTTTAAGAAGACAGCAGCTGGAGTAAAGCTCTCACCTTGAATGCTCAGCATTATATTATTTGACTTCTGTTCACTAGTGGGTATTCCTTCTTAAAATTTCAGTTATTTTATATACAGCGCATATAGGAATTGTGGTTGATTATCATTTTGAATTCAGCCAAATAGACTGAATGTCATTTCATATAATTTGCAATGTTTTCTGACAACAGAACAACAGATATTGCAGGGTCAGTGACAGCAATTCCCCTGTTTAGGCTGTCTAACACTTTCCATTATAAAAGATTACTGTGGCCTTTATTTCTGAGCTGTAACACTCCGAATGTTTGCAGCAGGTGATTTAAATTTATCAGAAAGAAAGTCTCTGTACTAGAAAAGTGGCTTTCCTAGTGTCATGAAATACTGATCAGGTTTTGTTGAGATGCAAACTGTTGAACAGCAGTCTTTATTTTGCTGTTTGTATTTCTCCTCAGAGAAGTTTTGGCAGCATATCAAAACAATAATGAATATAAAAGAACATACATAAATACTGTAAGATGGGACTCTAGATTTGAAGTTAACACTTGGAAATCAGAATATTACGGAATTTGGGTAACTTCTATAATGTATTACAAAGACTACAATCATAAGTGGGCCTGGATAAAATTCAGGCTATTCTTGTTTTCAAATATGTTTGTATAACTAGACTTATACAATTTTGAAAAAGAGTATTTTTTAGATATAACTACTTAAGTACTTAAAAAGGAACATGGAGAAAACCTTGATTCTTTTCTGATGAGAATGTAATACTGTCATGCTGCATTGTACACTGTGTCTCCGGATTTGTAACCTAAAATTTTTTTTGTCTTACATTGCTATTTCTCTACAAAACAGTCATTAGACTAACTGTAGGAGCTGGCATTATTGCAAGTTATGACCTCAGGGACTGTGAGGTGGCTGGGAGAAGGAAAAGAATGCATTTTAGGAGACAGGTGTTCCCCATATGTCTCCCCCACTTATTAAAACTGCTGTGTCTTTCCCATCGTCCCAGTGCAAAATGGTGGCCCTGGTACAGATTTAGGATGTTGACAGGCAGTTATTATTGCGGCATTTCAATATTATACCTAGCTTAGAAAAAAACAAGTATCAGATTTGTATAGATACTGAACATTATAAAGGGACATAAAAAGAGAAACAGCTGTTTATAGTAATTTTGATGTACTGATTAGATGAAATACTTGAAACTTCAAAAATGACTCAGGTATACTATTCAAAACAACAAAAAATGAAATTATAGATCAGGAAAGAAAGGTTTTTTTTTAATTTCAGGGGTTTAATTTCACTTCTAAGTGTCTACATGTGTCATGAGTTAACGTATGTGTAAGTTAAGAAAATATCAGCACTTACTGTCAGAATTAGGAGCAATTCTTCAATGCTGCTTTCAGGTTTCAATTGATCTTTGAACATCCCAATAGTTGGATGCTTCAAATAGTAATAGGAAGCAATGCGGCCATATGTCAGAGGTTCAATGCTGCGATTATCCTGTTAAAAGAGGAATCAAATATACATGGTTCCTACAGGGTTCAATATGAATGGTTTCTACAAAACTGTAAAATATTTAAAGACTACTCTGTAAAAGAGAACAGCAAAAACGATTTAACATCATAATTTAGCTGCAACCCCAACTAAGCTCAGTTTTCAATGTAAGTCTCACAAATAGCTCCATAGACAAATTGAATCAGAAGCATGTATACTGCTGTTCCCAACTTTTAGGAGCATGTATCTTACTGAATCTTGTAAGGCACAGATTAGTCTTACCTCCCCAACTTCAATACAGTAGGAGCATTCCAAATCGAAGAGGGATTTCTCAACAAGGCTTGAGAGGTACTTATTCATAGTGTCATGGCTCACATCATCCAAGTTATAGTAACTAGATAAATTGAAAACAGATGCACTACATGAATACTTCTTAGACTGAAGATTTTTAACAATAACGTCTTGTAGGAAAACTTACAAGGCTGCTATAATACACACACATAGTTGGAACAGCAAATATCCACATTAAACAATTAAACAGAATTATTCCCTTATATAGTCTAACAAGAAATTAATGATTCTTAAATGGTTGATGAGAGTAACCAACATAATACAAGCATGTACATAGAGAAAGATGGCAATTTATCTGTCTATTAATAGAAAAATTGATACAAACAGAACTCAACTGGTTATATTTTGTTAGTGGGAAAATTCTCCTGATTGCATATTTTCCTGATCATATAAGTACAAAAGTCAACTAGCAATAATAACACAACTAACAATACTTTAACTTCAAGAGAAAGGAAGAAAGCCCACCAAGGATAGCAAATGTTCCTACATCCTGGAACTCTGAAAACTAAAACTAGGCACATACAGTGACATCTCTTGTAAATGTCACCTTAACCCAATCCAAACACTCATGTTTATTGTTTTATTTTCATGTAATTTGATTCTCAAAATCACTAAAAAAAGGAATCAGGTATTTTTTCAATGTGGTTATTTCACATGTTCATTTTCAGGTAAAAGTTATTAGGTTAACTATATACAGCAACAATGGCTCTTAGTATCTGTATGAAGGAAAAATGCTTATAAAGTGTGCCAAAAAATATTGTTATATCAGCCTATAACAAAGACCCAGTCACTGAAGTTCGTACTTCTTAACTGGAGAACTTCAGCTGTGTTATAAGATTCTTACTAACACAAACTAGTATCATTTCAGGGAGAGCTCCAGATAAAAATGTAGTAAGAAGTTTTGTCCTAGATTCAACATGGGCACCAATTCAGAAAGTAACAATTAAGTTCAATGAGCAGTAAAGAAAAACTGAGCATGCTCAGAAAGTTCAAAAATTCTGAATTTAAGCAGAGCAATTAAATCATGACATTTCAAAGTGGAATTCAAACAAACAAAAATTTTGATGATTTACTGACGTGTTAAAGGTTGTCCCTGTTCATTTAATTCTGTAAAATACTGTCACACAGACTACCGAGATTGCTGCAATGATGGAAGATGCTCCTTTGTTCATACTAGCTGTTTTACTAAATTTTCCTACTGTTACGATGTACTCAGCATCCCCACTGGAAACAATACCACATGCTGTAATAGAAAGTAGGTTCTTTCCGTGTTATTTTGTGTAGGTGAACAACAGGCTCCAAAACACTGTGCTAAGATTCATTTTAGCTGATTTTACATAGTTACAGCTACAACAGAGTAAGTCTTTTTAACTCCCTTTACTGCCAGTGGAGAGGAACATGTGCTTGCAGAATGCCATTCATCTGAAGTATTCTATATATCTGCTTTAGGATGAGGTGAAATGTAATCACTGACTGAAAAAAAGAATGTTAGGCAATCAGTTCAGTTGTTGATGCCATATTTGGGCAGATGAACCCCATTCTCTGATTTAAGCTCTGTTTCATTCACTGTAATGCTGCTGTTAGCAAATTTCAAAAGATGGAGTTGTGTTTTTATATACTACAAGCATCCTTCCATGACTGTTTTATTAACAGATTCTGATTTGCATTATTATTTTCTTAAAGTTTTTAACATTTATCCTTTTTAATAGCAGTACCATACATGAAAAAAGCCTGCATGCTAATGAGCAGTACAGTAATTTCCACATTTTTTCCCTTGTTATTAATCCCAAATTATGGGGTTAATTCTCTGATGCTTTGAATGTTCACTTATAATTGGGTAAAGATGGAGTAAAGCTGGATTAAAAAAATCTGTTCTGATAGCAGGGAACAGCTACAGTAGACAACAACAAAGTGTGTATATATATGGCAGAGGAGTTTTCAACTCTGTGATATTTCATATGGGTTCACGCTGAGATGATCTCAAATATTTAAAACATAGCTATTGTCCAAAACCAACCCAAACCAAAAGAAAAATTTATATTGACTAAAAAGTTTTATATGGTAGACAGCCAAACATTATCAGCCTTATGTGAAGAAAATTTAATTGTAGCAAAAGTACTCTAACATCATTTTCAATGCAACTTAATTTTAATGAGTCCTCTTTTAAATTTACTGAAGTAATATAGCAATGATAAAAAATGGTCAATATTTCCATCTGCACCTTTTATCTGCCTGACATCATCAAACACATTTAGATTCTGTTTTATTAGCAAAAATTACTTTGTAACATTTTGTTTACCTTCTGAAAATAATTGAGCAAATTAACTACATAAATTGTTTAAAGATGTGGAAAGATTTTCTATTTTATACATCTAAACTAATAATTATTCATTAGTATTTTTCTTTAAATTGAGTGTAACACTACTGAAATGATTATAATTAAGGCACTTTGTTGTCATAGTATTCAGACTTTCACGGTATCATTTCAGGACTGTTATTTGCAGTACCACAATATTAATGATGAACATCGATAAAACAAAGGAAGAGACATGGGCAACACACTGAAATTCTTTTCTGAGACTGCAATTTAATACACTAATTTGAACAGCTTTTATCTTACGCTCTGCTTAATTTGCAGCATTTCACACTAGACGTAATCATAAAAGGCATTATAATGCCTTTTAAAAACTATGTGAGTTCTAAAAGTGCTGATTTTTGCTAATTTTTTGTCAGAGGAGTAAACATCTATCTGCCTAGTGTGAATAAAACAATGTAAAGAAAAATCTTAAATGGTCTGTAATCTTGAGTGAAGTGGCACCAGTGTGTTTTAACTACTATCTATAATGGGGTAAATATAATTTTGAGCACACCCACAGGAGCTTCTTGGTCACTCAGCACATTTTCCCTTAATAAAAAGCAAAGCCATTCATCTAGAAAGACTATGTTAAAATCATTAGTGAAAACAGAGGTATCATGACATTAGACAGTGTTTTGAATGCACAGGCATAAATGCAAGTTGAATTTTGCACGTTGGTATGCTCCAAGTATAAAAACTGCCTTGTATGTGAGTTCCTCTATGAAGCTTTATTACCTAACTATTTAATTACAGATAAAGAATAAAAACAATGCAGTTTCATGCTCACTGCATTGAATCATCTAGTCATTATTTTCCCTTTGCTATAAACAGACAGCCTACCTTTTTATCAGCACACCATTTCATTTATTTCACAGTGAAGCCCAGTTTCACAATAATTGACTTGTCAGAAGCTCTAATTTATGAGGCTGGGCTCTGTAAGCCTTCTCCTATATTGGACTCAACCTGCACACAAGCAGGGTTGAATATTTACAATGCTGTTAACAGGTGCTGAGTTGTTTAATGATTCTAATAGCCAGAAGCGTACTGAGAAAGCCAGCGGGATCACAATTACAGGCTGTTTGAACACAACAATTACTCGTCCCCTGAGAGGTGTGAAAGTCAAAGGCAGTTTTATCCTAACAGCATCTAGCACATGGGCTAGACAGGCTAACTTCTATTAGTAGTCCATTGGGAAAAAGCAATAACAAACCCCTACGTATCATAAAAATTTACAAAGTATGTAAAATTTAAACAATCAAAACCTGAAGGAACTTTTTATTGTCTTTTAAATATTTAAAATCCCAAATCTTGTAGAGCTTAGCAAGAACAACAAACCGTGAAACATGAACTTATTTCTCTAATCTAAGGAAGTGTGGAATTTCATCAGCTGAGAAAGAGAGAGACACGTGCAGGAACATAAAATGTAGATGAAGTTACACAAAACATTTAGGATTTAATGTGAATAGTGGCAATCATTTCCTGTTTAGCTTATGTAAACCTGACCTGAGATCTCTCTGGAAAATTTTTCATCAGCCTTGAAATGGTCTTGCTATAACTGTCAATGCTGTGAAGTCATTTGTAACAGCACCATGTTTTTTATGTTCAGATTATACGGTAGTAATAGTGACACACATAATGAAAATCGGTGGCAGAGTCAGCCAAAAATATTAAAAGGACAAACTTGCTACCCAGAAGGCCTTTTGAAACAAATATGCAAAAAAGGTGAATCTACAGCATTTATTTGACAGAAGAAAGTGTGCTGAGACTTTTACTGTCCTGAAAGCAACATTTTGTTATGAACAAGTATGGGGGAAGCACAGACAGCAATTTTTGTAAATCGTTTTAATGCAGCCATCAACTGTGTTTACTTTCATCAGCTTGTAGCCTTCAGCAGCTGCCATCCTCAAATGGTACTGGGAAATGGTACTGAGTATATGGTACAACTGATGGACCTTCGTAGCCAGAGAGCTATGAACCAATGTACCAACTCACTTCTGTTGCGAAGGCATCACTGACTGACTCTGGAGTCCGTGACTGGCTTGCTATAATGCATTACAGCATGCACAAATGCTGCAGACAGTAATCTCTATATGTATTTTATGATATTTTCTTGCATTCACATATTGACTTGTGCCAGGTATGAGAAATAGGTACTTTGCTATCTTTAATCAGTTTTTAGTATATTAAACTTTGTGGTTATTTAAGAAGATCAAAAAACAGCCCAGTTTCTCCGACATCAGCAAGGTACTTGCCTCCACATCAGTGTTTGTAATTAAAACACTTACAAGAAAGTTTACCTCCTAAGATGCATTCAGAAAGAAGAGAAATCAGAGGTAATAGGCACATGTAAATTTGCTTACATATTGATTGGGCATTTCTTTTTTCCTGTGATATATTCCAACAGATAATTTGTACAGGTAAATCACATCCAAGAGTAGGAAGACATTTACGTGAATCTGCTTTCTGAACGGGGAGTTGTGGGGTCTTCAGCTTTGCATTCTCACTGCAGACTGCAGCACACTGGGCAACAGGAGGTGGCTCAAATACTCAGCAGCCTGGGGCTTCCCAGTCTGAGAGACTCAGAAAAACTTCATTCATGTGAATAGTTTGGTAAAAGCATATAATGAATTACATTCCTGTACTTCTCATATCACTGTGACCCTAATAATTTAAAAGAACAAGCTCTTGTTATGAAATTCATAATAATGCCTATAGCTGTTATTTATGAAGTATATATACATGCACACAGATCTAAATGTGACTGTAAAAGAAAGAATTCAACCTCGAGAAATATCTTTTTACTCACTCAAAATATGGTTATTGGTAATTACTGTAGTGTAATACACCTACACCTTCACCTTAGCTTCCGCCAACCTCTTCCATCTTATGTCTTAATCTTAACTAATTTAACTTGCTTTAACTAAATCTCCCCCTTCTGATTTAATTCCAAACTAGGCCTAAAATTCTGAATAACTGTGATTTCATCACTGAAATACATATAGTTCTATCCTGACTGGCTGATATTTGCTGTCACTTCAATACCAGAAAGTATATTAGAACAGTACATATTCAGATGTTTTATTTACATGTTATTAGAAATGCTCAGCTAATCATACTGAGAAAAGAAAATTTTAAGTAAAATATAAGTGTACGATGACAAGAGCTTCAGTCTGAGAAAATTTAATTATAATTTATGCTACTTTATTCTTTCACTCCAGAAAACTTCATAAGACTCATGCAAAGTGAAAAAAACCCTCCTCAATAATAATTCTGAGAATAAATTAATAAAAATTTTTTTTCAGATCTTCACAAAGAATTTACACAGAAAAATCATTTTATAAATGTGTAAATATACACACACACTCATATATATGTATAAATACATAAAAAACCCACACACATTTTAACAGTGATGTGATTTGATGCTCTCAGAATATCTAAAAATTAACTTTCCAAATGAAAGCTGATTCTGCTTAACTTTATATATGTTGCAGTTTTCTAGTTCTCTTTTACTGCACATGTATCTGGAAAATATAACTTGATTTACAAAAAATGTCTCCCATAGCCATTTCTCCATTGTAGAAACTTGTGGATTATCATCTTTTATAAGGGTGAAGGAATGAAATAGTCAAGGAATTTCAACCAAGGAAAGGAGATAGACAAGCCTCTCAAAATAGCCCCTTTCAAAGAATGAGGCACTTTGCTGATCTAGTTTGTATGATCTTATTTAAGGAAAGAACATACTGGCTAAAGCTGTATGTGGAAAGGAGAACACACTGTAGTACTTGACTGAAGTAGCACAGAAATTTTGACTTAACATGCAAATTCAAAACCCTCTCTATATTTAGGAATAATTGCTTTGAGGGAACAAGAAAGAAAGGGAAGAAACTCTGGATATTGAGACTGATACACTTTGATAAACAGTTTTACTTGGACCACCCCTCTCATTTGCACATCATCTCTTGAACAGCATGCACATGAGTAGTCAGTATACCTCTGAACAAAACCAGCACTCAGCTACTTCACTCCGCCAAATCAATAGCTCAATTACTCCTCTTAACTAGACAGTTCAAACCCATTTCACAGATTTCAAGATACAGGGATTCATCAAACAAGAAAATTAAAATGTTTTGATGAAAAGAAGTATTGTAACACATAAAATTTTTCAACACCACCATTAAAAAAGCCATTATTACAAGTCTAACCAATTATCTCAAGTGTGCCAGAAAAACTTTTGTAATAATTCCATGTTTAGAAGAAATCTGGATACTCAGAGCAAAAGGATACTTCGATCTCTACCTCACAACAAAGGTAGATTAACATTACTTAAATAATACAAATTGTAGGCATTTAGTAAGGCATTTTATGATACTGGGTTGGAACAGAATGATCCTAAATTTGTTTATGCAGCTTTAATACACAAGTAGCTAAAACTGACAATAAATGAGAATATAAATCTTCTGCATATTATCTAAGCCCATTATTTTGGGGATTTACAGCATCACATGCAATGACTTTTATGCCAATGAATCCCAAGGCAATTTACCAATCATGCATGCAGGAACTACTTATTCAGCACTAAGGTACAATCACCTGCTGGCTGGAAAACAGTTCTGGCTTCACGGTGGAAAGCAAGCTAACAAAATTGCTCTGGGGCAGGACATGATAAAGAACACTGCATCAAGTGACACTACGTGGTTATTGTGTAACTACCCAAATCAAAATTCAGCCATTGTGCTCCTACTCTTTCAAAGAAAATAAACCCTAAAACCTTTGGATTATTAAGGGTCACATCACAAATAGGTCTTGTTTGGTAATATCAATCGCTTCATATGCTCGTCTATGGAACAGTAAACTCTGTTACCATACTGCAATTTATTCAAAATTGTCCCAACTATCACTGACTTCTGCTCATAAAACTCTTCAGTCTTCCTTTGGTGTACCTCATTCAAACATCAACCACACTGGAACTGCTTGGCTTGTGGGAGGTCTGAAGATACCACAGACAGTAGGTCTAGGGACGCTACTAACTGGCTAGTTTAGTAATTTCCTATGAAACTTGATAGAATTTATTGTTATGTCAAAGAATGGAAAGCATGCGCATCCCCTGCATTTTGCACTTGGTACCTAGAAGTGACCTCTTTGACACAGTCAATAACATCCTTCACTTTTCTCCCTGCATGACTGAGTTCAGAAGGAATGCTGAATGCCTCTGCGTGGATGAGACAGGGAGTAAAGAATGCCTCTGCGTGGATGAGACAGGGAGTAAAGCAGCACTACTTGTGAATTGTTCCAACCCCCATGTGTGGCATTCCAATCTCTAATTTCATTAGAGACTTAGACTTCAAGATGCATTTCTATCTTGCCACTATGGACATGAGTAGCCAAGGTCTGTTCATCTTGTTTCTCACTACAAAGGCTCTGCATCTTACTATGAAATATAGCAGGTTCCTCCCCCTTCCTCCACTTTCTTCCCACAGTCCTCTCAGAACAGCAGAACTTTTGCTTAGAAGTTGATATTGTGGTAACTTCAGATTTAGCTTTCCATGACACTGCACATTAAAGAAACTGCTGAGTAAAAAGGACCATCAGTCAACATGCCAACCCCATACTCCAGTGGGAACCTTCTTTTATATTGGGAAGAGCTTGCCTATTAAATCAAACTACTATATTTCTATATTCTACACTTACCTTTGGGCTGTATGTTGTGTCTTAAAAATCTACCTACCACAGATACTGCACGATCAAAGTTTGCCAAAAACAAATAATTAAAAAATCACTTTAACACAGCAATTCAAGAGCAAGACATTTTAAAATAACATCACTTATTCTTTATACTAAAAAAGAATAGCGTCTGCAGTGGCAGAGTTTTTCACATTAGTTGCAGTATGGATCACCTGTAAATTCCGAAGTCATACAAATAAACACAGTTTTACCTACACCAAATTACACAAAACCAGAATTTAGCTGTTCGTTATTGACAGGGGAGAAATACCTTCCACATGAATGTATTCATTTTGTTCATTATGAAGTGAGAGAACTGAATATGTTTTCTTTAGTGTACAGTTCTAACACTCTGCATTTTTTATTTCCCAAGAAGATTAGGTGGAAATTCTGTTTTGTGGGAGATTCTCAGCATAGGACTAGATGCAGAATTCAAAACTAATGAAGACTAATAAAAAATTTAAGAAATTATTTTATCACCTGCAGCCTCCCACCAACAGGTACCCGTAAGAATCCAGCCAAAAATTCAGCCAAATGTTATAGACGTTAACATGACGTCAGGAATACAACATTGTGGAGTACATCAATAAATATTTAGTGCTATTAATGCCTAATTCTTTTTTTGCCACATTATTTTAGTGGGTGAGTGATCACATGATAGGTAACATACCGTTTACCCAAAACAATGTTGTGGCAAAGGCAGACTGCATTGCTGGAACAGCTCAGAATGATCTGCATACCAGCTGGAGCTAGGCAGGATGATAACAATCACTGAAAGTATTGCACACATGGTTTCACCAGGACACCCTAATGAAAGTAAACTTTATCACAGAGAAACAGCTGATAGCTATTCTCCCATTTATTAGGAAAATCCAGGTCTTAATAGATTTTCTATAGAAAACTGGGCAGAACATATCAATGTAGTAGCTAAAAAAAAAGTAACACATTATAAATACATACCTAAAGGAATGTGATAATCTGGAGTTTTATTTTAGGGATGCTGATGTAGTCCTCTCAATAAGGCTATTTTATAGTTGTCAATAAATTGTAAAGTTATCTGCTATGAAACGCATTTATATTTAAGAGAAAAAAATATTAAAACAATGTGCACACCAGTTCCATGTGAGGGCCAATAATGCTCCTACATTGGAGACTGCTAAGTATTCTAGGCTCCAACAGCACTGGGATCACCTTTGGATCAACTCTACCCTCAAGTTACCTTTAGATTAAATTGCATTTGTATTTTATACTTACGTTGGGTTCATTATAAGTCGACGGAAGAAATAAGTCCAGGTGATATAATCCATTGCATCCTGCTTAGAAGTAATAGTTCCAGCAGCAATTTCAGCATTTAAGTGGTCAGCTAGGACTTCTAACAAGCTGAAGAACAGGAAACAAGAGGACTTAGCTGACTTTATAATCACAAAGGCAGGTAATGCACTTTGTAGAGTTGTGCATTACAAGGTTTATTGCTTTTAATCTGAAAATATATATTTATCTTCTGGTAAAAGAGAAGCAGGGAAGAAGGGGGAATGTAATTGCAAGGTCACTCATCTTCTTTACATGATAGTGGAATGAAGATCAAATTATTTTTAGATTGGACCAAGAATGCACAAGTTTAAGTCATTCATGGAATGTATTCAGATGGAGCTACTCAGTGGTAACTTCTGAATACTGTATGTTGACCATATGATCATGCTGGTTTAATCCAATAGAGAATCATATGGAAAGACAAACAGGAAATGAAACAGTGGCAATAGCTTAGCTAATACTTGACAAATACTTGAGGGCTATTAAAATTACATCAAAATTGCTTCCCCCAGATTTTGCCTCATCTTTATCCAAGGTAAAAAAAAAAAAAAAAAGAAGAAGAAAGAAAAGGCAACTACCCTTACCCAGAAAGATCTAAACTCAGAAACACAGAAGAACAAAAGAAGTTTAAGATGATTCTTACAAAGTAAAATACTGTTTAGTGTCGTTAAATGGAACAAAGACCTTCATTAGGGTATCTAATGAGATCATGCCTGGCCAGAGTTCAGTCAGAGAATGGCAAATACCCTTAAGGACCAAGCTAATTTTTCCGGTATTATAATCCTTTTCTTTTCCTACTGTTCTTTTTCTATTGCTAATATTTTGGTTTTACTGCTCGATACCACTGATTGCATGCTTCTGAAGATAAGAACTGAAGACGTTCTACCCAGATTGTCCAACAGAAACCGGACAGATGACAGCTATTCCATAATAAAGAGTGCTTTCTCTTTTGCTTCTAATGTGCTATATTTCAGACCCATGATTGGTGAGAGCACAAGGCCTGTCATATGAGTTGTGTACTCAAGTCTTACAACTAATACATAGACAATGACTTTTGGAAAAAGCTTTAATTAAAAAAATATGAAGTTTAATTTTACAAATTGGAAATACCACACAAAGCTGATAAATCTGTTCTTTGGTAGAACAGATGGGAAAGCATGCTGAAGCTAAAAACCCTCTAAAAACCCCCAATCAGTTTCTCTTCAAAGCTATGAAGCTTCTTAGTTCAAATACTTGATCACAAAAGCGACCAAGACAACTCTTGAGTTAATCAGTTCACAACCTACATAGAACTTAACGAGATTGCTGATACGTGAATTTTTCAAATATTCTCTGTTTATAATAAAAGGTGAAATATATCAAACTACAAAGTAAATATATGCACAGAAAATGGAACTACTAGAAACATACAATATTTATAGTATTCCAAAGCAGAACAAGGTGTGATTACTACTGTTATATTGAAGATACAATTTCTTTATTTAGAAACACCACTTGCCAATTAGTAGAAAGTTTTCCTAGTTTATGTTAGTGCCATAGAGTCTGGATATATCATCAACATTTTACTCACACTGCTCTTTTGACTTATTAACTATCGTTTTGAAGTTCAACTCCTTGCCTTTTGTGCTAAGTGCAATTTATATGTTAAAAAAACAGAAAAGTGTGGTTTCCTAATGAAATGAAGTACATGTCTCCACATTCTTTCTTTCTTTGCAAAAATTGTATGTCTGTCTCTGCAACACAGAAATTAACGTTCAAATACACCAGCCTATTTCAACTACATTTCACAGGTGGATAGCACTCTCAAGCTCCTACAAATTTCCTGACCAGATAAAGGTCCCTTTATTACTTCTGTTGAGGGATGAAGTTTCCTTAGGAGAACTATACTGTGAATTCTTCCATCCCTGAGAAAAGCTTTCAGTAATGCTCATGCTTTATTAGATGTCTGAGAATTCCTTGACAAAATCTGCATCTATAGGAGACCAATGTAACTAGTTCTGCTTCTTGTTGAACAACTAAGTATGTTATGAATATCAAAACCAAGGCATAAAAAGGCTAGACAGCAAACTTTCTATCAACTAAGTTCAGAGAGGCTGCAAAAAGGTGGTATTTCTACATTTCTGTCAAATATATTGCAATTTTGAAGTGAAACGTGTGTTGAAATGTATTAGTAGTATTTTACACTATGTAGATTTCTTTGTGAACTTGTGAGATTTTGAAGAGTGTGATATCTCTAATGGTACAAGTATTCTACGTAAAACGTGACAGAAGCTCACTTTTTTTTTTTTAAAGAATTTATCACAGAATTTCAGAGAGGGTTCAGAGGATCACATATAGTTGTTCTAGACACTGGCCTTGAAGAACAGTTTGTGCTCTCATTCAAATGTCTGAGATAAGACTCAGAACCAGAGAAGCATTTGCAGTACTACCTGGGAACAGACTAAAAAGCTCAACAGTGCTTCAAAACTCATGGAAGAAAGGATTTTTCTGCATAAAGATGGGTAATATTTTTTGGAAAATGATTTCCCTCTAGGACCCCAATATTTAGGCGGTGTTCAGCACAGGAATTTTGTTTCACTTTTCTCTAACCCTCATTTGTAGTATTGTTTATAGTTTGATCAGCTTTTCTGATTGCTTTCTTTACCTTGATTCCACTGGGAAAGGTTCATAAAGGAATTTTTTGTAGAAGTCTTTCTTAATATCATGAACTAGAATTACAGCTTTTCCTTGGTCATCAAACTGCGGTCTGCCAGCACGTCCCATCATCTGAAGGACATCTGCCGAAAGACAATAATGTATAAACAAATGTATTTATTTGAATGTATAAGTAAATGTATTTACATAAGTATAATGTGCAATACAGGATATTTGGATTTCTTTGGCCTTATATGCCCTATTCGTTTTGACACTTCTGATTTTTTTTTCCATCTCAGATAAATTTACGATAAGCTTCTTTCTGGCAGGGTCGATCTTCCTGCATGCTTGAAGACCACCCACTGCAATAGAATCCAAGCTTACATCTAATATAAATATCCTTTACTCCCCTTCCATTCCAGATCCATCCCTTGTTTGATCATATGCAACTAAAGATGGTAAGTAAGAGAACTCATGATGCCTACAATGGCAACTGTCTATTTCCTAATTTTCAAGTATTTGACTTTACAATAATAAAAGTTCCTTGTATAAGCTTTTCTGCTATATATGATTTCTTAGGATTTGAGTATTTCAGCGATAAAATAGTACAGGCAAATTCTAATTACTGACAGCTATGATCTTTACCACTCAAACTTCAGGACAAGTTATATTATTTATTAGCACTGGAATAGAGATGGTTTTGCATCATATATTGTCCCTGTATCAGATCACAATATATGAATTTAAAAGCAGGTATGGTTAAAGCTTACCTCTACTACCCTGCCTACACATCATTACTGGCAAATACTAGTTAATAATTTCTAAAAACACTGAAAACATTAGTTTATACAAAACACGCTCAACTTGCTTCCTGGCCACCAAGGTAAGTATCCCTATCATCTATTTGTGTCTTTTGATAATCTGAGAAGTGCATCTGCATAGACTGTTTTGTGTCTCGTTTAACAGAGCTCTGATTCCTTTTTGGTACCTCCAACTGCTACTTAACTTCGAAGAAACAATGGAAAGAACTTAGTAAGTAAGTTTTACATCTTCATTTTAAAACTTTTTTTTTTATGCTTTGTGGATTCTCTATGATTCTCTGCCATACCTGCACAACATGGCTTGCAGTACCTGGCATTTTGAAAAGCAGTATCTTTGGCTTCAGAATCATTAAGGTTTTGGCCCAATGGTCAGTTGGTGAAGGAAAAGCAAAAGGGTGTAGAATGGGATAAGGCAACAGGCCATGAAAGGAGGAAACAGCCTGATGACAATAGAAGTTTTCAGTAACACATTTTCACTTGTGTACCTATGAGCTATATAGACAGCAATGTTTTTTATCAGTTTATTCCTTTTGTTCATTCAGTAGTGACATGAAAATGTAAAATGAAAATAGTTCAAAAATTATGTTTCTGAATAGGTTAGTGCACAAGAGGGTGATGAAACAACTTCTTGCTACTCTAATGTGGTGAATTAAATTGTGCATAATACCACACAGGAAATGGATTTACCAAAAAGCGTCAGGAAATGATTTTTGCCAATACCCACTACGTAATTATCCAAAGCCAGTATTTTCTTTAGTGACTATATGTTGCTTGTCTGCTTTTAATCTGGACTAAACTCCTAACATGTTAAATATGATCCAACTGGCTAACAAAACGTCTGGTAACTGAGAAAAGGCCCTCCCCAAAACCTCTGACTTCACTCAAAGAAGCACTTTTACTTATTTTGAAATTACTGAATACACCAGAACGAATCATTCTGCCCTCCGCTACTTCCTTGGAGCCAAATGCACCCATGATACAGAAAGGTAACTTCAGCAGGGAGAAACCAAACTACACCATGACAGAAAGGAAGGCATAACTTGAGGGCAGCATTAAAGGCAGTATTGTGAAATTTTTGGAAGTATTTCAGAAAGAAATTAATCATATTTTCATTTTATTGCTGCTTCAAAACTGTACTACCTATCCACAGAACTTCCAGATGCATAAATATTCTCTAGAAAGTTAAAAATAAAAATGCTCTAAGTAAACCACACCACATGTTTCTTCATAAAGTAAGGAATCTGCATTTTCGGTTGCAGTGCAGACAACAAAATCTAAATGCTTCCATTACAGATGGTGGTATTCCATCCCCCCTCCAGTCTTACTGAAAATTTAACAACCCCCAATGTCCAAGTCACCTGAATTCAAAAAAGCAATAAAGAGTGAAAGTATAAGCATTCCCTAAAGCCTTTGTGTGTACTTGTACGACAGATTTACAGAATAGCATAGTAAGCCTTCAATGCTTATTGAGTTTCTGATTTCTTCTGAATATACTATTTTCTCGAATACTGATCTCTGACAGTCCTACAGATTCAACATAAAACTTCAAACTACAGCTGATTTCTTTCCTCATCACTTTTTCCCATTCAGGAATAAAGTCGCTATTCTTCCAGTTGGGACTCGCAAGATACTACTTCTCTGCAGAGACTGTAGTATGTTTAAATCAGCCAAAGTCTGTCACAAAAGGCAAGTGTGCATGGCTGAGCTCCCAGGTCATACCAGAATCTTTGAACAAGAGAGCTGGTCTGGAAATTGATCCCAAGTTTCCTGCAGAGCTCTAACCACTAAATTAAACTCTATGATAGGTTACTTGGAGAAGTAACCCCTGTAGTATTTTCAGTTTGAGCTTTTTTTCATTAGTAAACTTATCAAACTGAAAAGACAGCATGTGGTTAAAAAGACGCAAGTTCTCTATTTACATGACAAATAACATTCAGATTGTCCTTAGGTGTACACATCTCTGGCATAGCATAGGATTAATTAATCTCTTGCAAAAAGAGAAAGGGAAAACAGAACAGGAAACCTGGAATAAATTTAGCTTGTCCTCATTCTTCAAGCTTAGTACCATCCAGAGAAATATTCTCCCTGTCTGAACTCTGAAAGAAGTTCTTCTATGGTTCACTTTCTTAAGATTGTTGAAAACACTGCAGAACAGTTTATAAAAAGTGGAGTTGACTGGAGCTAGAAATCAATAAAAGCCTATATCAAACCAGAAATTAAAATATTTAATTTAGCTGTTTGTTTCTTAAGTATCACTTACATCACTGAAGACACCAGACTAATGGTTTTTTGCTTACTGTCAATTGACTATGTATTAATTTTATGTTCTCATACATGTGTGAGACAAGTTGCATTTCAAACCATGGCTAAATTTAATATTAAAACCAGATTTGTTCAAAAAAAAGGTTTCAAAAATGAAAAAAAAAATTGCATGTATGAAAATTTCCTTTTATACTATATATATATATTGTATAAATAGTAGTAGCTAAATATAACTTTAAATTGCCCCTATAACTGTTTAATGTCTATTTTGAACAATACCATTAAAGGAATTTAGCACGAAAAAAGATTCACAAACCAGAAACATTTTCATTATTACGTAAAATCTTAAGAGTTCTTTTACAACTTGCATTAAACAAAGAAACCCTTTCCTCAGTACTCCTAGTCTACCCAAATTAGGCATTTTCAGTGATTAATTACTAAAAAATCCAGATCATTTGCATATGCTTGAAATACATTTCAGCATATGAGCATTCCCATAATTTATGTGAGTACCTGTAATGGGATAATCCACGTAACGCCTTGTTTTTCCATCATAGTATTCTGTTCCTTTAACAATTACTAAATGAGCTGGAAAATTTACACCCCAAGCTAATGTGCTTGTGGCAATAAGAACCTAAAACAGAAAGAAAGATTAATGAGGTATATGTAACAAAAAGCCAACTTTTAAAATTCCATGTAAAACTCATTATGGCAGGATTAAAAGAACAAACGTACCTGGATTTTGCAGTTCACAAACAATTCTTCCACAGTTTTCCTGTCTCTCTCATGCAGACCTGCATGGTGCATGCCTATTCCAAAAGCAAGTGTCAGCTTCAGATTTGAATCTCTAACTGTCACTATAATGTCATTCATCTGTAACAGAAAGGATAGTTGCATGCTTTAAAACAGACTACTCAGAAATTTTAAACTTTTAGCGTTGTTATCTTTTTTTCTTTATAGCAAGGATAATTTGCTCAATACTGTTTATACAAACAGGAAAACGCAGTCTTCAGTCTCTGAACAGTCTGGTTTTAGTCTAAAAAAATCAACCATATTAATGATGGGGGGGAATACAAAACACACATGACTTTATTGACATACCAAGTAGTGCAGATAAGGAAATGAAAATGCTGAAAATATCTTGACAGGTCTGGGCAAATGCTGTGCATTCTGCTGTGTGTTTGTTTAATGCAATCCCTAGTATCAAAGGGGTTAGAACTGGTATAAAACCATAGCAAATCCCTGCAACCAGTAACATAACAGTCATGAAAAATAAACCTGGCTCTCTTTAATACCTATGAAAAGACACAGTTTTTCAGTTTGATAATTCTGTAATTATTCACAAAAAAGTTTCCTATTCACAGGCTGAATGCAAATTAATTTGAAAAAAAATTTTGAGTGTTTTTAATTCATAGACTCAAGCCCTGTACTGAAATCCAACATACAATAAGTGTCTTCATTTAAAACTTTTAGAAGTCCAGAAAAAAAGCTATTTATTATTATTATCACTATTTGTTTTTTCAAATGTCACATCAATGACTACTTGTAATCATTTTAACTACTATCATTTTCACTGTATTTCTTGACTATCTTTCCAAGCAGTAAACTTCATAATAAGCTCATTTATATCTGTAGATGACCTCTGTGAAAAGCCCCTCACTAACAATGAAC
Organism: Falco cherrug; assembly: GCF_023634085.1. Taxonomy (NCBI): domain Eukaryota; kingdom Metazoa; phylum Chordata; class Aves; order Falconiformes; family Falconidae; genus Falco; species Falco cherrug. The sequence goes on along the minus strand of NC_073702.1, from coordinate 70,316,795 downwards.
AAAAGCTTTGTAACTTTTGTCTTGTTGAGTGATTTTACCTCTCAATAGTCCTTCTGTTGTTTTACTTCTTAAGGCCATTATTATTTTATGTGATTTTAATATAATTATAGCCAGGAACTTTCAAACCTCATCTCTTATTAGTGGTTTCCTGGTGCCACCAGCAGTGGCATGATGATATTGCATACTTATGGGCAGCATCATTCACAGTGAACCTAACAGGTATAGCCAAGGTTAGAGACAAAATAGTAGCGCGGAATGAATTACTCAGGGTAACTGAAGGTATTCAGTCTCATCTCAGACTGAGTATCTTAAAGTACTGAGATATGATACCTGCATGACTGCAGTGAAATCTTAATTTCCACTTAGGACTCTGAGGTGTTGCACCTCTGATCAGAACTGTAACCTTCTCTAAATGTCTCCTGGATTTTATAATTCTCAGACTTTAACGTTAATAAAATTATTCACATATCTAAACTCAAATGACATATGTCACTACCATTATAAAAAAAAAATCCTTAAAAGGTACAAAAAAGCCAGAGAATATAATAGTCCATATTCAGGTTTTAAAAACTATCAAACACACAATATAGATTTTGTAAATCAATTTTGTCAGGAAGAGCAAATTGCAAAGCATTTAAAAATATCTATTGCTTGAAGTAGTATTGACTAACAGAACCAGAATTGATGGAAGTAACAGAAAACCCAATTTAAAAAAAACAAAACAAAAACCACAATCAAGTTTTTGCTTGGTTCAATCAATTTGATCTGTCAATGGAAGCTCCTAACTTTATTCTTCCTTACAACACAGTTGACTGGATGTTCCTGAGAGTCTCCTACATTATAAGACATGGAAGGTTTGTTGTATAAACTGAGCAGGCACGTCTAAAAGAAAAGGATGCTTACAAAAGAAAAGAGTGAAAGGGACTATAAAACACTAAAAGGAATGGAAGCAGAAAGAATAAAGCAATGAATTGAGAAGTGAAGAGGGGATAAGTCTACTTAGGAAAGGGAAACAAGAAGAGGGGTAGATAAGTAGAAGAGAGTAAAGAACTGAATGAAAGGAGGATATGTTAAAGGATAAAGTTTATCTATCTAGATACAATCAGCAAACCTTTGATTTCTCTAGTCAACATGTAGGCATGTGACTGTAGTGTAGACAACATGAATTATGACCCATCTTAAAGATTTTTTTTTCTCCTAAGACAAAAAAATAGCTCCGTAAAATGAGAACCTGTATACTGTTTTCTCTACAATTATGACCATCAACATACATTACTAAATACATTCTTGAACCTATTAATACTTGTTGTGCTATGGATTTATGAAGTGGTACTAGCACTGCACAGGCTCCTTATGCTTAGGTACACACTATGAGAAATAATAGTTATATGTATATATTTGACAGGAAATTAAGATGAAAAAGTAGAAAATGGCACTGGTAAATATCAGAAAAAATAAATGAAAAAATTAACGTATTTACATTTTACTCAATTGCTGCATTCAAAAACTGACAAAAGATACTATATTGCTGAATAAAGTTTTCTCTTCCCCACTAAGAATCATCATCTCATGATAGTTCTATCTTGAATGTAACAAGCCAGTTCCAATGACGTTTATTTCATTGTTAACATGAGCAAATTTGGTACTGGGAAACTAATGAATCTAAACTCTCTTTTCCTTTAGAAGAGTACAGGGATCAAATTAGCTGATTTGGATTAGTCTATAGCGATAAGACCGCTCCTTCAGCACATGCAGTTTTACAGTGTTGGTTATTTTCAGTACAGAATCAGAGCTAAACCTTTTTGCCATGTAGCTGACAGCATAAAACTTCCTAAATTCACACTGCTGGGAATTTATTTGAAGATGTTCTTCTTGCTTTTACAATCAGTGGTGGTTATTTTTTTTTTTTTTCTCTCTGACTTGTATTACAGCGGTGGCCTGTGGTGCTGTTAGTCATACCTGCAAAGCACTGTAATTTACCACAGGAAAACTAAAGAACCCTTAGCAGGAGAGCTGGCACATGTACTACTATCCTGTCATTTTAGCAGCAGGGAATCCTAGTCATTTTTAGCTGACCCCTCACTTTCACATAAATCAATGTAATAAACATAACTATTTTACCCATAGGCACAATCCAAGGCTTAAAATTCTCATGACAATTTATTTTAAAATAAAACTCTCATGTCAGTGTAGCGTAAGAATATTATCACTTTGTATTAAGGAATAATAGCACAATTAATAGGTTCATTAGCCAGAAACAGACACAGCATTGTGACTATAGAACAAATCTAACGTTTCTATATTGTTGTAACTTCATTACTATTCATCTTTCTGAAAACAACAGTAATGTTAACTCATAAAAGGGTTAAAAAAATTACATTTTATTTTATGAACACAAGTGTATTAAAATAATATAAAGAAATATACATGGTACTGACACAAAAACCCACCATACAACACTGATGCAGGGAACTTAATGCAAGGAGGGATTTTTTCCTGGACTCCAAGACAGGCAGGATTGGGCCCATGTGGTTTTGCTATCCTTTTCTGATGAACAAACAAAAATATCTCATGTGCTTTCTGAACATTAGGCTGATTAGGAATCCATCTTTTAATAAAAACCCTTTGAAAACCAAATTGGGACTCCAGTAGCACTGAGAAATATTTATTATAAAAAATAAACTTTATTTCTACCTTTAATATTCTAATCTCTTAACAAGCTAGATTTTTCTCAAACTAGTAAGTAGTCATTTTCTTTGTTCCTGCACATATGTAAACTGTTGAACCATTTACTTTAAGCTAATAGAACTTTTTTATATTTTAAATTTATTATACTTAAAAAGCTTTTGTAGAAAGATAGGATTCCATTTAAGTAGATACATTACCCTGTGCCTGAAATACATTCCAGTCAGAGTATAATTCAGCAAGTTGATGACAATGCTGGCTCCAAAAGAAAGGAGGAGACCAGATTGGACAAGAATGAGCTAACAGATTGTGCAGCCCAATTCTGTCCCTTTGAGTGTGATATATTGTTTCAAGATGCTAAAAACCCATACTTTCTCAAAGCATATCTGTTGTGCTGGTTTTCCCATTTTCACAGAATCCTCATTATTAGTACTCTCTACTCTTTTCAAAGCACGTCAGACTCAGACCATATGCCACTGAATAATGCTTATCAATTGTCTAAAATGCCCAATAGAAGAAAGATGTGCCAAACAAAAGAATCGTGAAAGTTATGAAGTCTTTTACAAAAATAATTACATATTTCACATCTGCTACAGATGTTAAGTGTAATAAAAACATCTCCTTGTTATAACTAAATGTTAATTTTTTATGACACACTTTTGTGTCATAAAAACAACATCTTGTAGAAGGAAGTTGAACTACTATAATGAGTGAAACACTTAGAAATCATTCTTGGGTACCCTCCTGATCTTCGAAGGCAGAAAAAAAAGTCATCTTACAAAATTATTTTTGATGAAGAGTTGACTTGTACTCCAGAACTCTCCCACACAAAACAAGATGCCTAAATTTCTCAAAAAAGATTATTCAAGAAACATTTGAAAATACAGTTTAAACAATTGAGATATATTATTGAAACATATATATTTAAGGCTAAAAATCTCATCTAAAAGACAGCAATATACCTATTCATGACATAGACCAGATTCTTCTATTCCTGTTTTATAGCACAACATTACCTCAGAACATTAACATGGAGATAACAGGTTATTTGATTTAAAGGTTAGAGAAGGAAAAGTCATCTTTTGTCTTTCCAACAATTCTTGGGATTTTTTTTTTTTTAGCAATGCAAACCAGAACTATACAGTAAAATTTAATTCACTTTCATACATATGTCTATGCATATTTCCACACAGTGTATGAACACATATACAAATCCATAATTAGCGCACACATGTTTATACATTCACATAACTAAAATCACAGAATCTGTATGGGCCTGATTCATTCTTTTGGAGTCAACGAATGCCCTTCATTCAAATGCCTTTGAATTCAGTGGAAGCTGGCTATTTCTGGTATGGATGCTATTGAATATTACAGAAAGTATCTTTATGCTAAAGGATTTTAGTTATTTCTAGAGGTTTCATAAAGAACAGTCTTAACAAGATGCAGATGGTAAAATGATGCACAAAGCAGAATGCAAAAATCATTGCGGTTAAAGTTAAAACTGTGTACATGGGTACATTTCTTATCCATCCTTGAACTGTAAGTATATAAAAAAAATCCAAGTATCTGGCCAGGGAATAAATTTCTTAAAAAAACCCCCAAGAAACCCAAATAAGATAACACCCTGCTTGCTTGCTGGTAAGGACAGCATTCTAATTTCAAACAATAAACACTACTTTGTAGTTTTGTTTTAGCTTAAAAACAATAAGCAGTAAAAACATTAGAGAAAAATAAACTGAAAAATAAATAAACTGATTCTAATAAATTATGTTGTAAAAAGACTGCAACATCTGCTGCCAGAACAGACATAGATGCAATTTTTGAAAGAAAAGGACTTGTTCCTCTTTAGGCAGCTCCTAACGCAGAACCGTAGAAGCGATCTTACCCCAGCTTAACACCACAAACCGGTGGCACTGGCTGTTTCCAAAAGGATAATCTGAGATATTGTCCCTTTCAAGAAGATAAGTAATGGGTCACACGCTTGAATGTGACAGTCCTGGCTAACAGCTCCAAATTAGAATATTAGCTAGAAACTGTATATTTAAAAATCATCTCACGATGATACAAAAAAGCAGGGTAAGCATAAGGTTTTATTTTTTCATTGCCACATTGGCATCAATGAACAAGAAAAAGAAATGAAGAATTACTCAATTTACAGGGGCAGTCTTCTTGAGGTGCACTGCCTATTCACATTTCTGTCACAATGCACCTGTGCCTCCTAAGTGGGATGATCACTACAAAGTGATGTCTACTGAAGTGTCCTTGGAACAACTGCAAATGACAAGGAGGGCAGCTCCAGCTGCTTCTTCACTCTTTGGTAAAAATAAACTGTGTTGGGACTGCAAATCGAAAAAGGGATAGAGAGCTCATTTTGGAATGCGTATGGACAATGCACTTTACAGAAAAAGAAAAAGCTTCACTTCTAAGGCTCTAGAGATAGGTAACTATTCTTTCAAGAGACTGCCCACTCAATCTACTTTGGGCAAACTGTGGCAGTCTTGCTTAAATCCTGAAAAACATCTGCACGTGCTATCCATAGCAATTGGCAAATGCAGAGATGAGTTTTGAAGTATCAGCCACAAATCTCAGTAAGTAGGGTATTTCAACATCACTGGAGGCTTTCTTGCTCAGACTAAACTAGACATGAGGTATTTGAGTGGACATTTCCTCACAAAAAACATGTACATAGCCTGAAAATTAGTTGGATAGAATATGTTGTACAGATTTAACTATTGTGCAACAACAGTTCCGGTAGAACTGGAAAACTTATCTGTACTAGAAACAGCAGTTTTCATCAAGTACTGTTCAGTCTTATGAAGACTGACTGCTCTCTCAACTCTCAGTACCCTTCAGCTTTCTGAATACTGCAGGAACATGGGTATGAGCAGGAGACTACATCAGAGATAAAATTCAAGGAAAGCATCCAGGAAGAGCCATCTCCAAAAACAAATGGAGCTGCCTGTAATATATATTTTCAGTAGATGGATGCAGGACAAAATTCCTTCTTGACTATAATTCAGTTGCACCTGCTAGGCAACTGACTCCTTTGAAGGAAAGAACATTTTGCATGATTCCTCCATGATCCAGGTATGCTGTTGTCTGCTTTGGTGGCAATGGTTGAAGGGCTGTTTTTGTACATCATTTATACAAATACATATTCCAGAAGATTCATACAAGTTCACGTTCTTTGAAATATGATTGTTTGAAATATTGACTGAATCTGGGACTTGGAGCTGGGTGGCAGAGATGGGGATGGATTTGCCCAGTATCTGAGAGTACTGTGAAAAGAAGTAGTGTGGTTTTGTGAACAGAACCCTTGTGAACCATCCAAATGAGAGCATGGCTTGGCACTACCACTACAGGGAGAATCTGTACGCAGAAGAGGAGAGAAGCTCAGATGATGGCATAGCTGATAAACAAGTAACAAATATCAGTGTTGGTCTCTCCCCCTTTCCAATCCCCTTCCCACAAGGCCTGAATCTCTCTGTTACCATCACAGAAAAGCTGACATGTAGGGTAACAGAGAAAACTCACTTTTAATGGCTCTAAGAATCTGTCTACCTCAATAGCAGTCTTCCAGATATTATTATAGATTGTATTGTTTACAGCATTTTAAGAAGGTTTATGAAGTCTACACACTGGGAAGCTAACACAAACATAGACCAACATTTGGCTATCATGTAGAAAAACCAATTACACCATTAAACAAAACTAAGCAATGAGTTCTCAAAGGATTCTTATGTCAGTCAAAATTAGTATCATACAAATAAGGCTGAATGAAGAAAAATGCCAAGGCCTGTTGTAAAGCTTGTAAATGTTGTATACAACCACTTATGAAAAATGTCTTATATCTCAACATACTTCACAATTAACAATTACAAGTATTTTGAAAATAAAGTAATTTGTCTGTAAGTTCCCCTAAAGGAACACTGGTTGGCAAAAAAACAAACGTGAAAAATTGACAGGCAACAAAAATTGTTGTTTAAGGGCAACAACAATTTATGTCTTCTAACTAGTCCATTTTTATACCACATGGAATTGAGAAGCACTTGAAATATTGGGCCAAGTGTTTAAGACAGGGAATAGCTACTATAAAGTAAGCATCACTATTTCTACTTCTAATGCTTAAAAATGCTATAGCAATATGGAGAGAATTTTGTATAATTCACCCAGTTGAAGCCTGAGTTTAATATATCTTGAAGTCAGACTTTTTAAATAAAATAAAATTATTATGGATAAAGAATTAAGCAGCACATATGCTACGTATGTAGCACTACTATAGCTTTGTCCTTTGCTTCAATGTTGAATGAAACTCAGGCTAATCATGCTTATTTAAAACACAAAACTACAAACCTGTCCCATAAATATCAACTTGAAATTGCGGGTACTTCAAACACAACTGTGTTCTGCATAATAGGGGTAAGATATAACAATTTAGGACTTAATCCTGTCCTTTACACTTATGTAGTAAGAACTGAGTAACTTGGTAGGTATCTTATGCTCCAAACATTTGGCTTATTAATTCAAATACAAATCATATGCAAATATTATTAAACTAATAAATGCAAAGTCTGCTTGTCCTTGTTGGCTCCTCTTTCAAAACCTTCACAGGTTTATTCTGAAACATATGAAATTCAAAGACTCCTAATTGAAAACCCTTTTCCAGCAAATGAAGAAGCTTCAGTTACAGTTCTTTTCAGGACAGTAGTGGCTCACAGGACATGAGGAAGCTATTTATATTAATGCAAGTAATTTAGGGCAAGCTGGATGTTGCATATTCTAGTTGTAGGTGAGATTACTACAGCCAACTAGCACAAGGTGCTAGAGTACTCTACTATGCGGTAATATTTTTGATATGAAATGTTTCTGTTATGCTCAAGAAAACATTAAATACAGGTTACACAGTTAGAAAAGCAGCATCAAATTGAGACATGCTTTAGTACTCGTAGTTTATCAGCCAAGACATCCATTTTCTCTTTTAAAATCCATCTAAGAGAGCAAGGATACAGATGTTATGCTTTATTTCAGGAAAATCACACTTTAGGTTTTTGCAAAGAGCAAACAAACCCCCAAAAACTCATCTAGAAAGCTACACTTTTTGGCATATAATTTTTGGTATAAAATGGTATAACTATTCATACAACTGTTGATATAGAAATACTCATATGATATTCAATTTGGATCTTTTATGTATGAGTCATGTATTTTGATGCATTTTGGCCCTATATTATCACAGAAATTCCTATGCACAAGATTTGCAACCACTAGAAAAAGCTAACTTCCAAAATCTATGAAATCTGAGTATAAACCAAAAAACCAGTTTTGAGGCAATAATACACTATAATCAGGACCATTAGTCCAGAAGGAAATACACGATTCTGTATTCAGAGCAGGTGCTGAACTGAGTGCAGTAAATAAAATCTAGTATACATTTTGAAGAATGCAGATAAAAGAGAATATTGAATGGTTGTTTATTATTTGACCATCATTCATATTTTGCAATAAATGAAAGAAGGATTTTTTTTGAGAAACAATACAAGAAAATGTAATTAAAATTATATTGCTTGAAAAAGAATAAAAAGTTAAACATTTACTCCAGCATTGCTTAACATCTGAGTGTTTGACTTTGTAATCTTTATGTTCTTACAACAAAGATATTGGCAGAAGGTATCCTATTTTTTTAAATAACATTTGATTTATTTCATTGATATGCAAGACTGAACCATTCCTAAAGGGTTGGTTCTGCTGTGTATCTATCTATATATATGTATGAATATAGATGGATAGACACATGTATATACATACGTACATATACACACAGATACATATATGCATATACATAACTCTCTACACAGAGTTACCTTATGAGAAGGATGCTTTTGCTCCTAAAACACTGAAAAAGATTTAGTTTAAATTCCAGCTGTAAACTTCGGAGAACACTAGTCCTCTTTCTTATATTCTTTGTCTTATCCTTGTATCAAAGACTTGTACCATGTGATACATGTTGTCTGGGACAAGTGAACCAGCATTAATAATAGATAGCAGGAAAAACAAAGATAAAATAGTTGTATTTAAAGTTCAGATCTTGAAAAGATGCTTATATAGTCTTAATGCTGACACCAGTTTTAATATATACTGAAGTTTAGCATATGCATAGCAGTTTCAAGATCTACCCTCAAATGACTCTTTTGTTCTAGATGTATTTTCTTTTCAAAAATACATCAATAAAATAGAAGGAAAGCACAAATAATACAGGTAAAATCATTCTACCTCTCCTTCATCCATCTTCAGCCATTGTTTGGGATCGTCCTCAGTGGCTAGGAAAGCTATCAGATCTAAGGCAGTAAGCCTTGTCTGACGTCTGGATGACACAAAAATAAGGACAGGCTTGGCTGGAGAATGACTCCGAATTGCTGTTGAGGAAAACAGAAATTGAGAATTAGGCCCTTTAATGACAAAAATTAGAGTTTCTCTTTGCAATACCTAGACAGCTGATACACCTCTTTACAGGTGATACACAGATATGTATGTTTGGTCTCTATTCTGCCAGATATAACGGAGATGAGCATATACCGTCTCTCTGAATCAAAGATCACATAACTACACTTAGTCAAGTCTGAATTCATTCGTTATGCTACCCCACCAATCATTTTAAGCTAATTAAGAGAATCAGTTAGGACACCCCCCCACCCCACCCGCCTAAACCACCATAAAATCTGGACAAGCTTTCTAGACTTCAAAGCTTGTGAATTTCTCTATCTCAGCCTAATAAGTATGTTATGTTTTTTCTACCCTGTTGGGATATGTTGTCAAGCTAAGTGCCATCAAGGTCCAAAACTTGCTTTCTGCCTGACCAAGAGTTTATGCCACACTGCATAAACTCATGTCTGCCTGCAAAGGATCACTTCAATCTACCACAAACAGAAAAGGTGAAAAAGGTAGAAAGTGACTTTGCAATAGCTGCTGTGAAAGTGGGCAGTATGGTACAAAAGGACTTTGTTTCTGTTGTTTACTAATTAGTCTGATATATTTAAATCTATTTGTTTTAGGACTTTTTAAAAAAGCATTTTCTTGTTCAGCCCATGTTTGAGAAGTTTCAGGTTGCAGCGAAATTTTTATGGTCTCAGGAATAAGTATTGCCATGAAAATGCTAAAATAACCTTGACTATATCATGTCAAACAAGCAGGGAAAAAAGCCCTCAATAAATCATATGTCTACAGATTTTTCTAACATCAACAAGCACCAGAAGTACAAACAGGTGTACATAGAATTTTAAATACTCTCTCTACATCTCTCATAAATCCATTTGTGTATTTTCTCATGTAATTCTCATTCTAGCAATTAAAATTATGTATTGATTTCTGAAAACTATTTCATACTATCCACCGTCACATATTGTTCCCCAGTTTATGAATACTACCCCGCATGTGCTCCTGCATATACAGACACTATGCAGTTCTGAAATTATTGAAATAGAATAATTCATGTGTATTTATACCTTACAACTATATATCCCAATATATCTATACATTTTAAAAGCCCAGCATCTAATGGATTTTTGTTGCTACAGGAACAGGTGTGGCAGAACAGCCCAAGACAGATTTATTGTTCATTAGTGTTTTTGTACAATGCTCTTGTGGAGGTGTAAATAATCTGAGCTGTCAAGATTGGTCTCTAGTCCACAATCAATACTTTGCTTCTGTCATAAGGCTAATTAAAGCAGCTAAAAAGTCACCTCACAAATGTCACCTCACAATCAACAGCAGTTCACATTACAAAATTTATTTTGGAGGTTATTTTTAATTGATACAATAAATATTCCTTATGTAACCAAAACAAAACATGTTCAAATAAAATATGAGTTTTTCTTAAATCTATCCTGCTTGCCAGCTTTGTTAAGAATAAAAAATTGAAAACAGAAGCATATCTGGATGCACTACAAATTCTGAATTTTATGGTTATTGCTTTGAAACTAGAATTATAGGAGGTTAGCCTGACTTGCAACTTCTGTTCACAATTTTTTTAATGCTTACATACAGTGGGTCCATATGAAAATACCTCAGCAGATTAATAATATGAATGGTTTTATTACTTTCTAAATTTCAAATATTTTTACACAAATATTTCTGTATGGTGTCAAACACTAAGAGAAAACACATTTTATTTCCCCTTCATTAGCACTAATTTTATTCTTCTGTTCTAAATACACTACATTCCTCTGTTATATGTTGCATTTGTGGCACGCTTTATGTTTCAGACAAATAGCTTCGGGCCATTAGCGGAGCAGATTCCCCCTATACATGCCAAGAGTACATACAGTAACACATGTTGTAAATGTGCTGCAAATGAACTGTGTAAAGCGCTCAGTCTTTTTTTCTTTCACAGAAAGAAGGAAAAGGTCTAGAAGCTTGTTGCTTACCCTGAAATGCAGGTTTGTTCATGCTAGCCATGCGAGGACAGTAATGCTGTCCAGGGAAGCCCTGAATGTGCACCTCCAGAGGAACGGGGCGTACCGATGGTCGGAAGTTGAACAGACCCATCTACAAGAAAATATTTTTTTCAAGTTTAACCTTGAATTGTCTTATAAATTGTTATTTTGTTTTTCTGCAGCACAAATACACATCCATCTTCTGAAACATTTTTCATACCTGATTAATATTTAGCCAGTCAGCAAGGTCTCTAGCATTTGCTAAAGCAGTGGATAAACCAACTACTCTTACAGGCTTCTCTGTGTGAGATGAAATGAAGTTTGTCCGAGACACAATCACTTCCAATACTGGGCCTCTCTCATCCCCTAGTAAATGAAAAGTCCATTGAAAAACAGAAAAAAAGAAAAGGTTCAGATGTCAAAAAGTATATCCACATCATACGTACCAGCACACTTCAAATTTAGCAATGATTCTAATTAAAAACAAAACATGCTCACCTAGCAGATGGATCTCATCTATGATAAGAATGGAAACTTTCTGAACATAGCTTCTGTTCTGCCAGCTTCTGCTGACACCATCCCACTTCTCTGGGGTAGTAACAATCAGGTCAGCTTGGGCAATAGCTCTCATATCAGGAGTTACATCTCCCGTCAACTCTACAACCCTGTAATCAAGAAAGATGGTGGCTTGTCTTTACAAAGCTTTAGAACATCTCAGCATTCCAACACTAAGTCCTAAACATAAAGTGAAGAAACAAAATTAAATAAAGTAATTTTCTTTTTGGTCAAATACTTCTAACAAGATTTTCAAAACTGTTTTAAAGTAAATAAACCTGTGTATCTGTTTTCCTAGCAAATACCATATAAACACCAAACATAATTCCTTAGCAAAACCATATAAAAGGAAGACGATGAATACGAGTCCCTAACCATATAATATGGTTAATTTTTCAAAATGAAGATACTGTAAGAATATTAGTATGATATAATGTGAATCATAACATCCTGTCATAGCCAGGATAAAAGCTTTCTAGAAAGCTACCAAGTTGCTGCCTGCTGTTCTGTACAGATCTCTGGTTTGAATAACGAGGCTAGATTGCAGTATATCTGCATTTGTTGATGAAGTTCCATTAACACTGGAGCAGAAATTATGCTGAGGTAATTTTTTGGGAAGATTAGCAGAGTCTTTCCAGCTGTTTGCCTTACTGCCCTTTCAAGTTCTACCAACAACGTTTGAGATGAACCATCATTTCAGTCTGAATATAATGGATTTTTGACATTTCTGTGACACTTCTACATCCAGTTGGAATTCCTCATAATAGAATTCCTCAGCGTAATGTGTATCTTCTGTTCAAAATGCCAGTCACAAGTAATAGAGTAAATTTCAAAAGGAAACATTACTTGGAAATATTTTAAAGGTATGAGGCAAATAATTTATCCTCACAGGCCACTAAAATATATAAAAAAAATGTAATGTCACTGCTGGTAATAGGAATCTCACTGGCAATTTCATGTACACAGAGTAGCACCTCTTTCTATTGGAACCTGTGGTGTGCTTTGAGCTTTAACTTAGGAAAAAAGCTATATACAGGAAAGGAAAAGGCCCTAAATAATGCATCCCATGGATAATATTTTTAATTCAAGAAGGTATAGTTTTGGAAACTATCAACATGACTGATATACCTTATATGTTATAAAGTAATGGCTGAACTCCGGCACCTGAGAAGATCATCAAGAAATTAATGTTACCAAGGAATACTACATCTAATTTATATATGAAGGACAATATATGAATACTAGAATACAGTTCACGCAACTTTTATGAGTTCCTTATAGCTGAGGTTTCTAAAGAAAGCTTATTTTGGATTGCAATTTCAGTTTCCAAAGATATGCATTGAGAGAAGTCTGATCTTCATATATGTTATACTGGCTAGTAATGAGAATGAAAGTAGCTGGGTGTATCTCTTTTTTAGGTTCGATTTTGCTATCACAACAATGACCATTGATAGCATTTTTTATTTTTTAAGTACTATAAATTTGAAGGATAGTATACAATCAAAACCTATCATGAAATACTCAGAAGTATTCTGTAGATTTTATTCATACTTGATGGGCTGTTCTTTTGCTTCTCATTTCTCTGATTAGGTAAGGAGAAACATACTTTTTACCAAGTTTTTCTTCAATCCTAACTTTCCAGTCCTCAATTCTTTCACGAACGAGTGCCTTTAAGGGCGCAATATACACTGCCTGCAAAAGAAAAGATGCAAAACCAGAGATTAAACAAGAAATCTTTATTAAGTGTACCTACAATGAAAAAAAAATATATTTAGTACTTGTGAGATTTGCAAATACTCATTGTCTATCAAATGATTAAGGCTCGAGTTCCTTAAACGACCTACAGCAGGATTATATTTAAAACAGGCTTAACACTTGAAAATACTGCTTTATTTCCTGAGCCATTAGCAAGCAAATGAATTAAAAAAAAAAAAAGAGTAATTTCTTGAAAAGAAAGTATTTATCACAAAATTTAATATCAAAATCCATTTATATAAATAATGCCATTTATTGCCAGGACTATAAAATCTGCAAGCTAACATTCTAGAACAGAAATAATCTGAGTTTCCAGCAAGCAATATCTTACCTGATTTCTAGTTACGTCATTAAATTATTAAAACATTACCAATTAAATTAAAAAGCTGGTTATTTTAAGGAAATGTTACAGTATTTTCCTCAAAGATACCTGCTGTGCAGGGGGGAATACTTTGACAAGTAGAAACAATATTTATTTACAGATTTATGGTTACATATTCTGAAGCTTTTGAACATGAAGAAACTGCTACATGTAGAATCCACATAAATTCTTTAAAATGTATAGCCAGGTTTTCAGATTTATTAAAACCTAAAATATATATTCCTTTGAGAATTGGCTATTTTGTAAGTCTAATAGATAAGCTGAAAATGTACGAGTGTCTTGTTTATGTCAATTGGACTAACAAATTACATGAAGATATTGAGATTTCAAAGATGAATAAGGGATTTATGCACATGATTTCTGTTAATTTCAAAGGTTATTCTTTGGTTATATCCCACAGTCTGATACAAATATCTTTTCCAAAGGCTTTTAAGCTAAAATGTGGCTATGACAAGATGGTTAAGTCAAGTTACACATATATATTCACTTTGAAAACAAAACCTCAAAAGCTGAGTTGTTCAGCTTTTAGGGAGTTTCAGAAACAAAACACAGGGGCAAGGTGGAACAGAAACTTGACTTGTAGTAATTAATTGCAACTTATTTGTTTAAAAAAGAGACAGACTGGGCTAGCTGTATTCACATGGAAGGGAACTAACAGCCACAAAACACTACTGCTAGTAGAAGGAGATTAAAGCAGGAAATGCAGGTAAGTACAGAAAAGGAAATCCAGCATCCCTGTATGTCATGTTTTTAGACTTAACTCTAGCTGTACAGTGATTAATATGTAAAGTTGAAATAAAAACATAATGTACATAATGCAGTACCATTTTGTATCTAGACAGGTATAAACTGGAGAAAGCAAAATTCAGTTTCCCATAGCCTTTTTCTAGGCTTTTGTATTGCTGAAAACACTCCTACATGAATTCATTATAGCAAACTTATTTTACAAACCTTTGATGTGGGATACTTGTTAAAAACTCTAAAGATGGCTAATTCAGCTGCAACAGTTTTTCCAGAACCTGTAGGTGCTCCAAGAAGAACATTACAGTCTGTGTGATAAAGTGTATGAAATATCTGGGTCTGGATAGGGTTGAAATGTGTGAATTTGTATAGGACTTCATATTCCCGATGTCCCAAGGCTGTGATAGGCAAAGGCTGAAGATCCAGAAGCTCTGAAAATACAAAATAATCATAACTGCATGATAACAGATATCATGACATAACATAGTTTATTATGAAGATAAAGATATTAACCAGTACTTTAGTGGAAAACAACATTCATTGGAAATTGTTTTACTTAATATTTCATATGACACACAGTCCACATTTGGGTCATTGTTAACTTCGATGAGGAATAATGAAAAGTTCATTTTATAGCTCTGAAGTATTTCTGCAAGTACTGTAGTTAGTATTCTGATAGCTGTGAACCAGCCATTTGCATAAATTAATCTTTCTTTTAAAGTTGTTTCCTTTTTACCCAGTTGTAGTAAGTTCTAAACCCACTGCATTAGATTATATGTATGTCCAGCTTCTTATGATAATAGAATGCGGAGTTGGAGAACAGCAGTCTGTAAATTTCAGACTGAAGGAGAAAAAAAAAAAAATCTATTTGAGAAGGAAGGATTCTTTGGAGTTTCGACGTTGATGGAGTAATACAATTCAGATGAATTCAACTCAGTTTTGCATCTAATCCCTTAAACATGTAATTCAAGACAATCTTAACAAGTAAACAAACAGCCTTTCAATCTATGATTCTCAATATATCTTCAGGGCATCTGCTACCCAAACAATTAGAGATTGTGGAATTTAGAAGATGATATATATAACCAGATTGGATTTGGAATCCTACCAAATTAAGGAGACTGCAGTGATTCTGCTATGCAGATGCTTGCTTTGAAGTGTGGTGGTTGGGTTTTTTTTTTTGTTTTGTTTTGGGTTGGATTTTTTTTGTGGCTGGAGCTCTCATTGTCATTTTGGGGTGCTTCACATTAAGGTATGATATGGGAGTCATAAAATCTACTGAGGCAATGATGCCTAATATTCTTCACATGCCTTTCACTGATACCTTATGGCTGTTTTATCATTCCCACTGAAACTATGATTTCTTGGGCTCTGTTGAGGAGAAAGAAGTTTTTTTTGCTTAGCAGGGCCTCTATGTACTTCATTGTTGAGTGGGAACCAGATGGGAATTGAAATCAATTACCATAAATCCTAGAGGCTCCATAACTGGTGATGTGTAAATATCTTTCTGTTTCTTCTGAATAGTAGTCAGTGATCAGTCAATTAGATAAAAAGGTTACACATGCTTTTCCAGACAGCATAGGTACAGTATAACAATAGCTAAATACTTCACAAACACATGTGAATTTATGCATGCCAAAGGACAACACCGTATGAGAACTGAGTATTTCTGAAGGCACTCACTTCACAGACTGCTAGATGAGCCAAATGTAATTACAGTAGAAAGGTTTTACAATGACATCAGGCACAATGAATGTATAAAGCAATTTATGTATCCAGAAAAAAAAGAAGCAAAACACAAACATATGCTTCTGTGCCAAGTGTTAAAAAGGGAGGGGGAGGGGAAGGACATGACTTGATCAGCAGTGCGGAATTGAAACGCGATGGTAAGTACTGTTAACAGTGCTTGCTATGATGAATTAATTTTGGTAAAAATAGTAAAATGTTTCATATTTTCAAAATTTTAACTGTTTTTTCTTTGCTGAATGCCATTAACAATACAAACAGCCACTCTAAGATTATTTTTAACCAGTCCAGAAGAAATGTAATGCTTACAAGCACTAAGATAAAACATACTGTAGCAGAGAGATGTGCTCATTTTTATATGACAGTTTCAATTTCCCTATGGTTTTTAGTGAACCTGGAGTAACTAGAAGGCTGGTATTATGCTGAGATGAAATGAGCTCCTTTTTGTTCAAGAATTTAAAATTTCAGAGAGCTCTAAAGTTTGTAAAGAAACGGTTTCAATAATACAAATATATCACAAAGTGGAATTCCATATGTTTTTCTATGATGAAGCAGAAGTTAAGAGATTTATTGCACTATCATAAGGAAAATCAATATAAGCAAGATGAATTAAAACAAAATGATCAAATTTGAAGTTACCTGTGTGGGGTGGATGTCTCTCTGGAAGAATCAGATGTTGAAAATTTATGATACATACAGCCTCTGCTCCTAACCATCTATCGGACACAGCTCGAATGTAATATTGAGAAGGGAGAGGTTCAAAAATTGGGATTGTGAACATCAGCAGTTGAGGTTCTTTAGTAATGACCTAATGCAAATGTGTAGAGAATAATTACTGCACAGAAAAATCAGTAACTTGAAAAATCATAGTTTGCCTTATTTCCATAAGCATTACCAACACAAAGCAATAAAGTATGTGTGCAACTCCATGTGCAAAATAGTCACATCTTTGTAAAATATTTCACTACTGGGAACAGATTTTGTTTCCATGGACTTCAAAAGATAAAAATAAGACTGGCTCTTCATCTTTTTCTTTAACAGACAAAACTATTACAGTCTTTCTTTTTTTCACCTGGAAATAACTATGCCACCAAAAGGGGAAGACAAAAAGGGACATCTGAGATTAGAAAACATATTTGTGGAAGTCCAAGCTTATAACGTACATCTGAAACTGAAAGCTGTGCTACCTAGGTCAAAATACTGTTTGACCTTATAAATCCACATCTAACTAACTTTATTTTTGTCTTGCTATGAGATTCTGAATAAAATCCTTTACCTGTTTTTTTTGAATGATGAAGTACTCTGAATGATAAATGTGATCATTAGTAGGGTCTTCTACCCAAATCCACCAGGGCTCTCCAACAGTGCCGTGTACCTTTAAGAATGGAAAAGATGGCTTTGTTATAGTTGTAATGAGGTGCTCGTGATTTGCTGGGTATATTGGATATATTCCTAAATGATGTAGCCTTACAAAGGAATAGAGAAATATAGAAATCAGAGGTAAGAGCAATATAGCATTTTTAATTGGATCAGTCTGTGTAAAGATTATGTTTCAATACGGATTTGCTTAAGGTACTTATAATATAAATGGACATGATACAAATGCAACTGAAGCTAGTGCCTAAGCTGTTTATAAATAGACTAAACTCCCAGGGTTTTCTCTAGGCTGCTAAAAAAGGACACATTCTCCTTTTTCCTCCTTGTACTTCTGTCTTCAGGTTCTGTATAGAGGATTGTCTTTTGCTATCCAGTGCTCATTTTTCAGTTAAAAACATTATCTCAGGAAAAACTGGACATTGAATTGTGACATTCCTCTCTCCTCCTCTTTCTCTTCCACTTTCCTCTAGAAAGATAGAGTAAGTGGACTCAGAAGGCTGTAGATCTAGTTATTGCTACAGGTGAAGTGGGAAGAACATAAATAGAGCCGTCTCTTGATGATTCCCATGCCATCTGGCAACACTTTATTCCATCCTAGATTTTTGTTTGCTTTGTTGTGTGCCTTACTTTGCAATGCCAGCCACAAATCATAGCTAGATGGGATGATCAGTTAAGAATTTTTGCTTCTTTGTCAGAATAAATGACTTGTGCCAATGTACAAGCATTTTGCTTAAATCTCTAGGAAAAGAAAAACGTATAGTAAAGGATTATGGATGACATACTATTAAGTGACATAGGTTTCTTATGAGGACTGTGGTAAGGTAGAAAACCAGAATGAAGATGAGAAAAAGTTGGAATTATTCCTAAATTTTAGTTAATAGGAAAAACCACAAAGCACATAGTTGCTCCTAATGGCAATTTAATGCTACAGGAATCTGGTAATGATTCTCACAGCATACACTATTTTCAGCATAATTCATTATTGTGTATGTGTTTGAAAACAGTCTATTGGCTTTTGGAGACAAAAATACATATTAAGAATAGAACTAAGGTGCTTTTAATTCTTTTCCAACATGGTTACACAATAGATAAGTAGATGGATAGTAAAGACTAAGTCATTTTCATTACATTTACATTTCACTAGCAACTTCATGGAATTGAAGCATTGAAACTGAAAGGACAGAGGTCACTGCAGATGACACTGAAAAATTACAGTGAGACTATTACTTTATCAGGGTTTAGGAGAATTTACAGAGAGGAAAGAAGAATTAAGCAAGGTGATAAAGTTTAAAGCTCAGAATTTTTATTATCAACTGTAACAGCATCTTAGTTTTGGAGAGTCCTGTGACAAAGCTGCATGGGGAAAGAAGGGCAATATGTAAACAGGCAACACAACACGCTCTCCAGTAATGATTCTCAAGAACTCTAGGGAGCTCTTAAGAACTGACACATACCTGTATTTTGGGCAACCACTGCCCTAAAACTCAGCTAATTAATACTAGTTGTGTTATTCTGTATCCCTGCTGGACTTCTCTTGGCTGCAGTAAGGCTTACTTGCTCTGTCTGGGTTTGTTTACAGTCCTTTGCATCTAACAATATAGTAAGTATTTTCCACTGGGATATGGTTCACATGCTTTTACTGAACTTACAAGCTCCCAGCACTGAAAACTGCAGCCATTAAAAATTAAGATGATGTCATATCTCATGACTACAAAAATGTATCTTCTATCTCTTGTAAAGACAAGTGCAAAATTTGGATGAGATCATTCTAGAAATAAGTATCCAGATAAAGGAACTATCTTAAAACCATGAAATGTTAGCTAAGCAAGGTGTTTCAGTTAAGTATGGTATTTCAGTTTTTAATATTCTGATTTTTTTTCACTACTCCCACTCTTTGAATGGAATTTTTTTGGCAGCATGTTTTTGTACCAATTACAGCTATACCTATAAGTTTCTATAGTCTTCTTAATAGCTTGCTAAAATACTGTTTGATGATGGAGCAGTTTCAGTGTCAATGGTTGAATTTAAAAGACTGTTAGTCATTTTTAGAGACTATTAAAATTTAACAGCTTTTTTTATTTATTTGCTGTGATAGAAGTTTCATTTACTGAAGAAACAAGAAAATCAACAGCTACTTTACAAAAATAAAAAAGAAACAAAAAGATTTCCAAGTTTTAATGAGTACCAATATATAAATTCACACAAAGAGAGCTCCTTAACTTGACCTGATAAAACAGTCATAATGTTTCTAAAGCAACCATTAGGAAAACTGTGTCAAGGGAAAAAACAGCAGAAAATAGATTTTTGCTAAAGTTTTGCTATAACTTTAGAAATTGAGAATTGAAATAAGAAAGTATGATTATGTGTGGACCCCTTTTCAATTTGTAAAAATATAGAAGAAGCTACATTTTGTAGAAGAAACTAAAAGCAGATTGAGAAATTACTTTGTATTAAGATACAGTTTAATATGAAGAACAGTCATGAGTTTCTTTGTCTTTGATATATTACAGGTGAAGTGGATGAAAGATTGAATAATAAAAAATTGTTTCAATCCTAGAAAGTAATACTTGTTTGCCTTCTGAAGTATTGCACATAAGTAAGGCAGCAAAAAATAAATCATGTTATAATTCATTTTAGGAATCCATTCAAATATTTCTGTAATAAATTCAGGTAGCAAACAAAATCTAACTTTCTATATTTTGATCATTAATCTCTCATTCGTAAGCTAACTTGTTGAAACTTCCAAAAGAAAAGAAAAAGCCTTTAGGCAGAGAAAATAAATTCTAAAATAATCTAAACGTTTGTGGAATAAAACTCTAATTTACTAATGATTAAGGTAAATTTGTAATCTAAGGGTATTTTAAAAATATTTTTTAGTAAAAGCACAGATACTTAATATCCACCTTTCAGAATGATTTATCTTAAAGTGTAAATGTCCTAAGCATAAAAAAAGAAAAATATGCTTGCCCACTGAGGTGTCTTTCCCTTGTTTCAGTAGAAAGTTTCAGAAGTACCAGCAACAATACAATGCCCCCATGTGGACATTTGTATTTCATTTACATTTATCTTACATCTTAAATCTATTTGTAATGAACAGATTCTGAATCAAAGGGTGTGGGTCTATCTAAATGTGCAACAAGTACAACTCTTCATACAAATTTGCACCATAAAATATAGATGAATATAATTCCAAACATATCTCAGTTTTTCTGTTCAGACAAATCCCAACAGAAAAAAATGCATGCCGTGATGTTGTGAATGTATATTTGTAAAGCTGTAAAGAGCAGCAGAACTTGGCATGCATGAACTGTACCTCAAGGCTTTTTTTTCTGTTTGACATTCATTCATTGTACAGACAGCTCTCTGTGTCTTGCTTTTTCTTGCTTCTTTTTGCGTGTATAACTCAAATCTTTGACTACTGTTAATATTCAGTATAAGCATGTACTTCAACATGTTTTAAACACTGCACTAACTAATAATTAACAGAAATAAAAGGAAGATCTTTGGGTGCTTTCTTCTACAAAAGTCTTAACAGTCATCCCATTCCTATTATCAAATTTGCTTCTCGGCTAAGATAAATACTTTTTTTCTTATCCAAACAGCTATGGACTCCCTGTGATCATCTCCTTTACTGAAGCTAAATTAATGCTTCCCATCCTGCCTCCACCTCCTTTATTTTTACCTGATCACTCCACGTGAAGTCAGGAGCGATGTTCAGCCGAACTCGGAGCACTGTGCGAGTAATTGGCTGAATCGTTGCTTCCATTAGGATGGAGGGGATTTGATGGACACACTGTTTTACCTTTAATCCAATCTTCACATGATGCAGCATATGACCTGCCAAGAAAACATTAGGTGTAACAGATTTGCATTTCCAGGAAAAATAATATAACTCCGACTTTCAAATAGGCTTTTAGAGAGCAGTATTATTGCTTGCTTGTTTTGCTGTTAGGTGCGTAAATGTCTGACTCTCTTGACCTGGCGTGTCTGAATATTTTGTAATACTTAACTTGAATTAGCAATTTAGAGCCTAGAAAAATCAGTATTAACTCCCCTGTTGGCTATAACTAAGGGGTTAAAATAACTATTAAGAATTCACACTGAAAACATTATGTCAAGCTAGTTCCCTTTACTGACTTTTTGACCAGGCTCTTACCAAGCCATATAGTTCTTTAAAGCATGAATAATGACCTTTTATTTAATGAAGGGCACACATTTGAACTTCTACAATTCCTCTGTAGTGATTCAAAGCAGACAGAATGCTTTTCATAAAATTGAATAAAGGTAGTTAATAGCTTAGAAATACACACAACTAGTAAACAGCTCACAGCAGCTCTGATCTTTCAGAATACGCCAGTGTGCAACTGAGACAAAGGAAAAACTAAATGTTGCAATGTTTATTTTCTATCACAATCATGGTAACTAAGGCAATAAAGTGATTATATTAATTAATTTTTTTTCCTACTTGTATTTTACAGTTGAAATCTCTGCTCCCCTGCTCTTCGTTTTAAATCTGAAGTATATAGCAGTGATTTCTTTTTTTCCTGAAAAATATGGCAGCTTCTATCTTATTTAGGGAAAGAAGGTTGATTTATCACATCTACACTGAAATTGCTTATATAATTATGTGGTGCATATTTTAGATTTTAAGTATAATGGTCATAAGAACTTACTGTGAAAAGCTACCTTACAAATGGCTACCGGTATTTCCTGGTATCATTATGTGGTTCCTGAGCATACTTTTCCCATTAACAAAAAAAAAAAAAAAAGAAAAAAAAGAAAAGAGAAGAAATCCCGTTATTTGCACTATGTGCAAAGTGAAAAGGTGATACAAAATTTTTCTTGCTATTGCATGAAATTTAGGAGCATAACATCTTGCAATTGCTAATATTTTTGTATTCATCCTGACTTTCGCTCTTCGGTTTTTTTTATTTAACAAACTGGCAGATTTTGCCTCACACAGGCATTTATCTATACTCTGAAGTAATGAATGGTGATCTTGCTTAAGCAAATCCCTAATGCAAAAGTTTTAATGCATATTTAATCAGTTTAACTTGTGGTTGGTAAAATAAGTACACCTCCAGCAAGTGGATTATTAAAACCCAAAACAATTACATTGGTACAGCTCGGTGATACATGCAGTACTAGAGCATACCTGCACAGTAACTACCTTTTGCAATTAGGCGGTAAAATTTCAGAAATCATGTTACATAAAGATAGGCGACAAATTCAAAGATATGACTCAATAAGCTTACGTAGGCAAGTACATTTTCTAATGCCAGAAATAATTTTCTGTATCATCATGTGTGAGGTGAACTTCTGTGTTTGTATTTGACAGCACTGAGGTTTTGTACACTTATTTGCTAGGGGAAATAAGGCTCCTCTCCCAACTGCTGTAAAATATTATAAAACTCTCCCCACCCCCCCTTTTTTTTAAATAGTCACATTTTGAGAAACTATCAATGGTGTTTAAAAAAATGTTAAAATCTTCTGAACAAAAGCTGAGTATTCAATAAAATAGGCATGTTTAACAAAAGAAGAATACATTTGCTTATTCCACAATGATTGTCATCTGTATTCTGATAAACCAGGACTGTTTATCTCAGATAACATAGTGGTTTCTTGGCTTTCTGGAAATTCCATGATTACACTGCACTAGCGCATAGATTGGTGTTGACCAATTTGTGGTACACTGGAATCCAGGATCCGTGCACAAACATGCTCTTCATTCACTCAGAGAGCTGGCACCCATCTGATGCTTTTATCCCTCCCTAAGCCATGGACTGAGTTAGCCGGCTAGCCCCTGTCTTTTTTAGTCTACTCCAAGGTCACATGAACCTTTAAAAAGGAAGAAATGCCAAGACTGAAATTAGTCCTATGGAGTAGAGAACAAGGCAGTACCCGGAAGCAGTGCCTTTTCCCATTTCAACAAGGCTTTGAATTCAAATAAAAATAAGGTGGCTGCCAGGCAAGTGCTTCCTTCACACCCTTGGTGTCAGAAAAAGAAGGTAGGCAGGAAGAAGTATGCCAAGTAACAGCACTTCACAGAGATGCACAGATCAACTTGCTTTGATGTTTATAAGGCTGAAGAACAGGAAATGTCATTACATATAGTCAGCAATGATCTATTTTCACAGATAAATCCCAAGTCTCATCTACTTCCATACCAATATAAAACAAAACTAGACATTTTATAGGTATATATTGATATATTTCCATCTTGTCAATACTAATTCCACTACACTGAAGGAAGCAAAACTGGTTTTCTATTTTAATAAAAAAATTATTGCTTCTCCAAGGGCAGGTATGGGGAAAAAGAAGCATTAAAAAAAGCTGAAAGCACTAATACAATTAATGGAAAAGAATATTAAGTAATAAAACCACTGCACAAATACATACCAAATTAACAAATCTGGAAAAAAGTGTGCTATAGTGCTTCTGAATAGAAAACCACAATAATGCCAGCACTTCTAATAAAATGTTATACTTTTAATACCTTTAAAATTACTACATATTATAATGCACAGTTAAAGTAAGCCTTTAAAATTTTCTCATAGTGCTTTGGCTTAACTTATTAAATAAAAATATAGCCTCTAATTCTGCAAGGTTTTACACTATTTATCCGATTTTTCCAACCTAAATTAGGCATGTAACAAAGCTTCCTGAAATAAGAATGTAGTTCTCCTGTGAAATGACAGAAATATCAAGTCAGAGGTCACAACTTCTGAAAAGGAGTGCCTATGAATTGCATTTTTACTATTAAAATATTTTTTTTTAAAATGACAGTTTGTTTATCAGCTATTTAGCAATAACAGGTGCAAAGAAAGCCCCAATAAGAAAAAATACACTAAGATACGAAAAAAACCCCACATTAGAAGCATATTTTTTTCCCAACTTCAGCCAGCTGGTGGACAGTTTATGCACAACAGTTTATACACACATACTAGAAAATGCCATTATCTCTATCAGTAGGCTTGTGGATTTTCTCATTATCAAAGTGTCAAATCCTTTAAAAAATTCCATTAAGGTTCTGCTGCAATGACACCAGTGACAATGAATTCTCTGTGTTCAATGAAAATTAAAGCAGTGTTTCAGAAGCAGGCCATTTACTGATAGTAAACCAGGACATAATAATCTGCTTTCATTCTTTTTAATGTTAATAGTATTTCAATTAAAAAAAAAAAAAAGCGCCATATTTTGCCAGCTGGCAAAAATAAATAGAGGCTTTTATAGTAGTGTATTATGTAATGTGAGCAAGAAGGGAAGCTCAGGTCAACATAAGTGTGTATACATATATGTAAATATATGTCAATACACATCTGCATTCCACATGTGTTCTGGGGTTGCAGGGACATGGCCTAGCCTTACCTTCAAAGCTCTGCCATATTACAAACTGTGGAGATTGAATAAATGTTCTTTACTGGACAGACCATAATACCATATTAATGTGTGTATGTGGCTTCCAGATCAGAGTGATTACATTAATGAGTAGCTCAGATTTAGTTCTAACTTGCCCATTGATAACTAAAAGTTTAAGCAGATCAGCATTGCTGATTTCTCACCTATTTCATCTTTTCTCATGTCCTTCATCTTGTCTATAGTGAGATTCTTCTCTTCCAGCTTGGAAAGGACGGATGGTGGTAACACTGAGAACTGTCTCAAAGGGCTAACCCAGCCCCACAGCCGCTTGTCGATGACTTTGCTGAGATTCAGTAGTCGATATGTCATTGCAGGCCAACGTTTCCTAAGGGCAATCTCAAAAAGGGCTCGAACAATACGAGCTGCATTCTGGAGAGTGGAAAAAAAAGCAAAAATGTTGTAATTCTTTCAAGTATTCTTTGTAAAATGAAAAGGATCCCATAGACTGATCTTTGACAAACCATAACAATAGATTTTTCTTTTCAAACTTATTTCAAACATTCTTGAAAACTATTTTTTCCATCAGTCTACTGGCAGAACTACCTCATGATTGCCTACAGAAATTATGGAAAGAAACATGTGCAACTTATTAAAATTGTAGTGGCAGGTCTGTCACAGAATTTTGATCACAGTTATGCTAACATTAGGGAGTACTATATTTATTGCATCTCAATCACTTCTGAAACAAATTCACTTACCATATTTAATATCTTACTCTTTCTTCCCCCGTATAATACACACCTGCAAACTCAGTTGATATGGAAATCAAAGTTTTAATTTTTCACTTCAGTTGTGCTTCCATAATAGCATTCCATTTCACACTGATTTTCAAAACATTTGCACAGAAGTTTAACAGTAGTGACTTTTTTTTAACATGTTACTATCTTCTGAGACTATTGTATAACCACTGCATAAACCTGCTTTGGACTTGGAAAAGTAATTACTAACATAAGATTGAATGAGGTTAGTCTTATCCTGGAAATGTAAGTTATGGCATTCCTTTCATAAACTTATCAAGCTGTATTATGAAGTTGTGCGGTTTTTGGTAGGGTTTTTTTTTGCCTACCGGTGCTATGCCTGGATTAGCAGTTCTGTTCTTGATTCACTGAACAGAATACAATCACTCTCTACTGGCTCTGTAATGCCAATAGGAATTAAAAATAGAAAATTACTTTTTCATGATAGGAAGCATATGTTACTAAAGAAGCACATTTCTTTTACTTTGAAAGGATAAATGACTTTCTTAATAGTCACTATCCAATTAAAAATATTCACAAATTGTTACACTGGTTCCACATGTACAATTTATGAAGATCTGAGAAGATGACCATGTTGCCTCATTGAAAATGCTGTAATTGAGACAGACAAATGAAAGCAATTGTCTTGAAAGAAAAGATTAAAAGAATATACTGAAAATCATCTTGCTGTGCAAGTACCACAATTTTTATGATGTGCATAATGATTTCAGAATTTTCTTATTTATACCTATACA
This sequence comes from Falco cherrug, assembly GCF_023634085.1. Lineage (NCBI taxonomy): Eukaryota > Metazoa > Chordata > Aves > Falconiformes > Falconidae > Falco > Falco cherrug. The sequence continues at coordinate 70,290,211 of NC_073702.1, read as the reverse complement.
TGCTATGAAATGTAAACACTTCTGAAGAAGATCATGTCAGTACGAAGATCTCACTGAAAAATATGTATACTTTTGAATATTTAACTCTTATCTTTAGCACAAACTAAATGCAATTTTACAATCAATTCTTTCTAAAATGGTTTTGTAAGGATAAGAAAAAAAATGATTCAATGCAACATGTTGCTGCATGTTTAAAAAAAAAGGAAAAAGAGACATAGGATGGGCTAAAAGGTAAAACTTTCTAATCTATTTTATACATTCATTATTGTTGCACATCTGGGATTGTCTAAGAGCATTTTATCACTTGGAGTTCTTCAGGATCCAGAATTCTAAACTTTCAGGCAACATTCCTTTCTTTCTAAGATGGGCTTTAGTTCTGTAAGCAAGCAGCTCTCTGTCACAGATTTGCAGTTCTCTTTTTATTCTGTGTAATAACTAAACATGCTGTATAACTATCAACCATTCAGGTGACAAATCAAGCTGAGAGACAAATATATAGATTGATATGTACATTGTATGATTGCATCTAGCAATAAAATTGTAATAGCACATCTTTCTTGTGTAAACCAAGGTATGTGAATAAAACAAAAATTATGTTTTGCAGAGTAAAATATAAAAGTACACAAAACCTAAAAAGAGATTGCAACAGTTTTCCAGATTTACAAGAAAATCCACTAAGTTAAGAACAAAGTTTCTGTGAAATCTCAGTTAGAGCTGTATAGTAAGACTACAGGGATAATACAAACCAAAAGGACATTCATAATTAACAAAAAAATGGAAGTCTCCCAAGGTAGGCTTTTGCAAATCTTGAAAATCTTGCAAATACTTAAATATTATACCACACAGGTACACACACACGGCTCTGATTTTTAAATAAATTTGCATAAAAAATGTACAAAAATAGTTGCAGATCAAGCACTAATATAACTGTAAACACACGGGAGAATGAACACAGCGGACGACAGCAACAGATATGTAAAAAATACCATTTTTACCTGTGCAACATATGCAGAATCTGAAATAAGGGAGAAGCTGTCCATCTCCCCTCTGCTAATATATGTTTGAAGGAGGATATTAATTTTTCCATAATTGTTTTCCACACCTCCTGGAGCAGGAAGTTCACAGAAATCATTCAGTAAGGTATGCAGCTCTTCTATTTCTTCTTCTCTTACCTAAAACACAATTATACATTATGAAGAGGCTGGAGCAATTTGATAAAAATTTTTACTCTGAAATCAAATTTTCCTTATAACATAGTTATATTATTTTTAAATGGAGCCTCTAGTTTTAAGCAAAAAAAAAAAAAAAAAAGCACCAAACCCACATCGTCCACAATGTACCTAATAGGCCATAATTGAAACTATCTTAATAGTGACACAATTACATTTTATTATTCATCACCATCTATTAAGGTTGCCATTGACATACAAAAATTTGATATGCCACAAAAATTGAATCTTCTGACCCTACCATCCTTCATCTGATGAGATTTCATTTTTTATTTGACCAGAGTAAAACCTCTGTCCATCTGGATTAGGGCAATCTTGAATTAACATTAAATGTACTCATTACAGTTACATAGTTTGCATGCGGCACAATACATTTTTAACTCAAAACTATGAAGTACTATGATTCATGATATTAAAATTTTCACTGTTAATAAGATTAAGTCTTAATATGAGTAAAGAAATATTAATATCTATGGTTTGAATAATGCATAACATTTCACATTCTAACTGATGACCCCAACATGGCAAAACCAGCATAAATCTACATATTCTTTGATTTACTGATAGTCTGTTAGTGTAAAACTTATTTAAAGAGGGTAAATGTTTGGTCCCCGCAGGGAACCAGCTGGAAGTAATTTTCATTTGGACCTGACTACCTGACATACAAAAGACCCTGAGACAATTGGGTTAAAATCCCCAACTATCCAGCCACTGGTCCTACAGGAAAGAAAATTATGAAGGACACAACCATCACAGATGACTCCAGTGTCAGGGGAATATTATGCTCTGCTTACAACAGCATTTTTGATAATTTTTTCTGCTCTTGCATAGCACAGTACAGGTCAAATCAGATCTGTATTTCAGCTACTGGTGACTCACCTATCTCAAAATATGGAATTTTTAAAGGCATTATGGAAACACGATTCATATTAACAAAAGTCACAATTGTATCACACAGAGGGCTAAATCCTGAGTTACTTTCGCAAAAATCAGTTACTAATTTTGCCATTCAATGCTGCACAGCAAATGAATCACATAAAATTGGAAATGATGGTTACTGATGCCATACCATAGAAATCTGAGAAAGCAAACTAGAAAAACTATGCTTTAGTCAAGAAGCATCACTACTAACTTTATTACAAATATAGCAACATATCACATCATATTTTCCATATGCCTTCCTTTTAAATACTCAATTATGCTAAATTTAGACCTAGCAAAGCAACATCACTATCATAAAACCCCCTTCTAGTTTGGAAAACATTTCATGTATCACTGTAAAACCTCACTCTTATAATCTTCTATAATAGAAGAGATTACAGCAAAACAGAATTTCTCCATTAGATAAAGAGATGTTAATACTCAGAAAACGTGTGTGAATATGTAAATATGTAGATGGTGAGAGATTCACACTGCCAGTTTGTAGAGCCAGGTGAATGAGAGCCAACTCTGATCTTAAAATTGTATAATTGTGGTAAAATGGCAATAAGCCCAAGCTAATAAACCCTGTGGAGTCTGGCTCGCACCTCTATGAAATGGAAGCATGGGCAAACAAGCTTGTGCCAGCTTGCAATGTATTGTCTTGTGTCCTACCCACACAGGAGGCAAAAGGGAGGTTGGATCTGAGCTGAGTACACTAGTACAGTAATCTTCTAGCCTGCACAAAAAAATCTGTTACAACAACAGGATTTCTGCTTGGATTTCAATTTTTGGAATTTCAAATTTGAAAATAATTTATCAGAATTCATCACTCTGCTAATCTAATATTGTTCCCTGCATGAAGTACATCACAGAGTTTACTTCAGTGAGTCCCGCCTCATTTCTGACAAAGTAAATTGTACAGCAAGACATCTAATAGTGGTTTAAACTTCAAACAGAAAAAAACATCTCATCCCTGGGTGCACCATTCCAATGGACACTTATCTTCACCTTTTAATAACTGAGGAGCTGAAAAGTTCTTAACATAATTTAAAATGAATTCTCAAAGATCCATAACTAGTTATTAAATGTGTACCATAGTTCAAGCTGAACTACACATAAATTTGAGTGGCAGCATATATAGTTCAAGGCAATTACGCCTACTTAGAAAACATTTTATAATGGAGCTTAATATTTAACAAAACTTGGGTCTGTGGACACTATTTATGGAGTGACTACTAAACAAGTGTCTAGTTCTAAGGCATTCTTTGTACAAAAGGATACAACTTTACCTTTATCTGTTCAAATTCTTCAGCTTTTGATACTATAGCAAGAATATCACCTTCTGTTTTATGAGCATCGAACAATTCATTGAAAGTCTATTAAAAATAAAATGAATGGATTTAACATTCAAAATAAATATACACATATAGGACAAAAGAAAGAAACATTAATCAAGATTTTAAAAAGCACATAAAGTTCAAATGTAAGTAAGATATTGGAAGACCAGAGTAATGCAGTTTAAACAGGAACAATTTCCAGCATGAATTCTCAGCGCCTTCACAAAAATAGTCCTTTGAAACTTGGTCACCCCAAAATCAAGAGACATGCAATCTATGGCTATTTCAAAAAAAGTCTAGGACATATTTGAGTGAATATGTGAGACTAATTATACATAGTGACAGTAAACAGTTAAAAATTATTACTGTGAGCCTTCACCATTTATTCAAGAAAAACACTTCCCACAAAAGAAAGGTTTTAAGATGAATCTGTACATCAAAATCAAGCTTCCAATACTACCAAGTTTTGTAAAATGCATCTTCCTTACATATTTGCAACACAATCTGATTACAGGGCCAGAAGTTGTTTAAGGTTGGCAACCTGATAGGATTTTCATGCAGAAAAACTTTTCTGTTATCAGACTCTATACTGGAATGTGCCATCACGTACCAATGGTTGCACACACTGTTGATATCAAAATGTTTCTTACAATTCACCAAAAAGAATGCAGAAACCATAGAAATTTCAAATCTCACTGCACACCAAATCTGATTTTTCAGTATTGCTTTATACTTAGTTTCTTTCTTTTTCGTATTTCCTCTCTCCCCATTTCATTCAAATATGATTTGAAAATGTATTGGACAAATCAGCTATATAGTCTGTAGTATCTTACAACTATTTTAGGTATAGGTTCAAAAAGAAGGAGAAACCCCCAGAAATAGAACATCATATTTTACCTCTATAGTATTGTATTTAATATAGTAGTGGCTGGCAGTTCTGCCTAAATCTGTTGAAGAAAAAAAGCCAGTTCGTTCTTCAAAGCGGATCATGCGGGCTTTGTCCAGTTTTCTGCCAACTTCGATTACCAGTTGCTCTCTGTGCTTTTCTAGACCTGGATCCATCTAGACATGAACCACATACATTAATTTGTATAAAATACAAATGTTAAATAAATAATTTTATTGAGATAACCCAGTCACACAATGCCAGAAATCAAGTAAAGGAAAGGTACAGTTATTAAGTCAAGATTTTCCTGAGATCTCACTAATAACATTTACATTGACATTATTGACCAAAAACTCTATACAGGAAAAAAATAATCAGAACAATATTTCTTTTACAATGCTTTGAGACCATCAATACAATGTAGACTAATACTACTTACAAAACAGTAGCATGATTATGAAATAAATTTACATTTAAGTTTTTGAAATAACTTTTAACAATAACATGTTCTTCATGAAATTATCATTACTGTATCACTTCAGAAAAACATGCCATCTTATTGTATCGTCTATTTATGAAAAAGGCTGAAGATATACCTTGGCTGGGTATCTGACATGAGGATGGCTTTAATTGTATCCCAAACAGAATAAGCTTCAAATTAGATGGCTGAAATGTTTACTAGCAAAAAAACTTTGGGTGTGTCAGCTGGGATACTCTCATTACCGAGTTATAGATGTACCACATAAACATGTTAAAAGCACACAAGAAACTTGCTGTGCCCAACACCGCTTCTATTGATATCAAAGTTCAGGAACTTGGACATTTTGTCCAAATAATAATGCACATTATCTCATTAGTACATACATGGCTGGACAAAACTCCCATCTCAGTGGGACTGCTGTATAATTTTCTCTTTCCACATCACGCACCCGGGATACCCACACTGACAGGGATGGAGGAAAAAGGATTCATAGTCATGTTAACCCTCTGGCTATGTGTGCCTGAGGTATGGGGTCTAATCACACAAGCAATGACTGGCCACCAAATTTGACTGTTTAAACTCTGTTCTAGTTGACAGGAAGCATTCTTATTTCAGGGCTTGTATAGTTCAGTTTTCCTACAGAGTAAGTCATACCAGCCCTCTTGGTTAAGTCTGCACCAGAGATGTATGACCAAGAGTACAAAAAAAGAGTAAGCTCGAAGAATTGCTATGCCTTGGTTTCCTCTGGTTTTCCCTGGGCCAGAATTCAGTTTCATCTTTGTGCCGAAGCCCTTCATCTCATGTTCAGTGAAGCTGCAGATGAACACAGCCATCTCCACAAAGCAGCTGCAAGACTAGTGCCTAATATTCCCTGTCTTTGCCAGTTACTCTGAAGCTGTTTCTCCTTAGTTATGGCTTGCCTTAGTTTCAAGTCAAAAGCTAAGATGGCAAAGGTCTAGAGTGCTTTTCTCAATAGTAAGTCATGCATCGAGGTCAGATTTCAGAGCAGAGATGGTCAAAAAAAAAAGTAATCAGGATGCCAGATGTTTAACATTTCTTAAAACTAAAGACGAGGAAAATTTTAAAAAATATCAAAACACTTCCCTACTCCTTTGGCAGTCCAAAATACCTGCCAATCTGTTGCCTTACATACAAAAAAGCTGAAGCTGTAATAGTAGACTAACATTTTTTACAAATACAAAGGTTTTAACTTTAGAGGAAAGGTCACAAACTTGAACAGGCTGTGAAACAATACTCCAATCTAGAGAATCCGTGGTTAGCACCCTTCTTGTTGAACTTGCATAATTAGAAATCCCACAGAGTAAAAGATCCAGACTAGAACAGCTTTAAGCCATACTCTTAAAAACAAGCCTTGGCATGTCCACAGCAACAAACTAAGCAGGTCTGGAGTATAAATATGGACATTTAAGAATGCATGATAAAGTACATTATTATTCATTGTTTTCGCTAGCTGAGGAGTGTTGGGGATAAGTGCCTCTAACTTTTACAGATGTTCTAAATATAAACATACGGCTTATGGGGATAAAAAGCTTTGTTTAACTGTGGGAACACCAAAGAGTGGAACCAAAAAGAGGAGAAAACAGACAAAGGGGTTACCTTAAAAAAAACCAGCCACCTTTCCATTGGAACTCTAAATGGATGAGAAAAAGCCTGTAATTCATACCACAGGCTTCACTAATACAACACTCAACATTTGCTCCACTTTTTCCTTCCACTCTTTGTTTCTTCTTGCTGTTCATCATAAATTCTGGCCATTTTCCCAACCCTATTGGTACGCCTTGCAAACAACTTGAAAAGTCACAAATCAAAGCAGTGGGCCTAGGGTAGACTATGCCTGGCACAGCCCAGAAATGGGCTAGGTGGGGAACAGTAATATCGCAGATGCAACATGTGGGGTGCAGAATGTGTCAGTGCACGGCAGATACATGCTTGCCCTGGTTTCCCTGAGCAGTACAACACACCCCTTTTGTGTAGACAGGCTGGACCTTTTGTGCCCTAAAGTAATTAGCAGGTGTGGTGAGTGCCTGTGGAAAGGGAAAGGGGAACGAGTTTGCATCTTCTCAGCCCCACTGAACAGCTGGGAAGTGTGACCCACGATGGTTATGCAGGTACATGGATTCTGAATGGGTAACATTGACTGTCAGCCAAGACAGAGATAGAAATTGGCACACTGCAACTTTACTAAGAAACAACAAAATACCAATTATGAGAATTGGATACCTATAAGCAGAACAGAAGGAATAGAATGGCCTAAGTGAGCAAATCTGTGGTTATGCCCATACCTGGCACTATACCATCCATATACATATGTCTATAACATATGCGCTTTGAAGTTTAAAACTGGTTTATCTAGAAAATAAGGGGATTGGCATTGGTTTTGCTCCGACATGAATGGATAACACTTCAAGTTGATATAATTTGTTACTGCCCTAACACAAAAATAGGACCGTCTATTATTAGCACATCACATCAGAAGGGGTAGAAAGGAGGTTAGTGGCAGAAAAAGACAAGTGCTGGCAATCTCCAATTTCTCATCAGCTGAATAAAAAAAAAAAAGCAAGGGGAGGGGAAGCAACTCTTTTTCATTACTTTTTAAATTTATAAAAAATATTCCTGTTAGTGTTTTATTAATTTTTTTTCACCACTTATTATAACCATGATTACATTTCTTTTAATCTAAAATTTGTTACTAACACTGGTCAAAAATATCTAATTAAAAAAAAAAAGGAGAGAATTTTATAGGAATGGGACAACAGCATTCTTCTCACTAGTAAAACAATTTTTGCTTTTCATTTATCTATTGCTTTGTGATTTGTGTCATATAGTGTTATATTAACATATGGTAATGTACTGTAAGGCTTTTTATAGAAAACAGATTTGAGATGACCAGAGGTCTAAAGGTGTCTGCAGAAGCTTACTTAAACAATAGCCTATCTACTTCCACTGCAGTTTCAACTACCAGGCACAAAAGCTATTAAAAAAAGTATCTCCTGACATACATCTCTACATGATGCAATGACCTGAACAACTGTATCTCACAATATCATGAAAAATTATGAACTCACAAAACATATTCAGGACATGTGAAAAAACCTGCAGTTACCATACACTTGTGAAATTTTCACCTGCATTAGGCTCAATTACCTGTGTCCAAACCATGCCAACATTAAATGCTTATAAGCAGCTGTACAGAAAAAAGTGACAATATTTAGATAATCTATAAACCAGTAAACTTCCTAAAAATTACATATAATCAAAAAAACTTGAAAAAACTTATGTAACTGTGCTCTGATTTATATCACTGCAAGGGTGCACTTTAAATAAACAAAAAAAATTTAAAATAAATGAATAACCCCCCCCTTATAATTACTAAATCGCAAGAAAGAAAAAAGCAGTTAAAAATGTAACTTTACACTTTATAAGATGTCATGCGATGAAACATTCTAAAACAAAAGCTGAATAGGGAGGGGGGGAAGCAAGCAACTCAAGAATGCTTTATTTTATCATTTATTCCTAGCCTACAAAACTGAAACACTGACAATAGGCTAAGTTACGGTAACTGATAAGAATGAACGTTGTCCTTTGGAGCATAACTTGGCCAGTTAAAGTGTATTTTTATTGTGAACAGAAGGGGCCTCTTAATTTAGTGTTAAAAATACCCTGCTACAGAAAATATCTTCCTTTTTCTAAGCACTTTAAAAGAATTGCTGATGTCAGGTTAAGTAGAAATAGCAAATATTTATCCTCACATCAGGGAAGGATTAGAAACCCAGAACAGGTTACAGATTTTTTTAAAATGCATTTTATACCTGATAAGCTTTGTGACTGATGCCATATACTAATGGATTTGCTCTCATCCGTACATAAAGATAAGTGTAACTTATCCACTTTACTGCTTCTTCCACATTAGTTACTGTTCCAAGAGCAATCTGGAAATAGGAAAAGACACAAAATTAAATGTATATGTTAAAGCTGAACATAAGCATTTGGCTGGAAACATATGGAATTCAGAGCATTAGCGCTAGATTAAAGAAAGCGTCAGTATGGTTTCAACAAATTATTTTAGAATAATCATAAGACAATTACTTGAACCATTTGCACATCTTTACCTCATGAACATTTAATAACATGGTATGCTCTGTGACATAATATTATAGACAGCGACCCACACGATCTTTGCTACACCACTTAATGATTTTTACAATTAGAAGATGATACTGAGTGAGGTATAAAAGAATGACAAACAAACCAACATAATTCTTTAGCGAATATGCTCAGGGTAATTTGAAGAAGAGTACCTTTAAATAAAAAATCTACATTTTAAAAACTTATTTTTTCATACCAATGTAAAAGCAAAGTGTGGTTCAAATCCTAAACCAAATGATACCAACAATCTTTATGATTTTCTTCATCATGCTCTCATAGTCGGCAATCTGTTTATACAGTTTTCACAAATAGTTTTCTCCTTTTGTATCTGGCAAGTTAAACATACAGGTACCTGCTACATTTTTGTTCTATCAAAACATAACAAAATTGAACAGGTATTAGGCACTTTTATATATATATTTATATATATATATTTATTTATTTTTCAAGGCTAGATAAGGTATACCGAACCAGGTTTTTTTTACTATTTTGCTAATTCAATAGTTTTATCATCAAATTATTTATCACACACACATTTTTACTGGATAAGTTGAGCTCTATTTTGTATTGGTTACATTAAGGAGAAGCATTGTACTGCTTAATTGCAGTTAACCTCATTTTACCAGAAGAATTTAATATTTCCTGCATGTTGCATGAACAAACATTTTTTGGTTGTTGCTGGTTGTTTAAAACAAGCAAAAGTTCCTCTTAACAAATTTTTGTGATCCATTACTAAATTTTTAAAGTTATTTTTGTTTTATTTGTGTTTGGATTTCATATAAACGTTCCACATGAATTGGCAAAACCTAAAAAAACCCCTATGCAATTGTAAATGATTTCATATGCATGTTCAGATCTAAGCATCTAGACCTTAATAATAATATATATTGGTTTTGAAATAACATAAATATCTAGTAAAATGCATGCCAAATCTGCCTTGAGTTAAAATAACTTAAATCCAGTAAAGCCTTGTTGATATCAATGACTAATAGCATAGAGTAACCCCAAGCTCTGCATATACGTTTTTCAGGTGATGTTTTGTTCTTCAGCAGCATAAGGAGGTTGGGGGAAGCTGGATTGTGGTGTTTGTCAAACTACATAGCTACATAATGCACTGAAGTAGCTACAAAAGCGTTCAGTTCTTCCTAGACTACTACAGGGAAAAAACATCTAATACAGCCCACAGGTTATTATTACTCAATTGGCTACCAAGGTTGATTTCAGTGTTTCTTTCCACGATTCAAATGCCTTTCAGTAAACAATTTGAAATAGCATTAGAACATTGTCCAATAGTAACGTTTTCCCCCAAACAGCCACTTTCACAATCATGAAAATGTAAAATTCTCATTACTGAGGACAGTGAAGTCTGACAATTAAAAGACACCCCCCCCATTTTTTGCCTCCTTTCTTTAAATATCTCACTGTATTACTTACAAATTAATTATTTTCACAAGTTAAAAGTAAAACTGAGGGAAAAAAGTGGTTATGACATACAGTTTGGTTTCATATATGGTACTGAAATATAATACTGTTCTTTCCTTCCTCCATCAACTTCAATGAATACTCACTGAATAATATGCAGACAACAAAAAAAGGCAACTTCTAAATATTTGCTGCCATCTAGTGTTCAAGGAAAGTTCTTAGGGATTGTTTTGAATTTATACCTTTGTTAAAACTGTATGACGATGGAAGCCATCACATTAATAAAAACACTTCAGAGTAATTATGAAATAAATTATTTACCAAGTTAGGAGAGGACTTCTGTTATGATCTAGGACATGTAGTATTTATGAAATTAATAAATAGACAAGGTGATACTTTATTAAAACAAAAGAAAAAAGTTCTAAATTTTTCAGCATTTCCTCAACCATGTATTAGGTATCTAGTTACAGATGGAATAATCAACGAGTAGAAATATTTACTATGTTGACATTGTATTGTCTGATTGCAGCCATCACACAATGCTTTGTTTTTAAAAACTGTTCAAATGCAAATAATGTGGTATACTCACAAAAAGAAAACTTGACTATTATATTAATCCAACTCACTGTGTCATTTTAAATGAAAAAAATCATCAGCATCAGAAATTTTCAACCAATTGTTCAATGGCTGATGCCACCATCACCAAGTGACATGCTTAGTAGTCTGCATTTTCATTACATATTTTTTTTTTAAAAATGGTATCCCACAAATTTTATCAAGTTCAACAGCATTTCAGAGGAGGTGTTTTTGATATTCAAAACAGTGCAAACAGATACAAGTAGCATGGCTTTTTGAGGGTAGTTTTTAAAAAATGAAGTTTTCTATACAGATTAGAAAATGGCATAAAAACTTTACTGATAATACATACTGTATGTATTATATAATATAAACCATAATATACTGCATTTTTTTACAGAAGAATGTTTAGTTGCTATTATATTTGTATAATTAAGTCAGATTACATGGATGAAAAATTTCTATATATGAATCAAATATCTGTTAAAGGTAAGAGAGGAATCTTTCTAACAACCTAATAAGCAGGTTTTGGTTTGCTTTGGAAACCAGTGTATTCTGAATTACTATTTCAGCATCTGAAGTGACTATGGTCTTATTCCTGTACAGCTTTTGAGATAATTTCTTAATGCTACTGGAATTGTCCCCAGTGGGACAGAATCTCCTCTAATCACACGTGACCACAGGACTGTTTATAAGTACATCTGAACTACACCAAAGCTGTCATTACCTGTTAACTCCAAATAACTTGTCTACCATTTGGACATGGCAGCAGAAGGTGAGGGGAGAACAGATGAGGGTGCTGGTTTCATGCAGCTCAGGTCAGGCCTCAGTGCCCTGGACACCCAGGGAGAAAACTTTAGTTCCCCCCAGCCTGTGCTTTGCCCCATTCCCAGATTAGCTGTTCAGTCACCCAGCTCCTGAGTGATTTTTTTGGAAGGGCTTCAAAGGAATTCTTTGTCTCTTCTGAGAACCACAACAGTTGCCCACTCTTTCAAGGCAAAAAATAGATAAAGAGGTTTGTCCCAATTAAACAAGTCACCACCTTTTACATTCCTGACTTCACAACAAAATCATAAGTAAATGCAAGGAAAGGCACCCCCCCGGGGAATGTATACCTACTGCCAGGCACTGCAAATCCTCTCAGTTTGTGAGCTCTCTGGGGAAAGGAGTCATCCCAGCAGCAAGCTGGGGTCCAGCTGTGGATGTCAGGGAGGGCTCTTTCAGGTGGAAACAATTAGGAAAGGAATGGTGACCTGCATTGTATGAGCTATTGATGATAGTTCCCAGATAAGTTAAAGTTTATGGTCTAATTAAACCACATCCCCTGCATCTTATCTTTCTTCCTGTATCTCCAGAAAATATAGCCATAGGTATTTTCTGTTTGCCAGCTGGTCAACTGACCCAGGACTGACTCGCTCCTCTCAACTAAGCACCCTAATCAGCTGTTTATTTTATTCCTTTTCACATTCCCTTATGCCCAGTGGCACAATTTCAGCAGGAAAGGAAAAGGGCAACTTCATGCCTATGTTGCTCATCACTGACCATTTACTCTTCTACTCATTTTTAGAAGAAAAAAAAACCCAAACCAAACCAAAACTCAAAACAAATCTGCAGGAGAGAATTCTCAGTGGACTGAGGTGCTGAAATACATGTTCAAAGTCTTAATTTTGGTGTCAACTCAATGAAGTTGGGTGTATTTCAGCTTTCCCCACTCTGCAGCTTTACTAAGAACAAACATGCTGGGACACGAAGGCCAGCGCGCTCTCTCTGCAACTAGACAACAGCAAATGCTGAAGGGCAGAAGGTGGCAATGAGAAGCAAGTGTCACATAAACTTCTCCCAAATTCTTCAACTATTGCATCTCAAGGTCTTTAGTTAAAGGTATTGGCTCTGTATTTGATAGCTTTCAATCGAGTTTTATTTCATTTCCGTACAGTTTTTGACTACCATTTAGATACAACTTGCTGCAGCAATATGGTCTAACCACCCAGCTGGCATCCTTTTGTGTTTTCTGAATCTGCCACTGATTCACCTCAGCCAATATTTCCTGATTCTTGTCCTAGGAGAGATGCATTCATTACTTCATAGAACTCTGCCATATAATATCCCATTTGTCTTTGTTCTCACCTGAAGCATGCAGGTAAACCAGTGTGTTTCTTTTATAGGAGCTGAACTATTCCTTTGCCCATTCTTTCTGAAAATTTCTGCTTCTAGAAAATGAATTTTGAAATGGGAATAAGAAATACCCCAGTTTTCTTGCATCATTGCTCAAATTTTCTCTCCTGCAGCACATAAGCCTAGAAAGGCTAGAAAATTCAAGGCTCCTGATTCCACTTAGTGATTGTGTGGTTAGGATTATGTATTGTATTACCCCAAATATCAGAATAATTGCCTCATTCTTACCACCTACCTATTTCTGCCAAGAGACCTGACCTAGATAAAAACAACTTCATATTCTTGTGGAAACATGGAGTCTTCCCGTATTTCCAGCTGCTACCTTCATTTTACTAGTTCTTCTTTTGGCCACTGATCTGTCTATAACAAATTAAGAACTTAATTCAGCAGCCCTTCTGGCCTTTGATTGGTTTCTCTTTACAACTACAGCATAAGCATTTGGATTTCCTGAATGACTTGTAATAAAAGCAGACCCAGCTCCTAAAATATGTCTTTTTATTACACATCAGTGCAGATTTCTTGGTGCTAACAACAGGCTTTTTTATGGCAAAGATGACAGTGGTCATCAGCATACCATCTAGATTTCTGTAGCGAATCAGTCAAATATATATTTTGTCTCCATAGAGTGCTCTTGCTACTGCCTAAGGGACAATACCTACAAAAGATGACCAAAATGGAACGTGCTTCCTAAGATCATCTACTGATTAATACCATGGCATATGTTTTAGAATATTTTTTTCACAGTGCTGCAGCCTATGGAATAGTCATCTCCAGGAAAACATAACAATTTCTAAAACACCTGTACACTTCTCAGAGGATTCCACTATCTTAGACCAAATCAGCATATATAGAAGTTTTAGACTGACTCCAATTATGATGAAGTTACTTTCCAAAAACCCTAACACAATACCTCCTTGTAACTGCTCATTGTGTGGATTTCCTGTAAACTGGCAGGTGCTAATTTTTCATGCATGTCATGACAGAAGGATAATTAACATCACACATATCAGATGACAAAAATGGTGGTTTCATGCCCTTGTTTCTCTATTGCTTTTCAGCTTTTTCCATTGCTATTTCTACTAAAACCCATTTATCACAGCAATTAACAAAATTCTGACTGCATTTTCAGCTGCTGTAACTGTACTGCAGCCACAATCTTCAATAATTTAAAGCCAGGAGTACACTGTTCTTTTCAGACACACTACCATTACATAAAATCTGAAAAGAAATAGCTCTGTCTGAACTAGTTTATCAGTTTTCTGCACTCTACCCCAAACTCCAAATCCTGTGGAAGAAGTGCTGCATTTCGCAAACTCAGAAGTAGTTTTTATTATACTGTACATCACATACTTCCTGTATATCTTTGATTGGGTAAGTTTAGATGACTGCCTCCAATGAAATCAAATTATTGTTCTGTTCCACTAGTTTTTTCTTCTCTACTTCAACTATTTTAACAGGATAAGAGAATTAACTTCTTAATTTTACACCTTCAATATGACCAAATTATTTTTGCAGTGTCTACTAGCAATATTTTTCGGAGAACTACTTGGAAAGTCAATTACTGTTAAAAGACACTACATTTGTGCTGAGATTTTCTCTACTTCTGGAAAGAATTTCACTAATGTGTAAATATTTGAAAATAAACTATTTAGCAGAAATACATACTTCCCCAGACAAACAATCCTCTTTTTAGGTAAAAATCTAAATAAAGCTTCATGAGTAAGATTGCTTTTATTGCTGTCAGCCTCATCTAAAATTGCTGCAACTATTTTTTTTCCTTTTGGACAATTTTTAGTGTTTCATAATTACTGCACACATTACTATTCTAAGCTCACAGACCCCTTTCCTTGTTGAATGTCTTGCTTTTTGATACTTTTTTCCCCTCTTCATTAAGTATCCATTTGGACATACTCAGCTGGTGCTAGAGAATAGTATATACATTTCCAAGTGTTCAGTGATTTCTTTTTTAACAGCTTTTAAGCTAGTGGAGTGCTTACTGTTAAATGTAAAGAAAAGGAAAAAAAAAAAAAGAAGATACTACTACCTTTAAAAACTGCTGTTAAAATCACAAGCCTGGGAGACATTAAAATTGTTTTGTATTCAAACAATCAACCAGGTCTGTTCGACGTTCAATGGTTTTTTTGGTGCTAACTCCACCAAAGTCAATGCTAGCAGCAGCTTGGTACCTTAATTAACTATCTAGTATAGTAACACACAAACATACAAGTAGATATTTACTACATTATAAATATTTTGTTAAGCCATTCTAAATATTCCTGTGAGATAAATACCTAGGACTTAAAACTAAGAATTTGCAATCTGTACAGTGGAAAAGGAGGAAAAGGAGAAGAATCCTAATGTCTAACTGTAACCAAATACGTCTTTTCTTCGTTACTGGAAATGTAATCACTTTTAGAATTTAAATTTTTTTTTTCCTCTGCACAAAATGTAAATTCACTTGTCTCCTCATAAAAAAAAAAAGCCCAGACCCAAACCAAACCCCCTTTTTTCTTTAACCTTGTATATAATAATCACCTGCTTTCTGGCCTTGCTGGAAAATTTGTGCATTTTGGAACTACAGCTCAGATCAGAGGAACAACATGCTGTCCATTAAAACCTCTCTCTGCAGAATAATACACATTGAAAAATTTTAGCTTACATCTCATACTTTCTTAACTAAGCATTCTTAGCTGAAAGGAAAGAAATTGGACTGCAGCTTTTGATTCATCAAGTCAAATCTTTTCCTCATATACATCTTCCATACAAATCCCATCACGCATTACAAAATCTTCACTGTAGAAAAAAATTACATTTCTTTTATCTCCAGTACGGCTAAAAGACAGGCTGTTCCAGATGCTGTATTTCAGGCAACCTTACTTATGAGCACGGTAATTAATTCTTGTACTGGCACTGGTCAAAATTGTCTTTTTTATTTCTTTTTCTTATTCATTTCTAGTTCTGGCTACTTATAGAGAGCTGTCATACCTCTTCTGAAACTTTTTTTTGCTAAGCTAACCAACAAAATTTTTTAGGGTATGTCAGTAAAGTATTTTCCCCACACAGGCTAGCTTTTCTACTGGAGCTCTGCAGAAGGAATGCTTGAGATTCCCAGTGTAATTCATGTGGGCACACCAGCACATCCACACACCACCTAGACAGTTTAAGGCATTACAGACCAAGCCTGAAAAAACAGTAGCATATAGCCATGCCATTTGTTTTTCACAGCATGCCCATCATAGAGATCTTCTCTGATCCAGTTCAAAATAGGTGCTTATTATTCCATTGTCTTTGTAATTCTTCACTGACCTGAAGGCGTTCTGTGAGATGGGAGGACTAAATTTCTAACATTAAAATAAAAAAAAATGAAAAATAAATCCTTTGCTGCAAAGAATTTATGGAAATCAGGATTAAAGAAATAGGATTAAAGAAAGCCTTTCCAACTCTTTTTTTCTTTGTCTACTTCATGTATCTCAAGAAAAACAACAAAGCTTTTCTATAAAATCTGGCTGTATTCTTTCCTAGTGAAAAGGTACACAGTATTCCAGGACTAGATCTCTCTCTCCTAATTTCTTGGGGTGCTGAACAATAACTACAGGTAATCCTGGCCTTCACAACTGACTTTAGGATTTAATTTGTCACTGCTAATGTGTAAATTGCTACTATTCAATTTTAAAGAACTGAATTTCCATCCAGTTCCACTTAAAGAACATTCACAACTATCCATCTCCAGGAATATAAAAGTGTTGTCAAAAGGAAGCAGTTGAGAGCCCTACACCTGCCCGCCACAAGCGTGCCTTCCATTTATTTTTCCTCTCTCTTTTGTGGTGGAAAGATGGATGGGAAAATTCCAGATGGCTCCTTCTCATCATATTTGTGTCTCACGTTGACTAAGAGTTCCATTTCTCTCTTCCCTCTTGTACTCAAGACCACTCCAGAGTTGAGGTAAAGAGGAGTAGCTGTGAGCACAGACAGCTCAGTTTTCATTCCCCCACATTTGTGTGTGGAAATAGTTGGAATAACAGTTAAACCTTATACTGCTTCTGACATGTGACTGTACTTGGGAAGATATTTTCCCTGTTAACAGGAACTGAAGAAATAAGTTATGAGACCTCCTTAAAACAAAAAAACCCAATACCCACCAAAATCATGAATGATCAAATTTGATCATTTGTAAAGAATAAAGGAATGAATCTTAACATTTTAAAACAATGTATCAATTTATGCTCCTTTCCAGAATTTCATTTAAAAATTATTATTTTTGACTGAATAATGAAAAGACTTAAAGTGATGAAAAGGTAAAAAATAAAAAGAGATACGTAAGAATTATATAGATAAACCAGAACAAGTATCTTAAAAATCCAAGACTATTTCTAATAGACCTATACCTAATAAACTTCACATCGTTCACAGGGATAATCAGTTTTAAGACATCAATGCACACTTCAGTTTAGCTGAACTCCTTTACTTTTATCGAAAAAATTTCCAGTGCTTTTGAAAAAGTATTCTCTTCTTCATCTAAGCATGTTTAGATTTCTTAATTTTCCTTGTAAAAAGTGTCTCTGTGTGTGTATATACATATTTTTAATTGTTTATTACAATAGGCAGGTTTTGAATCATTATATTTTAATATGACAGAGGTCAGTACTTCCAATACAACCACAGCATTTTCAAAGAAAATGCATTATAAGATTTAAACTGAAGCAAACTCGGAACTTCCGATTTATAATAAACCAGTTCTGATTACCATTGTGAAAGAGAAGAATTCTAGGGCAGATACGTTATTCTTCCTACATTGCAGCGAACCATGTGAAGTAAGTTTGCTTATATACATACAGACATGCTTTAATTTTTTTTGCAGATTTTAATTTTCAGTTATGAAGAACACTTACTAAATTCTAATAAAGCACTTCTGATTGAAAGGTTTTAAGATGCTGTGCTTCTACAACTTTATCTTAATGGTATTTTGACCCTCTGTACTGCTTCTTATAGCTACTACCTTTTGTAAAAGGCCCCCAATATTTTCATGTGTAACAGTTCACTCCTCTTAAACATATACACTTACAGATTACCAGTAATAATAAAATTTCCATTTTAGATATTTTAAATGTGACAATATTGCATTTTTGTTTCAAATAATATTAAACCTTTAAAGTTTGGTAGTTTCTGTAAATGAATCAAAGGTTACCTCTGCATTTAGGTTGTCTGCAAGGCTTTCAAGAAACTGGCTTTCAATTGGATTCTGCTGAGTAAGAAGAGTCAGGTAATGACTGAGTTTATCATGAGTTGTAATAATGATGCCTTCTCCGAATTTGTCAAACTGAGGCCGTCCAGCTCGACCAAATATCTGCATGACATCTAAAATTCCAAGGTCAACAAAGGAGCCTCTTTTTGCAGCATATATTTGTGTTCCCTGGTTGAGGAAAAGTTAATAAAAATTAACATAAATACACACGAATATAATCCTGATGAGCTGAATACTGAAATTAGGCAAATATAGCATGATTTCGGAAGTGTACTTTAACTAATCCTTTCATAATCTTTGATATATTTAAATCTTTACTATACAAACCAGACTCCCACTGGAGAGAATCAGTTTAATGAGATATAAATAACATTTCAAGTCAATCAGACATCTCGCCTCCAGGCCCGAACCCCACAATAACGATCTTGCTATCTGTAGTTTTTTACAGGTTTCTTTTAAGACTGATACCCATGTGTAGAGTAATGGAAGCTCTTACCTTAATAACAACAGCATGAGCAGGAAGATTGACACCCCAGGCAAGTGTAGCTGTACAAACTAAGACTTTGATATGTCCGTTAGAAAACAAGTTCTCAACCAAACTTCTGTCTTGCCGCAGCATTCCTGCATGATGAATACTAAATCCGTCTGGAAACAGCTCACGTAACTGCTTATTTCTGGATCTCTGTACCTAGAATGGACAAGCATAAAAATGAAATTCACACCTAATTACAGTACAAGAAGCACTGTATTAAAAAAAAATTACAGGGAAAAACCCACTGAATATTATTATGAGTCATATGAAAGAAACTGTTTCTATCAATGTCAAACTTTTAATCAACACCAATACGGCATGATTTTCTATACATAAATTTGGATTCTATTCTTATTTTCCAAAGAATAAACTTCCTTATTTAAAAGAATTCTTTTATAAAAATATAGCTTCAGTTAAACAGAGATCCAAATTTACTGATAAGCAGTATGAACACCAAACCTGAGAACTCACGTATTGCATTTCCTTAAAAGCAACCCCTTCAGACTATGCAGGCAGTTAGGACAGGCTTAAGGCAGCAGGCCACACACTGTATGTAACATTAAGGAGGGGATACCTTTCCCTACCATCAGCCATTGCATCAGCTCAGGACAGCGTGTGGATTAATAAATTCACAGTACAGAATCAAACTGTTCACCCACCCTTCATTTCTACCTCTCCCCACCCCCACCCCCCCCCCACCCCCCGCCCCAGGAGGCCGGGATCTCAGTCCACAAAACCCCTGGCCCTCCAGCATCCGCTGCATATGAGGCCCGTAAGCACGCCTCCACTATTTCTGGGTGCTAGCTGCAGCATGCATCACCTAAAACACATATTGACTGAAAGTTAAGAAAAACTAATACACCTCCCTTCCAAACACTAAGCTCTGAAACTTGAATTGTTTTGGCGTGTGCCTTCCAGAAGCAATAGGGAAGGAAAAAAGAAACCCAACCACTTAAAGAGAAAACCCAAACTACTGCAGTTCATGCCATTTTAGCCCAACAGGAACAGTTGCCTTTCTGTTCAAAACAAAGCTTTGGGCTAAAGGTCACGTATCACAAAATGTACAGCTCTTTTATTACAATTAAGATGACAGGAGGAAAGGCATGGTAATCCTGTTGTAAACTGGAATAAAGGACCTTCAACCAAGCTTATATGAGCTTAAATACAAGGTCAGAGAGCATACTGTGTACAGTCTCCTTACTTCTGCCCTTGGCTACTGGTTTCTCAGCTCTTCATGTTCAAATGTCTCTGATTTTCCACAAACACCTCCATATTCCTAACTGCTACACTCGGTAGCTACAATCCAAAATTGATTGCTGCTGAATATGACACTGGAGGGTTGTGGTAATGATGACTAATCTTTCCTTAAAATGGATTTCTTTATTACCTTTGTCAGCAGAGAATCTTTACTTTTCCATAGACCACAAGAGTTAAGTATTTTTTATCATTGTAGTTTCAGCCCTGTGTATTATAGTGACTTAATTCTAAGATAAAATTACTATTACTATCATGACTATTACTATTTTCTCAATCTTTGCATTTACTACTACCTGACACACAGCCACTGAGAGTTGACTTAAGTGATACAGAGTGGATAAAGCAAAGCAAAATATGGTTCACAGTACTGGCATACTGCCAGTCATGAACAATAAATCTCTGCAAACACAGAAATAAATAGGGAGATGGGAATGCAATTATAAATGAGGACATGAAAAGAAAAATATTGTGGGCAAAACACATTTTTCAGCTTCACAATTATCCAGCTTCTCAATATCTGATCTTTCCTGCTTTATCAGTAATTATTTACTATTCATTTAAAGGAAATCAAATTCACCTCTTAACTACACATGATTTTTTGGCAAATTTAATTAACTGCTGTAGTGCTTAAAAATGAATAAATAAGAAATTAGGAAAGTGGCAGTGCAGTTCATGAAGCTTATTCTTTATGAGTTAGCAGATGGAAACATATTTCATAAAGAACACAAATGCACCAAGGTTTGCATTTATATACTTTTTTATATATATATTTAAATGTATCAACAACAAATCTCACAGAAGACAGGCATGTGGAAAATTCACGTCAGCTGCAAATTTAATTGTGAAACAGAAATTTGTATCGATCTTGATTACATTCAGAATGTGGTATAAACATTTAACAATGTAATTAGGCTTTGTCTTAAATAAAGCAAATTTTCCTATGTGATAAGACAACTACCAGAAATTTTATTTATCAGTAGAGCGTGTTGTTTGGTGTTGCATTTCTATTTTACAGGTATCAAAATAACTACTTTTCAAAAAGGAAAATTATTCAATATAAAAACCTACACTTTAAATATTATAATCTGTAGCTGAAAAAGCCAAATCTTGCTCTCAAATGTCCACAATTTAAAAATTACACGCCTTTGTTTGTAACCTCATTGTTTATGTTGTTTAATGCAATTGAAAGACAGGGCAATTTATTAATGGGAAACTAAGAAGAGTAAAATTTCGTACTACTATACATGGCAGGTAACTGTATCTGTTTACAGTTTTAGGACATAAAATTTCACTAATTTAGAGAAAGGAACTTGTAAATACATGAAAAAGGAGGAGGAAGGGGAAAAAACTATGACAGAAAACACATTAAGATATGGCAATGCTAGTCTGGCTATAAATCAAGTACTACCAAGCTGTTTAAAAATACATAGGTACATCAAGACGTATCCATATGGTTGTGTTCAGAAAGAATATCCACATACTTCTAAAACATCACCACATTCTGAAACATCATCTTTGAAATAATTAATATTCAGAGGTTTTGTCTGTTCATTTATTGAATTTATGAAATGCTAGAATTCCAGCTTACACAGTAACCAGTTTAGAGACGCATTAAAGTTTTTTTTTTCCAACACAGAAGATGAACTTTTTTAAATGAAAAACTGACAGCCCACTTTTGACATGGGAAAAAACAAATGCTGAACAAATCGAATCACTGATTACCTTAGATGATACCATTAACTGCACAGAAATTGAACTCATTTTATAAAGATACAGGCGAGTTAGTTTAAGAACAATGAAGTAACCCATTATTATAAAGTTACGCTTGAGAAAATAAAATTAAAAAATAAATAACATCTCTCAGTGATGGCCTGGAAGACTGCTCGCACAGCATATCCTTTAAAGGCAATGTATTTGCAAACAGACGTGCCAATAAATGGCATGATTATTCTATTCAATCTGGATTTTAATGGTTGCAGAGACAACAAAACCAACGACTACTAAATAAGGGAAGTGAAACTATAAAAAGTTATACTACTCCCATCTTGTTCTATTATAGACTAAAGGTTTTCTTAAAATGTATACCGAAATGTTACTAAGTGCCTCAGGTGTACGGAGAAGTTGTTATTATGAGGTCTGGCACTGGTCTCCTGATGAGAATTGATTTTCTTTCCCCTCCCTTATTGCTCAAGAGGGCTGTAGATTTATGACCTTTGCTTACATGTGTGTGTGCATCTAAAACAGTATGTATTAAATAAAATTCCTACTTTAGCTTGCTGCCACCTATATTTCTCCTTTAAATGTCTAGAATTTCATGCAGTTCTTGATTAAGACACATTAAAACTGTCACACTTAGACACAAAAAAAAAGTCACACATAATTTTAATGAGAAGTGAAGCATATGTATAAGAAAAAAAAAGATTTAATCAAGCCTTAGGGTATTTCAGCTACAGACTTAAAAAAGAGAGCACCCTTCCTTACCCTTTTCTTGCATCTGGTATCGCAAAGGTATCATAATTCATAAAGACTGCATGCTTTTTGTCTGAACGATCAATACTATGTGAATGAAAGCATGAAATTTTTAATATGTTTATAGCTATTTTTTCCTTATTTTATCTAAAAAACAAGTAAAAAAAGAATAATAAAGCTTGATTATGAGAAGCAGCTGCCAATTGATTACTTCTTAAGTGAAACACCAATTTACGTCTTTTCTTTAATCTCCAGTTGCTACACTCACCTAGGACAGACTAAGTAGTTCACCACTACTTGGTAAGATCAAGTTTTTTTTTCTTTCCATAAATTACATATTTTTTCTTTCTGCTTCTTCATTTGAAGATACTGTTTGCAACTTTGAATTATGGCGTTTTTTCCCCACTAATAACACAGTTTTTGACTTTCATGTATTTTCTTCCAGTAACAGAAATGGCACAGGCTATTCTAGCATTTTTCTCACGATGACCTTACTATAGCGAAACTTCATGCTTGTGACCTGAAGACTCAATCATTGTAATTTCCTTTCTGTGGAGTTCACAATAGGGCAGCACTTGCAGTTTGTTCAGAATGCACCATCATATTTGTTCACTGGTTTGAGCAATTCCGAGCAATTTATTCTCATCCTTCATTCTTTGCACTGTCCTGACACCCTGCAAAGTACCAGCTCTTAATTTTGAGGGCTCATCAGCTTCACTTGATGAGTGTTGGTGTTCAGATAGCACAGATATCAGAGACACCTAAACCAAAGGAAGGTATATTTTGCTGCAGCCTTCAATGAAGGGCAGTTTTAATCAGTGCAACTACTGTGTAATTCATACAATTGGATTATTTCCAAAATAACTATTTTGTGACTTTTCTGAAGACATCCAAAAGTGTAATTCTTAGGTTGACCTAAAGTGTTTTAGGTACCAACAGGGCAAATGCCTCCTCTTCCTCATTCATATTAATCGTACTGCTGGAATGTACTCTGCTGGTTCATTTAAAGATTATCAATTGTCTTTCAAAATTTTTGAGCTCAATGTAAGATGTGAGAAGTCTCCACCTGATCAGGAAGTAAAGCAAAATGAAAAAGGGGAAGTTGAAGAGTCCATCAATGGGCTTATTCCTGTCCTACAGGAATACAAATACAAAAAACCTAGCATGTCTTCTGCATGTATGAGAACTGAGAGAAATAGAAAGAAATGATCAAAGGATTGCATGATCATTCACCATTTTTGCTCTTCAGAATTTACTACATACATACTGCATATTAATTAATCTATACAAGTTAAATTTTATTTATTCTTTTTATTCACAGCTTACTCTTTTATTCATAACTGCTGGTTCAGAGCGGAGAGATCAAAACCTAGTGCCAATAAAATGATGCGACGGGGTTTTTAAATATGAAATGAAAAGATAATTTACTGTTACAGAAAAAAAAAGTGAGACCCTTTAATATGCAGTTAGAGCAATTATATGAAACCTAGAGAAAATACTAAACCATGAAGATGAGCAGTAACAGTATCTGACAGTTTATGAAAGAAACTGAACATGAAGAAATACAGATTAGAGTCTAAAGCGAGAAAAATGGAATGCATTTGAGCTACAATGATTTTACCTGAGGACTCTCCTTTTATGAATTAGAACTTTTATTTGTATTAATCAACATGTACTGTCTGCATAATAACTAAGCTATCAGCAGCTGTTTCTAGGACAAGGATGAAGTGGCATGTTAAGTGGTAACAGTAAGATTAAATTACTATTTTTATTACAGAGGCAAAGAATTAACTTTGAAAGAAATTTTCCTTGAAGGATTTAAAAGTTGACTGAATTTCTGTGATGAATATATATATTAAACAATTGGTCCTTATCTTGCATTACCTTTCACACTGCTTGAGAAACAGCATAAAATGCAAAATTATTAGTATGTACTAAACATGTAGTAATACACTAAATCATACATAAACAACTTGTCATGAGGCTATTCTATAAATTTATAAATAAATCACTTTGTAAAAGATACCCAGCAGTTAAATACTTTGGATTCAGGTAATGCTTCTGTGTTGATCTGCCCTCAGATTACTTCCCTTGCTTCTTCCTGGCAACAGCAGCATTAGCTTTGCTGACTGTTCACCCTGCAGCTAGTTCCTGTGAAGAACCCAGAGACTACTGAGTGCCCTCCTCAAGCAAGATGACTTACATGACCTAGCAGATAATTTCTGGATAGATGCAGGCTGGCCAATACGCTATTCTACTTAATGACTATACATACTCATTCTCTGCATCTTTACTTTTTAAATGTATCCAGCTATTAACTTTGTATGGTTATCCTGAAGTAATATCTCTGTTCAACACTTATCCTTTTACTGGGTTATAAATAGTGGGTACCTGGCAAGAGAGTATTTGAAAGAGGTAATTCTAGCAAACAAATGTGAACCAGTTTGCATTTCTCCTGGAAGAGTCAATAATCTAATTGTCTCCCTCTGGAGATTTAAGTTCACTGTATTAAAGTTAGAATTCTTTAAATCTAGGAGTTACTGATCTGATTAATTTACTTAAATCACCTCAGTAAGTTCTATACAATATACCTCTGAAGGAGAAAGAGAGTAGTGTAGAAACTGCTTTGCTTAAACACCTCCCTCTATCAGTATGAAGAAAACAATGCTTTGAGTACAATCACCAGGAGCACATTATTCAGGACTAATTTTCTGTATTATAGTATTACAACTTTTTCTTCTGAACCGTCTCCTCTGTGTGTGTATACAGGTTTCTATTGATTTGGGCTTGTCTCCTGTCAATTTGTAATTTAGAAACACTTGTTTAGAATAGGAATCTGTCTGTCCTTAGTCCTCAGTAGGCCACAGACCGTCTTGCAACTGAATCAATTACTGATTCTCACATAAAAGGGTTTAAGAACTTAGAATGAAAAATAATTATTCTGTGAAAACACACATGGAAAACAGCACTAGGTTTAGATAGAAAGGAAACATTTGTTACAACGACCCAGTTTAAGCTCTACCACTGAGTGAAAATGCAGTAAAAATAACAACAATTTCCATATATTGTATGATGATAAACATCCTTCTATTGTTTATAGCAAGTGCAATACAAATTATATAGGGACATTTTTGTACTGCTTCAGTATGATGAAAATCTGGACTTCACAGTGAACAGAAATCTGCACCTAAGGAATCTCAAATTTTATTAAAAGAAGTGTCAAAACATTTCAATTTAGCAATAACATGAAAATGCACAACAATTAACACTGAATTAATTGCATAACATCACAATTCTAAAATTCATGCAAAATCATGTAAAGCTCTGGTTTTCTTTCTCATCAGTTTAGAATTAAACTGTTCTCTTTCTGAGAGTAGATACACAAACCATGTAAAATACAGCAAGGTATCCATTGTTCTTCATCCCTTGAGACAGGAAGCCCTGTCATCATACGTGCTGACCACTTGGGAGTACACAGATGAAAAAGTCATCAGTCTTGGTCTGTTTTGCCGACAGCACAAGTTTTCAGTGTGCTGTTAGAAAACTAACCAGTAGGGAAGATACACAGCATGAAAAGAAGTTGATAGAGCGAGAGAGACAGTTTGATGACATGCGAGGGTAGCATTCCAACAGCAAGTATGAATTTGTACCAGTTTCAGTTTAAATTCTGACATCCTCCAGAGACCTAGTTGAACCTTTTGTTGCTGTGCTTAGCAGTGCAAAGATTTCAATATTTCTGCTTCAACAAGAAACTCAAACTGCATGGTTTCCATACAAATATTTGTTATATTTGAGTACACCTCTTTGCTGTGTAATACTCAAAACTGCCACTCTGCTGAGCCATGACAATACTGGATGCATTTTTACTCTGAGACAATGAGAGCAGAAAGTGTTTTCAAGATCCTTCCAATATAGCTGCAGCCTACTTATTACATATCATCATGATTTTTAGTGCAACTCCTCCTCAAAGGCTATACTGACTGAGACATCATTAACCCTGCAAGAAAAAAATCCATTTGTGAACATTAACCGTATTTCTCATTTCATAATTAAACCGTAACAGTCCACTACAACTTCACAGCTATGCCAAGTGATGGATTGAGGATTCTTCAGAAGAATGGAATTTCTCTTACAAGCTTATAGGTAATTGGAAATGTGCAGTATGAATTAATAGTCTATAGGGTTTTCAGTTTTAGACTGGCATCAATATGTAGGACATGAAAAGCTGAGAATTATCTTAAAACAGGAAAATAATTTTTGGAGATGAACCCTAGATATTAAATGTCTTGATTTGCTATTGTGGCTTGGTTTCTTCACTTTTCTAGCTTCTGTCCTAGAGCATGGAAGAAATAAACGTAACAATACTAAGCGGACATGATAAAAAAAACGCAAGTCAATAGAAATGGTACAAATTCCTAAACTAAAAAAAGTCAAAATTATACTCACCACTCATTGAGTAACTTGAGCTATGTAACCTGAACTTTAACAAGAAAAAGATAACTAAATGAGAACATCAGACCATATGCAGCACCATAAAAATAAGTGTTTTTCACCAATACCTGTGTAATATGAAAACCCATTAAAAAATCCATGATGTAATTCTCATCATATAGTATTTATTTGTACGCTAATAATATCAAACAAGTCTCTGAACTAAAGAAATTTTATTCCTACTGTGCCTTTGCTATTTTAACAGAATTTCAAGGATTCTGTTATAGTAACACTTTGTAGTTCAGTGTTGCCAAATGTTAAATCTTACAAGACAAGCACTTTTGAGAAATCTCAAAAGCATATGAAAAATTATAGATGTTTATGTATTTTCTTATTGCAATATTCATAGAGTATTATAATAATCTGATTAATGATAATGTGGTAATTATTTACTTTATCTGCTAAAGTACTAACACAAAAATAATCCTTTGAGAAGCCAATGTACCTTTAAGTGGTGGGACCGGTGAAACCCAGTTTCCTATGAATTTTATATTCCTTGTGCCCCTGTCTCAACTCAAATGCATGCCTCATCAGATTTCCATAACCTCATCTCTCCCAGAATTATCTCCTTGACTTACTGTTTCATAAATTTTTCCACTGCACCCGCAGGACAAAGATATACATCTTAGAAATGACATCTGTAAGACTTAGGCTCATTATCAACACTGCCATCTGACCATTACTAACACCTTTGACAACTGGGTTGTCTTTTTTGTTAGTTTTATTCCAAATTACTAGCAGGCTGCTCTCTGAAATTCTGCAACCTCAGTACAGAACTGTGAAGCCTGTGAACTATTAAACATCATTCAAAGTCAGTTTCAAAGTCAACATGACGTCTTTACACACCTAAAGAGCACAGAAGTAGCACCTAATAAGTGATGAAGCAAAGTTTATATTACTATGCTCTTTTGGCCAGGAAACTTTGGAATTTAGGGACAGATTGTCAGTTAAACTGAGACGACTATTAGGCTCGCTGCCAGAGGAAACCAGCCAATGCAAGAAAGGAGCATGCTATAAAGTTACTTTCATAGAGCTCAATCTTACAGCCAGATCCTGTTCAAATGTAGGGTATTTCCCCCAGACTTCTGCTAGTTATGAGATCCCTTGTAGTTTTAAATTCTATCTACTAAAAAAACCTCAAGGTTTTATTACTCCCTCCTTACTTTAAAACAAAAAAATCTCCTCAAATCCAGCCTTTATACTCCCAATATTTTATGTCACTTACTAACGTTATGTTTCATACTTCATGAAGCCTGTGAGATTATTGCTTTATAAAGTTTAAAAATCACAGAGATGAAGACAATTATGTATAATTAATTTGGCTTTAAAAGACTGTTTTCTATGTCTATAGTTCTTGAAGCATGTACCTAGTACATATACCACCTCTCCAACACTGACATTTTGTGCAAAGGATGACTTATTTTCTTGTGCAAGTGATTTTTATAATATATTTACAGAGATCTGAGAAAAACATTGCATTGATTTTAATTCATTGATCTGCCTTGTCTGAGGTTTGTAAACTAGATCAGAAATCCTCTGTCAAAACTGAGGAGCCCAGTACCATTAATATATTGTAATTCATATACCATTATTTTAAAGCAGGCTAAACAGTTCTTCAGCAAGCTAGCTTTATGTGTCTTACCCACACAGCAGATAGATCTCAGGGAAAATTATAGCAAGTGTCTCACATATCAAGCATACCATGGAGACTAAATTATCTGGTATTGGAAGAAGTAAGGAGACTTAAACTTTGTCACTTAAGGCAGCGCATAGCAGCACAAAACAGGTGAGAGGAGAGCTGCTGTGATGCTTCCACAGTCCTTCTCCAACCCTGATTAATTCCTGTTTTTCATACTCTGTTTACTCATCATGCATACATTAGTGCTAATGACTGCACAAGTGTTAGATGCCATACTGTGAGCTTCATTTTCTTTAATCTTTTAATTATATTAACAGTCTTTCTTCTGTACAATTAATAGTCAGACCTGTTAAAGCCATTACATCCTTCATGCATTTAGTCACCTTAAAAATGTTTGTCGTCTCACAACTCTGTCTTCTTTTAAGAGCAGCTTAATTTCAAAAGGCTTTGCAAAATTGTTTACCTAGAAGTTGAACTCATATCTGTAATGCTGCATTTATTGGGGTGTTGGGACTCTGGGAGGAAAGCAAATAGTGAACAATGCCAATACTTGCCTTGAAATAAGTGTGTCTATATAATTTACCACTTGAAGTAATAACACTGTCAAACTGAATATCTTTATATTGTTTTAAATAACAAAAATAATTGAAGCTTAAGTAAAAACATATATAAAAATAAAAAAAAAATTTACTTACTTTAAGACTGAAAGCTAATACTATCAATCTAAAAGAGTTCTATAACTAACACTGCAACCTCTTTCAAGATTTATTAATAGGTTTCCTATATAAAAAGAAACTTTATCTGACTGTACAGAACTAAACCACATACCATGGTTCAGTGCTACGGTAAATACCATGTTTGTGGAGTTTGTAACACACACAAACTACCGGGTTATCACCAGGATATTGGTTTTCAGTGGTTTCAAGTTGGTAATACTGAATCATGAATTGAAATCAGAATAAAAGCAGTGGAGAATCTTTGACTCTCACAATCCATAAAATTTTTTAATTAGATTGTGAGACAGATATTTTAAAAACTTTCACTGTTTTGCTTGATTTTCTTATTATATACTTTGAAAGCTAACATGAAATATGATATATTTTATATAAAATGAATGTAAACAACAATGTATAAATAATAAATAACATAAAATATATTGCAGAGTTGGTGATCATATCATCACCCATTTTTAGATATTGGTTTACACATCTAAGAATATTTTACTTTGCAAATTCAAATATTTTAATTTCCTTCTGTTAATTTTGTATTTGGATTTCAACTAATTTCTAAATTTTTTTTTTTGAGCTCCAAATATGGAATTGCCAAATATTGTGTCACAGAAATTGTACACAGAATGGAAACGCAGAGGCTACACTTACCTATAACAATGGTGTTTTCTCTGCTATCCCCAGTGACCACTCACTAGAGGAAAACCTACTGAGCCTGTTTTCTGTGATAGTATTGGACAACCTTTCTGATGTGATTTATAGAAACAGACTGATGACTTGTAATTCTTGGCATAGCCTTTTCAATCTTGAGATCAACCTAGAAAAACTTCCTACTCTATTTCTTTTTTGAGGAGGCATCACTTGAGATAACTAGATAGTTCCATCATACGTGTTTAATCTGCACGCTGCTAGAACTGAAGATAAGAGGGCCAGCTAATGCTGTTTGATGCAGAGAAATATCACCAGAAAGTAACTGCTTGACCATTTGAGACAGGCCACTTTGCCAGCAGCTTGATACAGCAGTGTTCAGTATGAGATTAAAACACTGTAGAGGCCTACAAGCAGATCTGTACAGCTGCAGCAGGAGTCTGAGCACCCTTCGCAGTCAATGGGCATCAGACAGCAGGGCTTGTACAGTGCTTCTGCTCCCTGACCACCCTTTGTCAGCTCATGGTTGAGCACAGGCATCCTCTCGGCTCCACTACCTGAACTCCAATTACAACAGGACCACAGAGACATCATGCATTTGCAGTTACCAAGTGCAGTCTTCTAAAATCTGTGTGCTATAATCTTAGCCTGAAAAGTACTCCACTGGGGTGCTTCAGATTTAGACTAGCGAATAGGAATTATCCTGGAAAGAATTAAAGACAAAACAGACTCTCAAATAACTCCATTGCAACAAATTTATATTGTAACTGACTCAGGTGGCACTGTCTCCACACTCCCAGATGGCACATACCAGTAATAGCTCCTAATTATCACTCCTATTCCAAGTAAATTGGAATCTGCATTATCTGTCTTCACACTAATCTTTGCTTATTCTGATATTGAATACCTCCTATCACAGAGAAAACGAAGAAACAATTGAAAAGTTAATGGCGCTATACCTGAAAATTAATCAGATCATCCTATGGTTCTAAATGCATGAACATAAAGAACTAAAGAACATAATGCGAAAAACAGGAATGAAGACTTTTCATCCTTTCTATTCGCAACAATGGAAACTTAACAAGGGGGCATTATTTATCATAAATTCATTTTTCACTTGTTAGAAACACCAAATATACTTATACACCTTCCTATAAAATGCTACATCCCCATAACCCTTTCTTTGCCATGGACAAAATTACGCAATACATTCATAGGATCTGTCCTCATCACACTTGGTGCAGGTCATAGTGCTACTTGAAAGTACGACAAGAAACAGTTTTCCCCAAACATGACAAAGTTTGTAAGAACATACTGTAACTGAAATGTTCCCAAACTGTTGTTGTCAGACAAAGAATGGGATTAAATGTCTAGCTAATCTCAATTTTCCCCTACTAAAAAAGAGAGCAGATGTTAAATGGTTTTTTTTTCTTATCTGTGCAAATTTCTACAGTTACTGGTTTAACTTTTAGTTTGAGTTCAAGAGTTTAGTGTTTGATGAAATGAGTTGCCTATGAAACCCTGAAGTTGTCTGAGGGTCTTGGGTACAAATTCAGCCACTGAGGAAAAAAGGTTTCCACTAGTATCAGGAATTAAGTATGAACCTTATGGGGAATCCCAACCCTACCCCCTCAAAGTCCCAAAAGAAAATGCTTGGTAGAGTACTGGTACCGCTTCAACCTCTACCTTTAAACACAGCATAGACTTTATTACAGAACAGAAAACTCAATTCAGGAAACCCTGGATTGCTACTTTGACTGATGGCTTCCTGTATTTCCAGGAGCCCTTTTAGAGTCACAATAAATTTTGACGTCTGTCCTCCAGAAGACAACAGAAATTCATAAATCTGTTTTGCAAAGCTATGTTCAAGAGTAATCAATTCACCTTCATGTGTTTTCTCCAACTCATCCCAGTTCTGATGCCTGAAACTGATTTCATACATGCATTTAATAAAGAATAAATACAAACTTGGAGGATATAAATATTGAATTTTTCTATTTACTATTAACTGTTATTCCAGTAATCCAAACAATTACTAAGAGACAGGAAAATAAATGTTTAAACTGTCAAATTTCGCTAGCTTCGTAAAACATTCACTGTCCAAGAATTTCTATTTTTTTAAGCAACAATGAATGTAGTCCATATTATTATACATGTATGTTATACGTTATACTTATTACACATGTAACTTACCTATCCTGCATTTTATACTATCATGAATTATTGTATGCAGGAAAAAAGGAATAGAACAAATGAGGGAATAAGAAAAAATTATCTCAGAAATTTCATATGAATGCAAAGAACACATGTTTCAGGTCAAGCAGAGAGATGCACTTCAGGCTAGATGCCTGGAAGTAGAACATATTTATGGATTTATTTTTAATTCTAGCCTGCAAAATGCTCTGAAGTGAAATGATGAACAGGGGCCTTTCACCCACCATTAAATCAGCACCATACAATTGCATTAAAAAATATGGCCACAAGGTGGCTGTCAATACTCAGCATTGAAAACTATAAATCTGAAACTGAAATAGAATCTCGATTAGCTTTGTTTTCTTAATATTTTAAGTGATGTGTTCCACCTCACTTATTCTTAGAAACATAAATTTCCATACTAGACAAATACTTTACAGATATTTTATATTTATTTTGTTCCTTAACATCATGAACCCTTATATAAAGAATTCCAGTGAGAGATTTCCAGACTCAGTCTGTGACAGCATCATTTTCCTGCAGTCATATATTTCTCCCATAATCTGAGCCCTTTTGAGAGCTGGAATTCACATATATATAACTGAAATAATTTATTTACTGTTTTTCGGTTAAGTTAGTTTTCAACTATTTACCAGTACTAGCTCTGTTTCACGATGAAAACTGTATGAAACTTCTACATAGAACATGCATTTGAATGTGGATAGCACCTTATACATCTTGTTTTTTCCCAGTATGCTCTAGGTATATTCTTTATGTTCTTATTTACCATTTTATTCTTCCTTTTACAGGTTTATTAACAGTTATGGGTTTTGCTGGAAACCTTCAACCCATTTTTGTAGTCAGTTTCAAAAATATCTTTGTTTTCATTTACCATTTATTTTCCTCCCAAGTGTGGAAATCTGAAATTTAAAGAAACTGGACCATGTAGAAAAAATAATAAACAGGGTTATGATTGTTCAAACTAGTAAAGAATTACTGATTCTGAATCAGTGAATTGTAGAACTGGACTATACTCTGAAAGGATAGAAGTCTCTTAGAACCATCATCTTGGATATATTCCTTAGACGAGATCTTGGTGGTTACTGCAAGGAATATGCTCCCTCACCAGAAGAAAATCTAAGAGAATACCTGAAAATAACTATTACAGCTGTTTTGAAATCACAGGCCCATGCGGCAAGAAACCAGCTATGTTTTCAATGGTCCGCTGCAGTACAAACGCTTTTTTACTACACTGTAACTACTGAATCAAGAGCCCAGAAAATAATTTCTGAGTATAAGGGATATTTACAAGAATTGTAATACTGGTGAACCTATATGACTGTTTTTAACCCATGAATCACTGGGAGAAATTCACATTTTCTTATTGCTTTCAGCTCAACAAGCTTGCAGAAAATCTGCAAAAAGTTAAACACTGTTGTTTTCATTATGATACACTATTTTGTGCTGTATTAAGTTGTGTCCTCAGGGCTTACTCCAAAGCCAACAGTCTCTTTCCCATTAGCTTCAGTACGTTTTTCAACGAGATCCTTCAACTGCAAACCAACTAGGACTGCTCAATTATTCAGCAATACTACAGTTTAAATGAAAACATGGCAACATGATGCTAAAGATTTCAAACCCTTTTCAGATTTCTCAGTTGTCCTTGATAAACACACATAGCACAATACCTGGAAAAAGTGATCTCTAGAATCAATGACTTTGCACTGGAATTCTACATGTGATTACACAACTCATGGGTATCAAAGCCAGAGGTACCCACACAGACAGAAAATGTGCAGTATTTTTCATCCTTCATGCAACAGCCTTTGATTCCTGAGCTAACTGCTTTTGTTATTATTACGAAGTCTAAAAAGGCTTTTGCAAAGCTTTTTATACTACAGATTCTAGAACCTAAGGGTCTGCCATCCACTCCTAGGTTTTTAGCATTTTGTCAACAGTTCTCAATATTTTACAACTTCCAAATTTATAAGCCAACAGTCTCTCTTTTTCTCTCTCTTTCTCATAGAGAAGAACCCCCAGCACACCAATTACTAAACTAGAGGTCATAACTTTAAACACAGAAATAATGACAGTTTTGCACATGGCAAATTCAATTTATATCTCATAGTGTTAATAATCATAATGAAAACTAATCATACAGTGTCACCTATATAAATTACAGATCCTCATAGTAGTTAGCTGAAATCAACATGGTTTCTTCAAAAACGCTGCTGAAGGTCATTATTCAAATAGGTAACAATTGTAGAAAAGCTCTGGCAACTCCTTGTTTGGAAAAAAACAACTTAAATTCAAAAGGAAAACATATCAGAAACCGTGGTCACAAGGTCTGTTGGTCACAAGTCCTTTGCAGGTGTGTGGGGCAGAGCATCTGGGGTAGTGCTGAGTTCAGGCAATCAGCAGCTTTACACATAAAATTTTTCTCCAGGTAACAACTACTATGTTACACAGTTATATAACAGACCACTTTATTTTTCTTATCCGAAGGTATTTTTTGATTGTTAAGAAAAAGTAACTTAATGCAAATGTTTTTACTTATCTTTACCTATGTGAACTTTATTTTGGTCTTAGTCCTCTTGTATCTATTGGGAAACATGGACAATTGGCTCAATTATTTTTTTTTTAAGAACCTTCGCTAAGCTTCATCAAAATGTTCCAGTATTTAGGGAAGTTGCTGGCCTATGTCCACAACTGCCTCAGCAACTTGCATCTTTGCAATTTCTCCCTTCTGTCACAGAAAACATTCACCAGAGAAGCTGTGCATAAACTTTTGAAATCATGTATGTAGTTTTCTTACAGAGGTGATAAACCACCACAACACAGCAGAACTTACGTACAGATATGTATTTTCAGTAAATCTTCAGATATGTTTCATTAGGCATTTTTAAATAGCTGGGCAGATCTGAAGCTGAGTTACACAAAAGACAGGTTATTTATAAAAAAAAAGATTTTGATTTCTGCTGCAAGGGGCACAAAACATGAATGTGAGAAACTTGTGAGGTACTGGGCAGGGCAGAGGTATGGAGTGCTATGGCTGCAAAAGCACTGTCAGAAACATGACAACTTCACTACATGCTGACACCATTCTTTACTGAAGAGGTAACAAAGACCTATATATTTTATTAGAATTAAAATGCACCAATGGTTGATTAACTAATTGTTGATCTCAATATAGATAAAGCAAGATACCATAATGCTCATAATCATATACTGGTTTTAATCTATAATATATATAATTTATAATCACAGTTTAAGTTCCATGCCTTTTGACTTAAGATAATTAAATATTCAAGATCTTTGCTCAGTTCTCCTATTATTGATTATCAAAAGAACAAAATATTCTCAGCATCATTATGTCTGCAGAAGAAGTTTTACTTGTTTGTAAAATTGGAACTGCTTTAAATTTGAACTATACCAAGAAATACAAATTCTAAGCCAAAAACCCTTCAAAACTGAAAGTTCTGTGTAAATTTGTTAGAAAAGTTTTCAGGCCATATGCACATCATCTGCAAATATGTCAAAACAGGATCTGTCCTGCTTGTCTTTTGTTGTTTTTCTAGTTTTCCTTACAGGTTAGAAATTATTTTGCCCAACAAAAGTCTGATGCTGAATAAAACCACTGCCTGAAATGCATTTCAACTCCTCCCACACATTTGGTGTCCAAATGTTCTAGAAATACCATCCTAGTCCTTAATATTCTCTTAATATCCCATTCTAAAGAATGCATTAGAAATGTTGACATTATTAATTTCAAATGGCTTTTCCATTTGGAGTATGGTAAGTACCGGGACACGGCACTTCTGGGGTTTTAGAATTTCTTAAAATATTTCATGCATAAATTATATATGATTGTTTCTTGGAAAAGAAACAGATTCTGCTGGTTCCACAGCACCCAGCATTGTAATAGCCATCATAAACCAAATCTTGCTTCTTACTCAAGTTGATTGACTTAGTAAGCAAAGTTAGTATTTAACAGGAAGGAAATATCTTAGGAAAAGACCTACTCCAGTGTCAGTGTTTTTCAGTATGTCTTATTCAAGTACTAAAAATGAATGAGTTGAAGACCTTGTTCTACCAAAAGCCTGTAAATAAAATGTTAAGTTCTAGAAGTTTAGACATATTCCATTATTCAGCTTTATTGACTAAAATGAATTAACTACTTGTACTGATATTGTCCAACGCCAAAGGCCTGTTTAGTGGCATGGTGATGGTGAACATTTAGTTTTTCTAAGAATTCATACTTAAGCACTGAACTTTACAAGTCTTCTAATATTGCTGTCTTCCTACCTGCACTCTTCCAGCAGCTTCTCACAAGCCATATACTTCTAAATCAGTCTCCATTTTTTTTATCAATTTGATTTTCATCCCATAATACAGAGCAAACTCCATTTCTATTACCTACCAATTTTCATTATAGTTCATGCACAGTTTGTGTATACTCTAGTCTTGTCACAAACATGTTAGTCTAGTTCCCACGATCATAATACATAACCTTTAGTTTATTTTGCTCTTTTGCTGAAACAAGACCAAAATTACTAACATAGTACATATACAAAGATGTATCCAAATACACATTTATATGATGCTCATTTGAAATCTTACTAGTGGGATAAAAAGAATACTGTTTTTTAGCTTTTTATGTTTTTGGAAATCTGTAATCAATCTCTGGTGTTTTTGATGTTAACCATTTGCTAAAACAAAAAGAGGTTTCTGAAGGAATTAGGTTGTTCAAAAGAGACTTGGCAAATTTAGGCAAAATTATAATTTTACTTTGATAAAGGTGACATGCAATGGTACCTGTACATCCTAAAGCATACTGTTTGTTGTTTTATACAGTGCAATGCTTTTCTCCAGAACAGTGATTTCCAGTTAGCAGGGATTCTTCTGAATCTTGGCTGACTTTTGAAATTCCAGTTCAAAGGAGCTTAAAATGAATTCAAAACAACCAGAAGATAAGACTATACGTTAAAGATATCAAAGCTTCCATATCTTCTGGCCTCCTACTATGGAGAAATGTTGATAATATAAAACATACAGAGGACATGCAAAAAAGCTGAGACTGACTATACACTTAATAAAATTAAACCAGAAAAAGAAATACACAGCAATAAATATGCACAACTTTCTGAAAGTATGCCTAATTACTTTTTAATTTATTTTGTTTTCTCCAAAGCACCTCTGGCTCTCAGTATGTGGTATTAACAGACTGTGGATCAAATTCAATTCACTCACTCTTAATGGGTATTTCTAATTGCTCTTTTTTATTTAAAATTCATAAAAGCGTGCACTTATTTTAGTCATTTCACAATTCATTTTAACTAGATGTCAATGCAAGCTGCAGCACAAAAATGCTCAGTCCAGTTCTGATCTACCCTGCATACTTTGCAAATAAACTAAAGGAATAGTTAAAAGGCCCAACCAAATTTGCCTAAATTATGGTGTTTGGGGGAGCTGGAAGTGGAAAGTGGATGACAACTGAAACAGTGTGTACATAGCTAAAAAATTATATCAAACCATAATCAAATAAAACTGTATTCTTAAAGCTTTTTTATTTTGAAAATAAATGAAATTAAGAATATGAATGGAAGCAGAATGTAATATTTTTCTCCATCTGTTAAGAAAATCATGTTTTCTAAATGAAAAATTGTATCAAGCATCTAAATGTACGGGGGTGGGGGGATGTGGATCTAATGTTTGCCACAGTCTGAGTCCAACAGGAAGAAATCTATCGATAAGTAAGTGAACAGAATATTTCATGCAACAGGTGAATTTATTTAATTGCACTTATTCTAATCATGTTTTTAAAGTGACAGTCTGAGATAGTTTCCCATATAGCAGTGATCTTTTCTATCAATTAGGTGTTTATGAACATGTATTTTTCAATTATGACAGGTCAGAAACTTCAATTAATAGTGATACTCTGAAAGAAAAACATCAAGCAACCTTAGAAGAAAGCACATAGATTTATTCTGCAGGATAACTGTGAATATAGGTTTTGTTTGGAATTCTATTTCAGGAAAGGCAACTACAAAGGGTGTTCTGTGATGGCCTGCACCTTTAAAGCAATGACCATTCACTTAAAAAACCCAAATATTATATCCTTCATTTACAATCCCAAAGAACAGTACTTCAGGATTTTTGCAATGATCCTTTATAGGTCAACTATGATGCTAGAGAAAAAACTAAAATCAAATGCAATTCACTGAACCTCAGAAAATTTACTCTGTTAGTTCCTGTATAAGAAATCAAATATAGTTGCTCAGAATGTCAATCACTGAACAGGATGAAGTCTGTTTGAGAATAATGTAATCACCTTGAAATACAAAGTACAACTGATTAACAAGCAGCATTCACTATCAGTGCACACTGCAGAAAACCCAGAAATCATTACTAATAGCTACTGTAGTTACACTGTTTTCCTGATAATTCCTAAGTAGATAGGATCTCTTTAAATACTACTTTCTAGTCAGTATATGGTTTCTGTACTAAGCTACTTAAATTGCAGATGACCAGAACCATTTGACAGTATGGTTTGGTGCATCCTGTAAAGAAAAGGTGCCTGAAAAATATGATTACTGCCTACAGCCTCACTGTGATCATATTGCGCACCATTCTGCATTGCAGCCAAGGACTTACTGGCTTGGAACTTGGAATGCAAGACCAAGGGCCATCAGTAAATTAAGCATTTCTCTTTAAATTTCTTGCCTGGAACAATCCCATGAGATTGAAAGCAGCTGAGCAAACTATGCTTTTTGAGGGAGGGCTTAAGAGGGACTAGGCCAGAGAGCACCTGTGCTAACTTTCATATATCTTACAATTTCTTTTTG
The DNA here is from genome assembly GCF_023634085.1 of Falco cherrug. Classification (NCBI taxonomy): domain Eukaryota; kingdom Metazoa; phylum Chordata; class Aves; order Falconiformes; family Falconidae; genus Falco; species Falco cherrug. The sequence goes on along the minus strand of NC_073702.1, from coordinate 70,250,973 downwards.
CTGGAGTAACCAGATATTTCACAAGTAACCAGATATTGCCAGCCTGTTAATATTGACAGAATATGTTAAATGATTCTGAACCTGTTAAATGACAGAAGAAAACATGAAGAAAAGGGAACTTCACCTCTCGAAATCTTACGTGTTTTTAATATATACCTGAACTTCATTATATATGGTCAAAGCAAGCACTGGCAAACATCAAAAATGGGTAACAGGCTGTGTTGCTGAAGTGGAGAGTGTAGTCCTGTTTCCCAGATTTTTGAGTATGAAAGCAATCACACTGGGTTTTTTTGGTTTTTTCTGTCCTAAAGAGCTTTGAAGTTTTATTTTGAAATGTATTTCTTTAATATTAGCATAGCTATTTGATATCCATATATATTTTATGTAACAATGAGACTTCATGTTGACATCATCTTACCCAGTGAAGCTATCAATTAATAACTACTGTGAAAAGACACAGCACACTTTTTTCTTTGTGACCTGGATTACATGTTAAAACATTCCAGCAGCTAACTGAAGGAGATTTCCATGGTCAAAGGGAAAAACAACGCTGTGTGGCTTTTCTGTCAATGCCCCAGAATGAGGTTAAAACTTCAGGAAAGATCACAAATTCTCATGTAAGAAATAGCTAAGAATGCACAGGAAAATGGTTAAAAAAAAATAATATATAAATATATATTATACTTACATTCACTTATTTACATTGAAATAAATTAGTTTTACAGTAATATCAACAATCAAAATGACAATTTTAAAGGACAAAAAATACACATATGCTGCTACTGACTGTGCAAACTTCTGTGACTGTATAACCAAGCAAATAACTTGTTAGAGCTACTCATTACAGTAAGCAGTGTCACAGCTGGCATCAAGGAACCTCTATTAGCCTAATATTGTTCCCATATCCCAGAAAGAAGTTTCAGTGTATTTTAATCAAAGACATAAAATAAAATAATAGATTTAAATCAGATTAACCATTAGCAATATTGTTTTAAACAATACAACACTGAATTTCAGTTTCTGTGTTTACAAGCAGAAATAAAGAAGACATTTTAAAAAATATATTTACCTTAAGATCTGAATTGACTGAATGCAAATACTGCACTACCTTGCAGCAAGTTGCAATAGACTTCATTTAGGGAAAGAAGCTTAATCATATTAGAAATATGACAACAGTTTCAAATGATCTTACTAAGTATATTTAGTATTTAATAGGAAATTTTGTCAACAATGAAAGGGGCTGCTATAGGCAACACATTAACCTACAGTTTATCAGAGCATTTCCATGGAGGATTATAAGAAAAGGCATTAAATCTTAGATTTACAGCGATGAAATCCATTACTGATTTTAACCTGAATAACTCTGAAATTGCTGAAAAGTTGTGTACTAAAGCATAAAACGTCTTTTTGTAGTTCCTTTGAACAAAAACATCAGCATCCCTGTCAGCTGTATTTGCAACCTCAGAGATCACTCTAGAAAAAGAATTGGTAACCTATTTTGTTTCTAGGAGTCCCATTACTAACACAGCACAGCTTATGGAAGTAGAACAAATATTCATGAGGCAGCTTTCTGGTGATAAACAGGATAAAACTAAGCATTGTGGCATATCAAGTTGATGCTCAGGATAGATAAAACAGAATATATGATCAAGCCAACAGATTAGGGAAGAAAAGGTCCATTTTATTTTTCACAGGATAGCAGAAGACTGTTACTTGTTACCTCAGTGCTGTAACTATCAGAGCTCGAGAGACAAGCCAACAAACCTGAAATCCTTGGATCAGAGACTTTCAGAGATTTTCAGAAATATAGCTGATAACAGAATTCAACCCATACCATATATTTTATACTTTCTGATTCATAATAAAAACACTAGACAATTCCAGTAGACTGTATACAATGCACAGGAGTCCACAGAACTACGAATAGAAAATAGAACTACAAATCTAAAGCTGTGCAAATACAATTTCTGGAGTGACATGTAAAAAAGTAACTATTACAATAACAGATGTATACATCAAACTTCATATGTTTTTCCTTTTTAAAGGTCAGGAAAGCAAAAGCAAAAAGGAATTGTTTACTGTTTCTGTCAACTTTTTATTTCTGTTTGCAATACCTAACGCTTAAGTTAATTCTAATACATAGGAATACTCCAAAAAAAAAGATGAAGGCAACATTTTTCTATTGTTCACAATGTACTTCCCTGTAAACTGGTGTTGTGGTTTAACCCTAGCTGGCAACTAGGTACCATAGAGCTGCTTGTTCACTCCAAAACTTAAATGTCTATCTAAATAACTCTTAATACTAAATTCCACACCTCAGGATTCATTAAAATAGTGGGATCACTCTATACAGAATACATTTTTCTTCAGCCTATCAATTGCTAGGACCACATCATCTCATGAATTTTGTCTCTGACCTTTAAGCAGAACTACTGAATAAAATATCCCATGAAAGAAATACAAAGAGCTTCATTCCATTCTCTGAGATAATTAGCAAATATTTTTCAAAAGTAAAAAAAATGTAGTAATTATAAAGCAAATAGGGAACTTCAATATATGTTTGACATTTAATATAGCCTAATGTATTTGAATACATATTCTCATTTTATTTTTTATAGGTTTTTTAATGACATATCAAATATTAGATATTTTATTAGTAAAACAAAAATAAAATGAGGATTTGCTCTGAAATAATTAAATGTCAAACAAATGATTACACATCAAATATTTGATGAATGTTCTCTAAAAATTAATTTCTAATAATTTAAAAACATGTGACAGATAATTAAGAGGATTAGCAAAATTGCTTTCAAATTTTAAAGGCCGGCAAAGAATACAATGGTTTTAACTGTTCTATTTTTCATTTCCTCCTCTGTGTTCAAGCAGCCTTCACTTACACGTGGTGTGTCTAGAGTAGAACATACATGATTTGGGCATTACTTATTCTTGTAAGTCATACACTGGATTTCAGATGTTTCCAAGTATCTTCTTAATCCATTACAGTGGACACTGTATACAGAATACAATATAAGGACTGTAGTACATTATCAAGATTATTCTCTGCCAGGTATTGCTAAATTTCGTCAACTGAAATGGCAAGACTGAATGGCCTGCAGTCTGTTCATTTTGGGAACTGTGACAACAAACATCGCTTTACACAAGATAGCTCTTGTCAGACAAACATGATATTATCATCATGAAGCTTAAATTAATCACTTTGCATCACACAGCACTGATATAATGCAGTTAGACTTGTGTCAGAAATTTCATTTATATGGTATGGCACTGGGAATTTAGCACTACATAAAAAGAATTTCATTTATTAAGGAGATTAAAATTAGGCAATGATGATCAAAGAAATTAAGTGCATATAGAAACTCTGACTTGACAGAACGTCTAATTAGGTTCTTCAGAGATTCAATTTGACCCATGGATATTTCCCATTTGTATTGGTGATCAAAAATTTAAAACATGATCAAGCTGATTAAAGGTACAGTTTGGAAATCAGAAGCACTCTGAAGGAATGGTAAATGCTTGCTAGGACAGATCAGTTCCACAGTGCCATTTGGCTCACCTACAGGCTGAGCTTTAAGATATCCGGGGAGCAAAGAACCTAACAGATTTAAAAAAAACCCTGAAAATCTCTTACAAGTCGTGTGTTTTACCATGTTAATACATCTTATGCAATAAATTAAATATCTGATTTATAGTATAAGGCATAAGAGCTGCTGTGCCAGGTCAGATTGAAAGTCTGTCTAGAGCAGTATTCTCTGAACAGCAAATGCGTAAGAAAGAGTATGTATCAGTGCTCTTCCCAGTATATTCTCCTGGCAATCAGAAATTTGCCATTAAGAGACCTACTGACTAACTTGATCTACCCCTAATAACAATTCACTATTATTTAAAAGAATGAGAACTTTCACTGTGAAAAAAATTTAAATTAGTGAAGAGAACCAGCATGAAATCCTAAGTCTAGAGCAGCAGGCAGGCCAATTCAGACATGAAGAATGACACACATCAAGGCTATATACTGGGTAGAAATTATTGCTGGAACTCAAACAGAAATTCACACCTTGCTCAATTCTCTACTTCACAGAATAAATATTTCAAAACAGCTGGTCCTCCTTGTCCACAAAAACTATGAATCCATTAGTGTCTCTCTGTAGTGTTTCTACACATCTGACTTGTTCTGTTTAGAACCGCACTTGGCTGTAGTGACAGTGGTCTTTTTCTGGTAGTTTTAATGGTAGAAAACTGAATGGTTATAATTCCTGGTGACAGCCACTTACGCCTATATATGTAGGCTCTGTCTGTACAAGTAGGTGGTACTGAAGTTCTTACCTTACCTTAGCCAGTAAAACTCCACAGTATCACAATTACCAGTGGAGGTGAAAATTTCTACACTTTCAGGTTACCTGAACGTAGATGTGTATTGCACATGCTTAAGACAGTGCTACGCCAGCCTTAGGCGTTCAGTTACAGGATGGGTTTATTGGAGGGGAGCAGAAAGGTAAGGGGAAAAAAAATCTCTTTATATCCAGTTAAATAAATAACTGCTGTTACTATAGTAATTTCCGTTAGAAATATTTACTTCTAAGAAAGAAAAAGAGAGTTTAGGCTGAACAGTAATAGCTTTAATAACAACCCCCCACATGCTGTTATCACTGAAGTCTTTGGTGTACTTGTAAGTCTTAATATGTTAGCCTTAACTGCTTAGCAAAATATTGCTAGCATATTACTCATTTTATGATTATTGATGATTTTTTATGCAGAGTTGCTGCCTTGGCAAAGTATCCATTTGATTAGCATTCTTATTGTAATAACTGTATATAAATAAAAATATGCCTCAAAGATACATGCTGTGACATAATCATTGCAGTACATGAGCTCTGCACAGCCAAAGATTAACTAACAGGGAGTGCAACTCCATCTTTTCCTCTTCCCTGTCTGTCCTTTCCAATGTGGTATACAAGATGCATTGCCTCAGAGAGGTAAGCTGCCTGCTCTATTCACAAGTATATATCACATCAAAACACATTCATATTAACATTACTTTCTGAAGCAGTCAGAAATGCTATAAACACAGCTGATTCCTCCTTTTGATGTAGTGTATACTAGCACATCTTTTAAAATGCCTTTTACAGTACTATGACTAGGATTTTTTGCTCAAGCTAAAAAGCAGTTAGGGAAGAGGCTGACCAAACCCAGGATACTCTAGCAGGTCAAATTCTGGCAACCAACAGTTCACTCCCTCATGGAAAAGGATTTATGGGAACAGACAGAAGATTGAATGCGTTATTTTGGCAAGTAACGTATGATTTAAAGATGATAAGACAACTACTTTAAGGAATAGACAATGAGTTTATTAAAAAAATACCCCGATTTCAGATGTGCTTTTCATAACTAAATAAAAAGAGTTTCTCCTTAGTAATGTCACAAATCTGATACTACTTAAAAGACACTGACATCTTAAGAAAAAAAAGCAGCCAACACTGGTACAATGATTCTTATTATGCTATGTTTAAAGACCTCTTGTCATAATGTCTACTCATTACACTTGAAAATAAAATATCGAAATAAAAGTTTCAGGCATTTCCAATGGAGAATAATCATATCTTTCATACAATGACTCCACTTCTTGTGGTGACAGTTTTTAAATGTTTCGGTGAATTCCCAGTGAAACTTATTGAATATCAGAATAAACAGTTATTTTTTGTTGGCAAACTTTAACGCTTATATTTATTATATTTTAATATTATTTATTAGTTTACCTTCCTAAGATTCTGAGGTAGTATAATGAACACTATAGTCTCTGGCTTTATTATAGTATATGAAATGGTTGTTCACAATACCACTCATACTACTTCAATTAAATTTTTTAAGTCCCTAAACCTTCTGGGTAAAAGGAACATTTTTCTGTTGTAATAATGCAGGAAGTAGTCAAAAAGAATCAAAGATTTCCATGAAATATAAGAATTCATCTGTATTTAATTACAATGAAGGCCATTTTGCTTTATTACAAAAATCAGATAACTTAGAATCATGGAATTGTTTAGGTTGGAAAAGACCTATAAGATCATCAAGTCCAGCCATTAACCTAGCACTGCCAAGTCCACCATGTCCCTAAGTGCCACATCTACACATCTTTTAAAAACCTCTAGGGATGGTGACTCAACCACTTCCCTGGGCAGTGTGTTCCAATGCTTGACAACCCTTTCAGGGAAGAATTTTTCCTAATACCCAATCTAAATCTTCCCTGGCACAAGTTCAGGACAGTTCCTCTTGTCCTACTGCTTGTTACTTGGGAGAAGAGACCAACACCTACTGTGGTGTATGATTGCATGGACTCCGGGAGCAGATCAAATGCACGAAGACACTTTATTAAAATCAAGCAAGTCTTGTATACCTTTATGGGGGGCTGACGTGTCAGCCTGTAACTATGCTCAGTAATTTTCCACTCTTAGCTCTTTTTTTTATTACAGACACAGAAGCTTAGCAACTCCTTTTATGTACAAGGCCACAAGCCCTGCAGACTACTCCCTATCTTGAAGTTTCTCTTCTTGCTCCCATGGCTTCCTTCCAACAAGCATAACTGTGTCTCTCTCCCAAGGTCGGTTTTTGCTCACTGATGCCGTTGAGCTAGCTCAAGACATACCCACAACCTACCATGTTACAACCCCCTTTCAGGCAGTTGTAGAGAGCAATAAGGTCTCCCCTGAGCCTCCTTTTCTCCAGGCTAAACAACCCCAGTTCTCCCAGCTGCTCCTCATAGGACTTGTTCTCTAGACCCTTCCCAAGCTTCGTTGACCTGCTCTAGACACGTTCTAGCACCTCAGTGTCTTTCTTGCAGTGAAGGGCCCAAAACTGAACCCAGGATTCAAGGTGCGGCCTCACCAGTGCCAATTAAAGAGGGACAATCACTTCCCTAGTCCTGCTGGCCACGCTACTTGTGATACAAGCCAGGATGCTGTTTGGCCTCCTTGGCCACCTGGGCACACTGCTGGCTCATGTTCAGCTGGCTGTCAACCAGCACCCCCAGGTCCTTTCCCCCAGGCAGCTTTCCAGCCACCCTTCCCCAAGCCTGTAGTGCTGTGGGGGGTTGTTGTGACCCAAGTGCAGGACCAGGTGCTGAGCCCTGTTGAACCTCATACAATTGGCCTCGGCCCATTGGTCCAGCCTGCCCAGATCCCTCTGCTTAGCCTTCCTGCCCTCCAGCAGATCAGCACTCCCCTCAGCTTGGTGTGGTCTGCAAACTTACTGAGGATGTACTCAATCCCATCATCCAGATTGTCAATAAAGATATAAAACAGAACTGGCTCCAGTACTGAGTCCTGGGGAACACCACTTGTGCCCAGCTGGCAAACGCATTTAACTCCATTCACTCTTTGGGCTCGTCCATCCAGGCAGTTTTTTACCCAGCAAAACATATGCCTGCTCAAGTCATGAACCCCCAGTTTCTCCAGGAAAATTCTGTGGGAAACAGTATGAAAGGCTTTACCAGAGTCTAGGCAGACAACATCCACAGACTTCCCCTCACCCACTAGCAGGTCACCTTGTCATAGAAGATCAGGTTAGTCAAGCCAGACCTGCTTTTCATAAACCCATGCTGGCTGGGCCTCATCACCTGGTTGTCATGTACGTGCCACGTGATGGCACTGAGGATGACCTGCTCCATAACCTTCCCTGACACCGAAGTCAGGCTGACAGGCCTGTAGCTCCCCGGAACCTCCTTCTGGCCTTTCTTGTAGATGGACATCACATTTGCTCACTTCCACTCAAATGGCACCTCCCTGGTTAGCCAGCACTGCTGATAAATGATGGAGAGTGGCTCAGTGAGCACTTCTGCCAGCTCCTTCAGTACCCTCGAGTGGATCCCACTCGGCCCCATAGGCTTGTGTGTGTCTAAGTGGTGTAGCAAGTCGCTGACCATTTCCCCTTGGATCATGGGGGCTTCATTCTCCTTCCCATCCCTGTCTTCCAGCTCAGGGGGCTCAGTACCTAGAGAACAACTGGTCTTACTATTAAAGAGTGAGGCAAAGAAGGCATTCAGCACCTCAGCCTTTCCCTCATCATTTGTCAATATGTTTCCCCCTGCATCCAATAAAGATGGAGAATCCCCTTAGCCCTCCTTTTGTTGCTAATGTATTTATAGAAACTTTTTCATTGTCTTCCACAGCATTAGCCAGATTAAATTCTAATTGGGCTTTGGCTCTTCTAATTTTCTACCTGTATAACCTTATGACACCCTTGTAGTCCTCCTGAGTGCACTGCCCCTTCTTCCAAAGGTCATAAACTCTCCTTTTTCTCCTGAGTTCCAGCGAAAGCTCTCTGTTCAGCCAGTCCAGTCTTCCCCCCTGGCTCATCTTTTGGCATGTGGATATGCCCTGCTTCTATGCCTTTAAGAATTCCTTCTTGAAGAATGTCCAGCCTTCCTGGACCCCTTGTCCCTTCAGCACTGCCTCCCAATGGACTCTGTAAGCCAGGCCCTTAAACAGGCCAAAACTGCCCCCTGGAAGTCCAAGGTAGTGGTTCTGCTGCCCACGCCCCCTTACTTCTCCAAGAATTGAAAATTCTGTCATCTCATGATCGCTATGCCTAAATGGCCTTCTACCATCACATCACATCACCAACAAGTCCTTCTCTGTTCACAAACATGTCCAGCAGGGTGCATTCCCTAGGTGGCTCCCTCACCAGCTGTGCCAGGAAGTTATCTTCCATGCACTGCAGGAACCTCCTGGACTGTTTCCTCTCTGCTGCACTGTATTTACTGCAGAAGCCTGGGAAGTTGAACTCTGCCACAAGAATAAGTGAGTGACCTTGAGATTTCTCTAAGCTGCTTATAGAATATTTCATCTGCTTTTTCATCCTCGGTGGGTGCTTTATAAGACTTCCGCCATGATACCTGCCTTGTTGGCCTTCCTCCTGATTCTTACCCATAAACACTCAACCCTATCATCACCATCATTAAGCTCTGTAAGTAACTTCTAAAGCGAAGTCAGCTTTTCTATAATTTTTCACACAGATCAGCATTTGGCACTACAATCCTCAAACAATTCAAAATTTGATTTAGAACAGATGCTCAGATTAATTACAAATGTATGTGAGCTGGGCTGGGGATTTAGGGGATAGAAGAAAAGCAGGGAAATTTGCTATTTTACTCAGTATCCCCTAGATTTCAGTATGATGCATAAATAATTTTAGAAAAAGAAGCTATTTCAGATATGCAGCCAGCCAACCTATATGCCATATTATCTACCACTCTCTTAATTCGTACTATAAATGTTACCTTAATACTATCCAACTACATGCAGCAATAACCTGTATTCCAATAGGTTTGGAACTTTTCTCTGTGATATTTTTGTGGTTCTCATCAACATAACATGCTTTCTAACTCATTTAATCCCAGAATGAAGAGAAGAACTAAACATATAGCAGTAGTTTTCACTGAAATACACAGTAAGTTGGACAAATACTTTGACAGCTACCTCGCATACTATGCACTGCTGAAATAAGCATATAACTTTTCCTAACTTCTTTAGCAATAATTTTGTGTGTCTAAATAAGCACTGGTACTTTCAATAGCTTAAAATATTTCCCCCCTATATTAGCATTGAAAAATTAATATTATTTTTAATAAATTAATGAGTTTCAGGTTTTGTCCCAAGAAATCTAATGAAAAAAAGTTCAGCATTAATTACCAGTGTTACAGTAGAAACATGGGAACTCCAGGTTCAGGTTTGATATTATTTTTATAAGGCAGCAGATACTAACATCCACTAGAAAAAGAGGGGCTTTTTGATATGTTATTTTATGTAATATAAGGATATCAATTTATAAAGCACAGATTTTGAAATATTTATTATTGCTCTCAGAAGCACCATGACAGAAAGAAAAAATATGATCCTGATTTTAAAAAATCTTTTCTAAAACAGAATTTCCTCTACATTTCAGAAATTTGAATTTACCAACTGTAACATCTATGCTCCATTCAAAATTAGTAAGTATGAATAAATCTTTCCACATTTTCAGAAGTATAAAATAGGGTAACATATTTATTACATTTAAAGACAGACACAGAATCTAAAACCCTCACAACATTCCTAATTCACAGGGCCCCAAAACATTTACGAGTTTATAAATATATTTGCCAGGGAGAGAAGGTATCTTATAAGGATATTAAACTTTCTACAATGAATAAGTATCTCTTCTATGTTCTGCTATTTAACTGGGGAGAGAGAAAGAACATTATTTTTCAGGGAATATTAAGAAGACACTGTCAACTCTAATATTTAGACCTCAATATCACCAAATGCAAATGTCACATATAACAGTGAATTAAGAATTGTTTTGGCAATATCGTCTCATCAGAAATGCTAGCATATTGTTGAATAAATGAAAAGAAGTTGTTGCAGACCGTGTTACTTCTGATTGTTATTTATCAGAAAAAAACCATGGAAGGTCAACTAACATAATTCATAGACAGAACTGTTAGAATGCATGCAAATGTACAGTTTCAGCTGGCAAGTACTTGGGTACTGCTCAAAGTACTAGTAATTTATGATACATATACATATTTTTAAACATGAATAGATTAAGGGGGCTAAACCTTTGTGAGATTCAAATGGCCATGCCATTTTGACTCTTAAATAGATTATTTTTTGATTGCCTACCATTAGTTGATTCATGAGGGAAGTCAGATGGTTCTCCAAAGATGTTAAATGTACAGACTAGGTCAGATTAATACTTTAAGGCAGTTTTCTGTCTTAAAGAGTGGACAGTACCAGGTGCTTAGGGGGAAAGTGCAAAAAGCAGGAAATACGTGCTCTCCCAAATTGTGGCAACTGGTGTCTTTGGGACTTCCTGAGCTGCAGATTATATGAAGACTACTGTCAAGTAGTACAAGTTGCATAAAACACAACCAGTTATCAGCTTTTCAAAAAAACGTAAAAGTAACAGCACTTTTCTTTCACTGTTACTCTTTCCTCTATTCAGTTCAGCAATTCCACACATCCCTTCAGAGCAAAATATATCTCCCCAGAAGCTCAAAAATGCTTCATCTCTTCCCACCTTGGACTGTTCCAGAAAAACATGAATTCTAGGATTTCAAAGTCTACCAATGTAAATTACTCACCTGTTTCTCAGCTAGTCCGTAATCTGACCCTTGGGGTGACAAGAAGTGGCAAATATGACCATTGTTTTTTGCTTTTTCTCGAAGACCCATAGCAGTTCGTACTGTGGCATTTCTAGCATGAACAAACACCATCACCTTAAGATGGAGAGAAACAGGGATGATGAGACAAAACAGAAGTCTTAAATAATGAAAACACTTTAATTACAAAATACTTCCTATAGGAAAGAAAAAACCCATAGTTAATACATGACATACTGATGAAAACTAATGTTGCTTTAGGGAAGGTAAAGCGTGATCCTGCCTACATTGTATTTAATGTTTTCAAAGAGCTTTTGAGAAGGTTCTCTTTTTTTATTCTTTAGTCTTTAAAAGATTGAGAACAATTGTTGGATTTTCACAAAGTAGGGAGATTGCCATTGATGTGAAGAGCTTTTTGACACATCCTAAATGATCTGGAAAGCAAATAGTAAGGTGCTAATTTTCCTGACAGTACGACTTGACTATGTGAGGTAGCTGAAACAAAAACTGACTACAAAGAACCTCAGGAGGATACTTCAGTCCCAAACCACTGGACAATCAAAGAGAAGAATGAAATTCAGCACCAACAAATGCAAACCACATACTGGGATACAAATTTTAAAATAACAGATATGATCATGGGTTTTAAACCACATACTATCACTCACTAAGATACCTCAGAAACACTGTGGACAGTTCCCTGAAAACATCAAGTAAGAGCTGAGTATGTCTGACATCATTGTGATCATTCATTCAGAAAGACATACGACTATTACACAAAAAATAACTAAGAAACAAGCATTGTATAACTGTCCTCCACCCAGACGCTCTTCTAGTTTTTATAAAAAGCAAACCTAATTTTCAGATGTGTAGCGTGTTTTCTCTATGAAATCTCCCACTGTTTTTAAAGTATATAATGCACACCTGAATTCATTCACTTTTCTGTATTTCATGATCACATATCAACACCTGACCAAATTTTAAAATTTAAATTTAAAATGATTAACAATAAATAGTGAGAGGCAGACAGACACCAAGTCTGATTAAACAAAATAGACCACTTTATTAACTGATAGAGGTGCCCAACATTAAGGTTAATGTTTACTTGTAATCTCAGTACATCACCAAATAGTTTGTAAAGAACTAGCCCTAGCTAAAAATTGACATATAACACCTTGTTGAATGTTTTTGCCCCAGTGAAGTTCATAAGCATTTACCAAATACATTGTGAGACAGCAACGTGATCTTAAGAGGGTTAATTTAGCCTGTCCTAACTATGTCAGAGAATATTATATTTCAGTGGCAAAATCTCCGTGCATTAAATTATGCAAATAAGTTAGGAAAACTAATTTAGAATAGAGAGAAGTGGTTCCACAGCTACAAGCTGTGTAATTAGATCCGTACTCCGCAGTTCAAAGCTAGCTCTGGTGTATATAGCCCTAGTGCTGAAAGCGTCTGCTGCTGCTCTCCTGAAACCAAAGCTTTTAAATAATAAAAAATATACAAGAAAGGAGAAAGAAAATGTCTCTAGCTAGGTTACCTCCCCAGAATTTTCTCAAAGTATGAAACAAATCAAAAGTTTTCACCAAGGACTTTGTTAAAAATTCAAAGGAGGAAGTGTCTGCATTTCCCAAGTGTTGCATATTCCAGGTTGTAATCTTTCTGAAATGCATTAGTGCATCACCAAAGCACTGCAAAGCGTACTATTCAAAATACCTACAAGAACTAGTACTTTTCTGTTATCAGAGACATGTAACTAGACACTAGTGGGATTTACATTTTCACTTGGAGAAACAAACACACAACATATACACATAACAAAAGTATCTAAAATCATTCATGAAAATTTGTATCAGGTACTTGAAATACCTTTCTTCTGCCTTTGACAGTAAAGATGCTTTCACTAACTTTTGCTACTAGGAAATGCGTCTTTCAAACTAACATTCTCTGTAACAACTCCAAAATGGTGTTTTCATCCTTTTGGAGAAGCACACTGACTCTTTCAGGTATCTTTCCATCCTGTTACTAGAGTGCTAGTCACTCAGTGCTTGAGTTCAGCATCTCTTTTTGCTTAACACCTCTCCTTGAGGACAGAAGGCCTAGGTTTTGCCACCCACTTTGCATCACATCTTTCAAAGAAATTAAGACAAAAGAATGAATTTATTTAATTCAATGTTGATATTAATGATGTAGTTAAGAGACAAGTATATATACTTTATTTTAGCTTCAAGACATTGTTTGGCTTTGCTCAACTTAATCCTTATAACATGTTCTTTTATGTGGTATCCAGTTCTTGACCTGGGTATCACTTCTACTGAAAATGAAGTTAGGAATATGGATCAACTGATCAATCTATCCAGCCATTTTCTCCCTTAAGGTCAGCATGAAACCTTCTCCAAGTATTTTACAAAACTCTATTCGTAATGAGGTTTTAACATTTTTCCCCAAGGAGAGCTGACTGCACCTGTTTATGTTAAACAAAATCATCCTTTGCACCTCATTAAACAGAATCATCTCCTACACCAAGTACAACTCGCTAATGTCTAGCTTTATTCTAAGGAATAATAAAATTGTTTCTCTCTTGTGTTGTGTTTTCCCCTCGTCTACCAAGATACAGTTCAAAACTCCAGTGCCTAATATTTACAGAGCGAAAAGCATATTCCACGCAAAATATAAATGAAAATAACACATATGGTTCACTAATTGCTCTTGTTCAAAAACATTCACTGCAAAATCAGAATGTCTTGATTACCAGATCTAAATGACAGCGTGACAGTGATTTCCCCTTCCCTAATATCACAATGACTTATGAAGATCGCTATCCAGAACTAGTAACTAAAAGAGCAGCAATGAAGTATATGAAATAAGAATTTTTATAAGGTGACCTATAGCTTAAAAAGTTTAATGCAGAAATCTTGCTTTAATTTTAGCAGATATTTTTATTTAGAAAATTAAGTGTTTTCACATCTTAACATCATGGGAATGGAAAAAGCTGAACGGGCTGTGTCACTTACCAAGGCAACAAGAGAACTTGAATTTATTTTCTAATTATTTTAATTCATTTTAGTACATCTTGTATTTAAAGGAAACACTGATATAATCTGCATGTGTGTGTATTAAGATCTTTTACACTACAAAACTGAAGGATTACTAAGCTACATACAAACTAGTTCTAATGAGACATTTCATATATCCTTCATTTTGTATAGAAAATTCTTCGCAGGTTAAAAGCAGACTGCATTAACTCATCATATAAAATTAAATGATGTGCATCAGAATACAGGAATTTTCATTCAAGCTTGAGGGGTCAAGAATGCCAAAAAAAAATTCAGCAAGTCACCATCAAAATATTTATACATTCAAGGGAAACATTCAGCAAACCCTGCTGAAGAACAAAACTACACAGTACTATACAATATTTTAACAGAAAATATTAATGAATAACAACAACAAAGAAGCCTACGATGCTGCATCAGGTAATCAGTACTGTATTGTGATATATTCTGAACTCCTGATAGATTACCATTAATTGCTCTCTGCTAAGCTTTAACTGTTCACTCAAGTAAAACCCAGGTTTTTTGACAAAACCTCTACAGAATCTAATAAAAAAATCTATTTAACATAGCTATTTATCTAATTATATTTCTATTTAGACATACCAGCTTTTAAGGGTAATAAGTCCTATTTAGTTTACAGATATTTTTACTATCATAATGTGCACTTGCTCATCTATTTATACGTAATACTACTTTTTAAAGACATCTGTCCTATCATTTCAAGTTTTTAGTTTATTTTACTGTGAAATCTATTTTTTATTTAACACGAGCCCACCCTAATGAATATTGTATTGTACAATCCCATCTAATTTTTATTACTGCTCATGAAACTTTATGTACAAAGCTATGGTAAGGACATTATATTGGAACTTCTTTCTTGATTTTCTTCCTATCTGCCCTTCCTTCATTTAGCCTTTTGTATTCTAAATCTATCCATAAAACAGGCTTCACTATTGTACACATTCTGAAACACTACCATCTTTCTTGTTCCTCATTTCTCTTAAAGAGTTTCCTTCTTGATACACCTTCTGCTGTTTCTTCTCTGACTTGTTACAATCTTTATTGTTACAGCTCTGTTGTAATTCTCGGTATAAACTTAGTTCCTCCTGATTTTGTTTTCTTCCTTTTTCCTTGTCTTTCCTCTATCTTTGTTGTATCGTGTCTAGCAAAAAATCTTCCCACTTAACAAGACTTAAACACAGAACCTGTGAAACGATTACCATTTAAAGAAAAATTCTGTAGGCGTTGTAAGTATGTAACAACTTTTGTCTTTGATGGAAAAGAAATACTTTTGTAACAGTACCAATTAGTTCCAACAATACATATGTATGTTTTTTAACATGTTTTTTTCTTATTTCTGTATAATTTATAGGCATTCTGAAAACTTACTGGCTCACTGACTTCTAGGTGTCAGGAGATGATTTAAAAGGTGCACAGAATCCCTCATGAAAGGTAGGTTCCACCACAAAAAAAATGGCCTACTACAGTAAGTTATTACATTGACTTTCTAGGATTATATCTAACAAGACATTTTAGCCTGGGGTAACCAAGGAACTTTCTTTAACTAGAAGTTGATACATTTTCTTCCTCATCTTGTGACTTCTTTCCCCCTTCATTTAAACATTATAACCTCAGCTGAATTTTTTGCCCTTTTTGAAGATGGGGATGATGTGCTCTCTTTCAGTTCTCAGGAACCTCCCCTGATCACTATGATCTTTCAAGGATTATCATAAGTGGTTCTGCAATATCGGCCAGCTCCTTCAGCATGCGTGGGTGTCCAATCAGGATGCATGGATTTATGTAAGGGTAAGTAAAAGGATAAATCTTAGCTCTGATCTTTCCCATTTGTCTCAGGGATATCCTTTGGTATATCTCAGGATTCCTGTAGGCAAATCTTATCAGCAAAGACCAAGGTGGAGACTGAGTAGCTCAATCTTCTACATGTCCTTTGTCACCAGGTTTCCTGCCACACTCAGCATTTTCCCTTGTCTTCTTGCTGCTGCTATATATGGAAGCCCTTCTTGTTGCCCTTCACACTCCTTGCCAGATTCATCTCTGGGTGGGCTTTGGTTTTTCCTAATCCTACTTCTGCACACTTGGACAGTGCCTTTATACTCCTCCTGAGCCTCCTGTTCCTGCTTTACCCTCCTGTATGCTTCCTTTTCATGTTTGAGCTTTGTCAGAAGTTTCTTGCTCATCCATGCCGGCCTTAGGCCAGCTTTGCTTGATTTCCTGCACATCAGGATGTACCGTTCATGAGCTTGGGAGATGTGATCCCTGAAAATCAACCACCTCTCCTGGACCACCTGCCATACAATTCCTCCAAGCAGATCCCTGAAGAGGCCAAAGTGCTCTCCTGAAACCCAGGGCTGTGGTCTAGCTTTTTGCCTTGTTCCTTCCATCAGAATCCCGAATTCCACCATCTCATTGTCACTGCTGACAAGGTTTCTCCCAGCATTCATATCCCCAACCTCTCCTTCCCTTTCTGCAAGTACAAGGTCCAGCACAGCATCAAATCTCATCAGCTCCTCAATCATCTGTGCTAAGAAGTTGACCTCAATGCACTCCAGAAGCCTCCTGGATTGCTTTTGCCTTGCTGTATTGTCCCTCCAGCAGATATTGGGGTGGAAGTCCCCCAGGAAGACCATGGACAGTCAACATGAGGCTTCTTCTAGTTGTCTGAAGAAGGCCTCATTTACTTTATTCCCGATCAGTGGTGTAGCAAACTCCTACAACAATGTTGCTCATGTCTGTCTGCTGGCTAATCCTCCTCCTAAGCTCATCCATCCCTAGGCAGAGCTCCAGGTATCCCTGCTGTGCTCTCAAATGCTAACAAGTTTCTTGCCATCCTGGCCTGACCTTGCTCAAGAGCTTGTTTCCACCCATTGCAGCACTCAGTCATGTGAGCTATCACATCACATCTCTGATTCTCAATATAATCTTAACTCAGGATCTGGACGCAGACTGCTAATTTCTCTTTTTTGTTCCATATGTTGCATGTTGTAATGCACAGGCATTTCACAGAGGCACCCAGTTATGCTCATATAAAACATGACATGGTGTCTTCTACCACTGTGTAAAAATGAAAGATATAGGGTTTTAGTGTAATTTCCATTCAATGCTATGGATAAAACAGTTCTGGACCCGTAAGCTTGACATTAAGCCTCTAGCATTAAAATAAAAGACTGACGATATCAAACCTTTACAGTGAAGAACAGTCAGTGTGTATACTGCAGCACTAATGGGAGGATGTTTCTGAGAAAAAAAGCATTTGCCCATGTGAAACTTCATGACTCTTCCCTTATACCTATACAACAGTTACATACATTTTCCACTAATGTATGCTGATTGGTTTGTCTGATTTAATTTACCTTAGGAAGGTCTAAATTATTAATTACTTAAAAATTGCAAGCACTTGTGTTTACGATCTTGTTTTATTATATTTTGAATTATATTAGATGGTCTATAAAAAATATTCAGTTATGGAATCAATGCCTGAATATGGATTCTGGATATTAGAGGAAACCTGTTTCAGAACAGCATAATGGGATCTATGCTGTCTTCAATTTTCTGGCATTAGCCAAATATATGAAAAAATGCAGAGAAAAATAAGTAGAATGAAAATTAAAGTAGAGGACAAATTATTCAATAAGACAAACAAATAACACATTACTGACTCCTACAGGTAGTAGAAATTATTCTGAATTTTAATTAACAGGATAGAAATAGAAATAGCAATATCTATTCTTGTATAGAAAATTAAGCAAGAATAGCTAGTCTATTACTATGCAAATATGTGTCATTAGGCAGTTAAGAATTGCATTTTTGCAGATGCCAATGGACTTGAACGACAATTATTATTCAAAATTATAAGCTGCTTTTCACTGCGTCTTTTTTTAGAAAAACAAGTTCATGCAGTAATTTGTTTCAAGCATTTCCCTTTGTCCTGTTCTGACATTAACTATTTTGACTTTGTACAATAAAATATCTTTCTACATTACCATAAATTATATTTTAAACATGTCTACCATATCTCTCTTACTATTTATACTTATATGTATACCATCCATAATGTGAAAAAATAACCCAGGAGCCAGTAGTGATAAGCACATTCAGCTTTACTGAAGGAAAGAAACATAGAGGACAGCGGACAAATCTTTGCATCTATTCCCATTCCTTTTACTTAAGTAAAAAGGTTAAGAAAATTGCCATGTCAATCTCTGTATCTTCTGGTTTTGTAAGATCCAGTAACATAAATCAACCTACCAAACAATTAAAGAACAGAACAGTCAGGTTTTCTAGGTTATTTCTTATCACTACTGATTTAAAAACACAGACCTTTATACAGAAGCTTTTTTTGCTCCTAATCAACAATTCTGCATCATCAGAAAAGTGAAGAACTACCTTCAAGAACAAGCAATGTTTTTAATACGAAACTTAATAGTTATGAAGAATTTAAATGATGCAATAGTTTGTAAACAATAGTAAACTGTGCTAGAGCAATTAGAATGTCCCTCATAAACCCATACCTTATATGTATCTCAAGATATCCTCTCCTAAATAAGAGTACTATAAATACCTCACAGTTAAATACATGAGAGTATACAAATGGAACATATTCTGGAGGCATCTCTTCAGTAACCACAAAGAAAATTATCAGCATCACAGCACTGCATATGTGAGAAATCTCATACTCTGGAAAGTGAACAGAGGTATTAAGTCAGAAGGAATTCCTTGATGCATCTTAGTGTCTTAATATTAAATTCCCATCCTTATGGATTTCTCAAAATGGCCTATTTTCTATAGAATCCTGTAATAATGTATATTTCAAACTAAAACCTATGAATGACATTACTATTGGATTCTCATGTAACATCTATTAAAAAATCTGTGATAGCCATAAGGTCTCGGTGGACAGTAATTATATCGTTACATTTTGAATAATTTACAGTAGTTTTAACAGTAACAAGGAAGTTTATTGGTTGATACTCCCTGTTATGTTAAACTAAGCACACAGATTCATTTCTTTCAGGACTACAGAGCAAGAATTTTCAAACTTTTTGGACTACTGACAACCATCAACATGTCTTCTGGAGCATCATTTATCCTTGCCATTAAATTCTTACTGGAGGAAAATGGGAAGAAATCCTAAATATCGGTTAACAGAAATCTTTTTTAGTAGGGTGGGTCACTGCACATCAGACAGGGGATCATCCAGCTCATCTCTTGAACAATCAGGTAGACTTACTGGCCCGCTTGGCAAGGGTGGCCACAGAGGGTGAAGAATAAAAATGGGAACATCTGTTAGAACAGCTACATGTTAAACAAGACCATTCTGGAAGTAAAGATCTGTTTAAGGAAGCAATCAGTAAGGGGTGGTCTGTGACAAGGGAAGTGTGCAACACCATTGTCTCAGCATGCAACTCATGCAATACTCGACTGGGAGAGCACAACCCCCACAAGGATCAACCCCTGCACTTAAGAGACAATAAGGGGCTGTGGGACACCTGCCAGGTAGACTACATCTGTCCCTTCTGACTCTCAGAGGGAAAATGTTATGTGTTGGGAGGTGCTGAGGTGATTTTGGGACTGACTCAAGCAGAGGCAGTATGGCTAGCAACAGGGATAACACAGTAAAAGGCTTAAAATTGTGGTTTAGTTGCCTGCCTAAACCCAAATCAATTCAATTGGACAATGACAGCCACTTCACTGCTGGTGTGGTCCAGGAGTGGGCATGGGCTGAAGGGATACAGTGGGTTTTCCATATTCCTCTCAGACAAATTGTATTGTGGAATGCACTACTGGGCTTCTAAAATGAGCCTTGAGGTCTCTCAGCCCTGGATGGGCGCAATAGGTGTCTGATGCAGCAACTAAGGTTAACAGCTGTTGGGGAATCAATATTAGATGTTAAACGAGTATGTTTATGTAACCTGCTCCTGATCCATAGCATTTTGTCCCAAACCTTTGTCTTTTCTACCTGAGAAAAGAGAGAACAAAGATCCAACAAAACCACTCCATTATGCTAGACAGCTTGTTTTGCTGGACTTACCCTCTGTGGGACAGGTATGCCTGACTGAAAACTCTGCTTAACCTGTATGCATGGATAGCCACCAACATCCATGGAAAGGACCACCGAATCCATACTCGATGGAGTATTCTGTCCTTTTAATTATTCTTGGTGTTGTATATACATATATACACATACATAGACAGCAGGCTGTGGACAAACTTGTGGAATCCAGGCTCCTGATTGCAGTGTGGATTGCTACTTGTATTGTTTGTTTGATTTTGTCAGGAATATTTTTGCATTGCACTAAGGAAAGATGTGGTAATGGAATCATGGGGTGAATCCCCCAGTTTGGCTTGTCAGTTGTACAAAGGTTTGGGTGTAACTGGAACCAGATGGACCAGGGGATAAGTGTTGCCCTCACTGCTTTGGCAGCAGAGGGATTAAAATATACAATGATTAGTTTAAATCTTACAGAAGTATTGGAAAATGAGTTTAAAAGGTCATAACCTAACAGGAAAAAAAACCATCACATTGGGAATAACTGAATACTCTTTTCTTGAGCAAAAAGAGAGACAACTGTGGAGAAACAATGGGACATAGATCAAATACTCATGGGTTTGCATCAACTCCTGAACAATTCTACTTGGGAAAATTTGTGGAATCAAACTTGTTATTGATCTCTAAACAAAAATTCTGGTATCTGCTTCTGTGCCTTGTACTCTAGTACCATGATGGGATTCCTGCTCTGAAAGTGATTATTTTGAACATGAATATAACATGCATTGGGACACAAATTGGTGTATACACAATATGGTTTCAGAGAAGCGTTTACAGATTCAACAGGTATCTAAAATGACTTTACAAAATAGATTAGCTTTAGATGTGTTATCGTTGAAAGAACATGGGATATGTGGAATGTTAAACCTAACCAAAGGGGAATGCTGTATTACCATCCATAATGCCTCCACTTCTACAGAAGAAGCACATGCAAAGATGAAGGAAATTGCCGGTAAGATCAGAGAATTGTCCAAGCAACACAGCCAGCAGATTGGTTTGATGGACTTGGCTCTGGGATAATGGCAAGTGATAAGCATTTCTGCTACCCAATTATTTACCAATGAGCCTAATTATGGAATAAAAGTTTTTGTTCACCTACGGACCTCAGGTATTGTGTATACCCTATTCCAACCAAAAGAATCAGCAAATATGAGTCACTCCTCCCTCCTCCTTGGTGGGACATGATAGGAATTAAATCTGATTTTTTGTTTCAATGATTTACTGTACATTCATAATACCAGAAGAACGGCAACTCTAAATAGTAGCACTTGTTACCTTAAACAGTGGTATATCAATACCGACCTTATTGTATGGCTGTGTAAGACTACGGACATAAACTGAACACCTCGTGAATTCATAATTAACGGAAAAATACTAAATTGCTGCTTCTGGTCAACATAAATCCATTGTGAACACCTGAGTACACATATAGAGACAAGCTACTATGTAAATACAAAGATACATGCAAAAATTAGAATAAGGCTAACTTATTCTTAAAGCATACTAACATTTAGAAGGCCACCTAATTGAAGAATAATGCGTTATTATATACATAACTTGCTATGGCATCCATTTCCAGCAATTTCCTCAACTATTCGTGTAGGCAGCTGACAAGTTATTAAACGTTTAAAGCCAAACAGATTTGACCAAAAGATATAGAGGAAAATAATAGATATGTATCATTTGAAAATAACATGAAATATCTGCTACATAGTATTTTTTGTAGCATTATCTTCCACACAGCACATCCAAACAGTATTTTTAATTAAAGTAAGATACAAAGTTTCATTTGTTCAGGCTTAAGCTTATATTAACTATCACATCCTTAAAATTGCAAAAGGCAGTTATTGTGGAAATGAAGTGCATAAATAAATGATGAAGATGCAGAACAAAAATAGTGTACCATCATTGAATTAGTTTGTCTATGATTTTGTTAAAGAAACCATACATACAAATGAGCCCTAATTGTGCAAAAGAAATTCTACGGAAAGAATTAAGGTCTTCACTTAATCAGCAACACAGAAATAACAGTTGAGTTGCATGTTATGGGAATTACTATAGCAGGAACCCCTTGTTGATAGCCAGGCTAGGAGCATGGGGAGAAGTTCAGTGCAATGTCAAACCCTATAATCTGGCCTGAAGGATTATTATTATCCTCTGACCAGAGGTGGAGATTGTAATGGATATACCTTTAAACTGTTGTAACCTGAGATTTGAGTTGCATGTTATAGGAATTACTATAGCAGTAACCATCCAAACCAGTGGAGGACAACTCTTACAGGAAGCAGTGCAAGTGCAGCAGTGACTTGACCCAAGCTGGCTTTTGTGCCCAGTTAATCCATGCAACACACCATGTCTCCAATCCTGACTGACCACCATAACAGATGAAGCCCAAAGTAAGAGACTAAATTAACTCAGTGGACATTTGTGGACATTTTACAGAGGCTATCCGTCGACTATCAAAGGATGGGAAGGGGAGTGGTGATTAATGATGTTGCACTGGAAAGTGTGGCATGACTAAATGGTATAGAATAAGGCGTGGATACTGTCCTGATTTCAGCTGGGATAAAGTTTTGTGGTGTGGTGGTGGTTTGTTTTTTTTTTTTTCCGCTCTCTCTTAGTAGCTGGTGCAGTGCTGTGTTTTGGATTTGGTGTTAGAATAATGTTGATAACATATTGATATTTTTAGTTGTTCCTGGGTGATGTTTATAGTAAGTCAAGGACTTTTCAGTTTCTCAGGCCCTACCAGCCAGAGGGCTGGAGGGGCACAAGAAATTGGGAGGGGACACAGCCAGGACAGCTGACCCAAACTGGCCAAAGGGATATTCCGTACCATGGGACATCATGCTGAGTATATAAGCTGGGGGAAGAAGGAAGGCAGGGACGTTTGAAGTGATGGTGTTTTCACAAGTAACTTACACGTGATGGAGCTTTGCTTTTCTGGAGATGGCTGAATGCCTGCTGATGGGAAGTGGTGAATTAATTCCTTGTTTTGCTTTGCTTGCCTTATTACAATGTCTTTATCTCAACCCACAATTTTTCTCACTGTTACTCTTCTCCCCCATCCTACCAGGGGGAATAAGCAAGCAGCTGTGTAGTGCTTAGTTGCTGGCTGGGACTAAACCACAAACAACATCTACAATCATCAGCCACAATTCAGCTATCCTGCCAGACCACTTTCTGCATTTGTGTATTTTTATACACCTACATACATGTGTGCATATATAAATTTAGAAGCAATATATACACTTATATATGCAAATAAGCTACACCAGGTGGTGAAGTAGAAGTAATCTGTATAGATGCAGTGTTACAAAAACTCAGACTGAAAAACTCTTAGGCTGTAAGATGAAATTCAGGGAAAAAAAAACAATCTAGATAAAGAATACATTTTAACAAATCCAGTAACTTTTCAGTTATTTGTCCGAGTGTGCTGTAAACTCTTTTACCCAGGAAAAATGCTAGGACAAGCTTAATTCTCAGGGTACTAAGTTCCAGAGAGACCTCTGAAGAAAATACTGTTTTATTAAATCTTATCTTATGACACAGCTATAAAAGCATTGTCAACAGTTGCAGTAACTAAGCCTATTAAACTTCTATCTTCACATGGCTTCTGCAACCAAATAATAGCTGGAAGACTGATAATAAAGAAATTTAATCCATCATTTTTACAGATGAAATTAATACCTGTCAAATTCACTTCTGACAATTTAATATAATAGATTTAAAGTAACTACTCAGTGTTTCTTTTTTGGTTTAAGATAGCATTGTAAGAAAAACAAGATGACACTTCTTAGATCTGCAAAGTTCAAGTCAATTATTGTAAACAAAGAACAGACTAAGTGATTGCTTTATGTGCAATATATAGCACAGAACCAGTTTTGACTATAAAATTCAAGTGTAATCTGTTTCTGATCTGTGACATCAAAAATCCTGATTTGAAACAGTATTAAAAATCTGTGCAAGGTGATACTTAGAAATTATGTCAAGATGTAAAAAGTATATAGCAACTCAGTATTACTTCTATTCTAATGAACTAAATGCAGAACAGTGTTATGGAACGTTTTAATTAAGTACATAAATTCTAATTAATAAAGCAAGCTTTTTCTCTAGAAAACTGCACACTGACCACCCAGTGCATACACTAATTAAAAAATTAACAAGTATATATACTTTGCACATTAAAAAAAATACAAATTTCATTTTAAAAGATAAAGCTTGTCATAGGTATATTGGATGCAGTTAAGACAATACTGCAAAAGCAAAACATTAATACAGAAGAAGACAGCTAAACCTAAGAAACTAGTTCAAATCAGAAAAGCCAAAGCTCAGAAGCTAACAAGGTACTTGAAAAAGCACTTTTCTTCAAAAGATTCTTAAGAAAACTGAGCTGAAATAAGCACAAAATGGCAGTCTGAAATCACCACTCACAGTGCGTCATTGAGAATGGATGGTTTATATCAGACTGTTCATTATTTTAAGTAGTTTTTCTCTACATTTTTAGTCCCAGTAGTAAGATTTTCATCATGTTAATTCTAAAAAGATTGCCATATCTTCACTGGTTTACAGTTCCTAAAGCCTGCTTCACTTGAGTTACCCAGAGTTGTTGCTACATAGTTAAGAATACTACTACTACATTCATTTTTGGATGCTGTGGTGAGGCTGTGTGAGTTATTTACCGTTTCAAAAAAACAGGTCTTTACAACAGACGACTTGGCATCTTTGGCCACCAGAAAAGCTCTTCCTTGTGTATTGAAACCACTCCCTGCAAAGCAGTGAAGCCTCCTCAGTATTTACGTACTGACACCTTGACCCTCAGTGCCTGCACTGACAGCAAGGGCAATGAGAAATTCCACTGAACAGTCATTTTTTGCTATGAACTGAAAACACCAAGCTCAGTGAGAAAAGGAACTTCCAAGGAGTTGCAGAGTACCAGAGCTAGCGGAAGAAAAGTGAAAGCAGACAATATGTCATCTCAGAATTACACAACACTCTCAAAAGCAGTGGAAAAACAGGCATTCATTGTCTTAAAAGGAAAAGAGGTTTCAGAAGACAGGAGAATGCCAAAAGCACTCCAAGTTGAAAACTGTAATAAACAGCCAAAACAGCAAATGAGCAAAGAACATTGGGTAAGGAACCAGGACTGAAACTTAGGTATCTGTGGCTGAAGACAAGTAGAGTAACAGAGTACTGAAGGTCAGAAAAAAACCATACAGGACAGTAAGGTGCAGAGAGTAAATACAGGAGACCTGCTGAAACAACACAAAGGGCAGAGAGAACACAGGACTTATTTTGAAGGTTTAAGTAATATTAAAGAGAATCAGCTATGAGAAAAATAAAATAAAATAAAAGGTTGCAGGAACAGAAGAGATGAGTAGTCTGGGGAATATAGCAAAACCAAGAGTTTCATGAGTGCAGTTTGTGGAAGTACTTCCTCTGAAAGCTTTTGAAGAACTTCACCAAATGCCCTTCTACTTCATAATGCAAGTAATTAACAAGATCCCAAGAAATTTTATGCAATTTCAGGTTTTTACTTTTTTATTTTTTGATCAAGAGAGACTGTTCAGACCATCTGGGGGAAAAAAAAAAAGGAAAGAAAAAGTAAAGCTAGCAAACAGTAAGGTTCTGACATCCTTAACAGCAAAAGTATTTAAGATGGGATGGGGACTATGACAGAAACGTATGATCATCTCTCAGTAACCAAAGTAATGGGATAAACCAGCTAAAGTTCAGCAGCAGAAGAAGATATAATGGATGTGAACCTATACAACCAGTGATGGTCAGAGTCAAGAAGTTAATTCCCTAGGATACTAACTTAAGCAACTGAACCCTGGCAAGCAGCAACAGCTCCATATTTTTTAGATAAAGGAATTTAACATCATATGGAAATTTTCACTTTACATGTTTCAGAAGGAAAAATATCCCCTTAAAAATAATTGTTATTTCTTAAAACTCCTAAAAATACTGTTACTTCCCAAAGCATAGCATGACAAGGGTGCTTTTCCCCCTCATACATTGTGAAGATAAAGGCAGTATGATATGTGTTGTCCTAAACTGGTTAGTAATGCAACATTTCAATTATAAAAATGACGTTTATATGTATGGTCTTCAGTCATTGTCTTTGCTGATCTCATCAGGTTCTCTGCTGGCTGCCTCAGAAAGGTGCTACCTGCTCCCCAGAACTCATTGCCACTAGATGCCCTTCTCACAAGGCTGTATAATGTGAAGAAGCTTTTCCAGCTCTGTAGCTGAATTAATGCTGTCAATGCATGTGGCCCACTGCTAATGATTGCCTAGCAAGATACAGCTGTAACCACTTTGAGGTAATGATAATTTTCTGTGACCAAGACTTCACCCAACCTTCAAGGGAACAGTATCCCAGCACATATATGCTGGCAAAAATACTCTACCTGCAACTGAGCAAGAAGTCATATTCTCTGATTAATGAAGTGTAATTTCAGGGTTTTTTTCCCCCTTTGTTTAAAGAAACTTTGGTTTGTTGAGAGGTTGAAATAAAGCTCCAAAAGCGCAAATCAGTCCAAGAGAACCTAACATCTTTTCAGATAAGATCAGAACAGAGTAAATTCAAAGAATGACAGGAAAACAAATTTTCACTAGCTAGTATCGAGCACAGAAGGACAGTCCCAGGAAAGCAGACATAACAGCCCTAGAGGTTCTCACTTAAAGCAGTCTTTAAGAGGTAAGATCTGACAAAGAAACCTCCTAATGAAGATCCACATTGTTATTAATCCTACAAAAAAAGCACACTGACTTGAAAAGCACCTGGAAACCTCTTGGACATTCAATCATGATAAAAATTTTCTGTAACAAACCCCCTAGAAAACTCAGTAGGGCAAGCCATCTATCATTATATCTTTCCTCAAGTTAAACAAGAGAAGAATTGTGCTATAAGACAAATGTTACAGTTTCAGTTGCATTTGGTAATTCAAAGTGAAGCCTACAAATGAGATATCTCATTAGTTTGAGCAGATGGATCAAAATTAAAGGCTGAATCACCAACTCTTTAATTTCCCAGTAGCCAGGAAGAGCTTGAAGTCTTGCAGAGGATGACTGTTGAAAAATCAACATAAAAAGCTTCTCTCCATCTGTCAAAACACATGCCTGTAGAATAAAACTACCTCCTACCAGCCTTTAGTCTTAAAAAATGAAAACACATGTACAACTATTAAAACACATGAACATATCACATCAGTCAAGCATCGCACTATAACCTATAATATGACAGGAACACATCAGCATGACTTCCATAAGAGTAAATTATTTGTTTCTGGCATGGTAGAATTCTTTGAAAATGAGTTAACAGAACAATAGGTAAACAGTGTTGGATTTAACTTATTAACACATTCCAAAGACTCTGGCAAAAAAATCTTAAAAGAGATGACACTGTGAAAGTTTGATGGCCACAGAAAGGTGTATATTCACTCATGGAACATTATAAGAGCAAAAATATTTTTCTCCAATTCTGGTATTTCTTTGTTGCACTTCAGCATAAAACAGAACAGGTAGGGTTTTGGCTCTATGGAGGACTGCTAATTAGATCTGTGTCTGTCACACATTACTGCCTGAATAGCTACAAAATTCCAACCATGTCCTGTATTCCATACAGATATACAACTGCAGTGGAAATTTATTCTAAAGTATCGGGATGCAAATACATTTTTCTAAGAAGTATATTTAAAAATAACCACAGCTTTGTTAAAAAGCAAACAAACTCTGCACACACAGAATGTAATTGAACACAAGTTTCAAGGATAACACAAGCTAAGAAAGGTTAACAGAGCTTGATGGTAACAGACTACGGTGGACATGGACACAAGGTAATG
This sequence comes from Falco cherrug, assembly GCF_023634085.1. Taxonomy (NCBI): domain Eukaryota; kingdom Metazoa; phylum Chordata; class Aves; order Falconiformes; family Falconidae; genus Falco; species Falco cherrug. The sequence continues at coordinate 70,222,857 of NC_073702.1, read as the reverse complement.
GATTTCTAAAAACTAAGAAAATTAGAGGAAGCTACTAAACTTTAGAAGATCAAAGGATATTCTCAAAATTATGAAAAGACATGAAAGAAACCCATCCTAGTGTAATGCTCATCATATTAGCTCGTAATCTTCATCTTCCACTATGGGCCAGGCATTTCAATGTAGATGTATCTATGTGAACTTTTTAAATTTTTGCCCTTTTTTAACATCTGCAGTTGGTTTAATGATTAGAGAGATCATTTGTCATAGCATACTCATTAAAAGGAAAAATCCCTAATTTTTAATGTCTCACAATACTACATACTATAATTAACTGTATTATACAATGAGCTGATATGCTTGATTCTGCATTGTCAAAGACTGTATACCAGTGTTTGTATATCACTCATTTCAGGATATGAATTTTTGTTTCATAAGTATGAAGACTCATATGTTTTAAATACTCTGAAAGGAAGTCCAGTGTAACTGGTTGGTATTTAGACATGTATTTAAGACAGTTCTGCAACATAGCAGAACAAACCTTTTCAAGCAAAGAAAATTCTTAACAATTACAATCAATTGAATCAAATTAACTGAAGTGTTTTGAAATCAAATCAATATTTATATAGCAAATGAAACAACACTTCTGCTTTGTCTGAAATATGCTCCTCATTTGGTTGTTGGTTTGAAATACAGTTTTCAGAAATTGAGATCAGCAACAGTGTCTGCTGCTGAAAATGTAACATTAAGTAGACTACAGTTCTGCACTTGACCTCTTTCAGCTGTAGCTCATGCCTTAAATCAGAACACTCATGCATTCAGCTGCTAGTACAGGAACTAAAACTGTTCTCAAGGAAAGCTACAAAAATATCTGCTAGAATTAGGCAACTTACTGTACTTGATTTTTTCCAAATAGTATTATATATGTTTGTAGACAGTTTTTTTCCTCGGTGTGAAGAAAAGAGAGGGGAAGAAAGCAGCAATAAATATGCTGGGACAGCATGCAACTTCTGACAAGAATTGAAGACGTTACTTATTTAGACATGCCAATTTAAAGAAACTGCTACTTGTAGGTTTATCCACTGCAAGTGAAAATATGAAACTGTAACAAGAAATGAAAGATAAGAAACTAAACATAGCTCAATGTTACAAATTTGGTAGGGTATGTGCATAATTGACAACGAGGAGAAAATAAACTACAGTTCCCTTGGTACTGCCAATAAATTTTGTTAACAGTCTTCACTCAGGAAAATGTCAGAATTTCCACATGTTATCTTCAAGAAAGTTTTCTGAATGTAACAACAAGTAGCTGATACAAGAGAAGGTAAGTGTAAGAATGGTGTTAAAGCAGGGGAAGCAGGAAGACTAAAAAGCTGTTAGTGAAGTATCTTCCCCTCCCCTGCAAGTCATAAACCAACTGTTCATCTTTCAGAAACATCACAACCTGTATTTATGTGAAAAAGGGAAAACGTGCAATTCTCAGTGTGACTGTGTGGGTGAGTTTCCTTCTTTTTTATATAGGTTATTTAGTGAAATGCCTCTTCGAGGATTATAATGCACTAGCATTTGTTCCTGCTCCCAACAGGTGCCCTATCTGCTACAACTACTGCTGGATGTGCAAATTTGTAACAAAAATGAGACATTGTGTGTGGGTGCTTCAGGAACATAACAACAACAGAATGAGAAACTACTCAGGCACATGAGTTAAACCCATGATCTTAGTGGAGGGGAATATCAGACTTGAAAATTCACTGCAGAAACCTCTACTGTAAAGCACAATGAAGGATTACTTCCTTTAAACAGAAAAAACCACAAACCCCAGGATATTTTAAATGACAGATGCTGAGCCCTTGTGCACCATGTCTTGAACACTCTGTAATTCTCATCACTCACCTATAACATGAGACACTAGAACATGAAAGATCTGGGAAAGGCTAAGAATAATAACTAAGTGCTGTATTTTTTCTTTTTTTAATCATGAAATGTACCTTAGCATAAAGTCTCTAAAGCACTGACCTACTTTGCCTTGCCATTTTTAAAAAAAGTGACATAAATATACATTAATTACTTTGAGGGATAAATAAAGTACCAGGAATTTTCACCTTAGCTAGAAGCTAACGTTATTTAGCCTGTTTAGATTTTCTTGCATGCTGTTTCCATAAAGTGTTTTCAAGATTAGAAGTGACCTCTGAAGTGATGTATCTCAAAACAATTAAAAAAAAATAATTTCTTAATACATTGTTTTGATGATCAAAACTGCTTTCTTTATGTGTGTTCTGAATGTAAACAAAAGCAAAAAATAAATACCTGGTGTCCAGACATGATTTGCTTCAGCACATTTTCATAACATACTTCATCCATATGATTCAGCTGCTGTACCTGAAAAACAAACATCATACTTCATATTAAAAGCACTTTTATATTTATGTATTTTCTAATAGATATCAAGCAATTTACAGTGATCCATGAAACAAAAATGTGATTATGCAATTGAATTTACAATATTAGGAATGACTCCCATTCCTAACAATATCATTTTGATATTCTTAAATTCACAAACAGAACATGAAAATAAGGAGAAAGTATGACTAAGGGCAGTGGACAGAAAATTTATTATGTGGCTTTGTCAAATTTTAAAAGTTTTTATTATTTTTTTTAACGATCAAAGAGACGTAACCCAGTTCTGTTCTTTGATTTATCTGTTTCATATTAAGAAATCTTACTTCTACAGTACTGATGAACTATCCATTTAATGCACCATTTTACCTCACTAAGTCTTTCCATTTGGTAATATAACAATAAGTTTTTACATTGCATATATATATATATATGTATCTCCACAAAATTAATGATTGTCAGCTTTGTTGCCATAAAGAACAGAAATTTTTTTCATAGTTGGGTCATGCATGGGGAACAGCAGGAATATGATATACAGAGTTTCCCATTATGGATAAATATAATGTTTCAGTAAGGTTCCAAACTAAAGAGTTCAGTTGAAATAAAAAGTATTCTTCAAGCTACCTTAAAGATCTTTTTTTTTCTATTTCTTTAATGCATCACAATATAAATAGCATGCATCTAATTGAATGAACCTCAGCATTAAGGTTCTGACAAATCAAAATCATTAAATGAAGTTCAAAATCCGAACAATCACTTCATTCTTCATTTGCGCATTCATGTTTTCTGACCACATTTTTTTTTGACAAAAAGCATGTAAAAATTCAAAAAAATGGAAATTCAGTAGTTAAGAGTTATCTAGAGTAGCTGAAAATTGAAAATCACAGCTTTAAAATAGCTTTAGGGGGAGAAGAAGAAGATTCATATTTGGAATCATACCAGTATTATAATAAAAAGATGAGACAATATGGACATACATGCAAGAGACAAATAGCCAGTCTAATTATTCTGAAAATGGGAGGTGGGCATTTTAACTAACTATTTTTTTCAAATAATAAGTGAAAATCATTAAGGAGAAACATACATGAGCAGTGCATAGGTACACATATGGACATATATACATACATACATGCAAACAAACATAACTTTATGCAGTCTTTGCACCTATACATAAAAAGCAAAACATAAGCACACATAAAGAAAAATATCCAACATTAACAGACCTCCAACTGAGGCCGCCAAACATTAGACTTGGTCCCATATGCTCTAAGAGTTTCAATGTACAGAGTTTTTATTAAGCATAGAGGTTAGCCATGAAAGCTCTAAATACACCACACTGTCCTTGCCTTTGAAAGCTTGCCCACGGTTTGCATGTGATTATGCAAATCCCTAATCAGCTCCAATTTTCTGGGAATTTTTTTTAGATGAAGGATGTCAGGAAGCTGTGGCAAAGTGTCTACCTTAAGTAACTAACAGCCTTCTATCTCCTTGCAACTCACCACTGTGGATATAGACATAGCATTGATAGCATTTGCTCATGTTCTGCAAGAACTGCTTTTGATTCTGTGGGTTTTTACATTGCTTTCCTCCTGTCATATAGACCAGAAGGACGTTGATATTGGCAATAATTTGGCAGCTTTAGTATTAGTAATATCCTGAATAGAATCCTTTTTCAAAGAGGCTTAATACTTTTACTTTCATTTGCTATGAAGTGTATTATCTTGATTGCAAAATATATTTTAGTCTATGAAATCTCTAACAACATTCTTCTGAAAAGCAACAAGAAAAACTCCTGGCTGTGGTATTATCAAAATGGTGTGCCAGGTACTCACATTTCAGAATAACTACTACCTCCTATTATTTCCTCATATCCTCATGTTTTTTTAGGAAACTTACTGTTTTTTAAAATAATTTCAAATTGTATAGGATTATTTGTGTATTTCTTTGATTTTTAAATCACAAATGCATTCTAAAGTGAGTAGGAAGAAATGGAGTCTTTCCTTTTTTCTTACCATACAGTGGAAACAAACTACATATTCAAATCAAGTATCAGGAAAAGATTAAAGAAAAGGAACAGCAGATAACAGTAAAGGCACTTGAAACAATTAATGAAGGTTAAAATATGCAAATCATGGTAAGCACCATATGGTAAACTATTCTTACGTGTATAGACTTGAAATGGCTCTCTACAGATGCAAAATAAGTTTTTTTCCTGCACTGGAGATGGAATGAAACTACTTAAATAACCTAGTAAGAAAGGCAATGTCCATTTTTACAAGAGAAAAAAGCTATTATCAATTAAGCTATGAAATTAAGTTTTGATTTAAAATGTTTTGATTTCTATTAAATTAAATCATAGCAGAATAAGCTATTTAAACTGTAATTACCAGCTAGTGAGATGCATTGAAAATCTTACGGAAAAGTGTTTGTATTAATTCCTGTATTTAAAGAAGAATTATAATTTAGATGTGCAAGTGGCACTGCACTTATGATTTTTAATGAGAATATTATACTTTACCATAGCCTTAATGCTTCCCAAAAAGAGCAAGAGCACTAGGAGTAAAGAAGCTTATTTAAGGACTACTTTAATGTGTTTTCTGTCAAATGTGCACATACAATAGTTAATAGTTGAGCATGACACTATTTTAATCAATAACTTATATCCAACTAGTATTAATGCACATCATATTAATATATATACACATATCTATCTCCAGATTTCATATATTAATATTTTCTTATAACATCTTTTCAGCTAAACAAGAAGTACCACTGCTTCTAGCAAATGGAAAACTGAAATGAGAAAGAGAATAATCAGCTGCTACAGTGACTCTGCAATTGAGGATGATTATTTCTCCATCAAGCAAAACTTAGTAGCAAAGCAGAGGCAGTGCAAAGCTAGATACCATTGCATGCAACTGCAACAAAGTCTATTTACAAGTATTATAAAGTTAGAAAATATGATTCTTAAGGTACCTTTCAATTATGTATATCTTTATACAGAAGAAAATATGCTTCATGAAACACCTGTAGCATAATAAGCCCGTACCCCCTACACACAGATACGTGAAGCATGATCAAACCAAAAGCAACCCTTTCCTTGGCATTCATGGCACTTTACCTTATTGGTTGTCTTAATTCCTATAAAGGTTTGCCCCAGTGGTACAGGTCGGAAACGGCCATCGAAGTAGAAGAGTCCAATGTAGGGATTGACGTGTAAAAATGCAGCAACATCAAGATAATTGGGTAATGTAGCTGAAAGGCCCAAAATCCTAATCATACTTTGTGTAGATTCAACCTATTTAAAAACAGAAACCTGTATGTGATCCAAACGTTACAAGCCAAGAAATCAAAAACAGAGTTTTAAAATATCCCTCAGAAAACAGTAATGTGAAAGAAGCAGTTAATACTTTATACAAAAGGTGAACAAAAGATGTGAGTTAGTGATTATCCCGTATTGAAGAAACGAGAGCACACTGCAATGCCATCAAGTCTTGCTTATTCATCTTCCTATTCTGTTGTATCTTTGCTCTCTGAACGGTTACTTGTCATTAACTGACATGGAGGAACAATAGCAGTAAAACCAGCTTTGTTAAGAATGGATAGTCCATTATATTATGCCCATTTATAGGCAAAACTAGGACAGCCAGTTTGGTATCATTTCTTCCTTAGTCCAAATCACACCACAATTCTGAAAAGAAAGAAGAACGTAATTCATGTCATTCCTCAGTCTTGGCTTTTGCTTAACTATTTCTACAGCTCTCTTAGACAATCTACTCTGGTTCTCTGTAATAGAGACATTTTTTTCTTTTTTTTTTTTTTTATTTTTATTTGCCCAAATGTTTGCATTATATGCCTTCCCATTCGATGAAGGGCAAAAAAAGGTGTTTTGCAAAAAAATAATCTGTTCCACAAAAGCCTGCATATTATATGTATTTCCAGGGAATTGTCAAAAAGAATGAAACCAGCCAAAAGACTTGAATAAGGCAAGTATGCAAGAATTTTCCTATTTCCTTTTGGAATACTGAGAGCCATGTAGGCTGGCTCACAACTTTCTTACTAGCATAATTACTTAGAAGCAAAGTTCACAGTAATTTTCATCAAAAGTCTTTTTAGACACTATAACTGAAGCCATATACAAGGTTCTCAACTTGCCTTAAATTCGTGAATGTCTCATGAAAAGTAAGGCTGGTAACGTCAACCTGGCTAAGTCCTATTTAAAACAATATGAGGTTTCACTTGGAAGACAGATGTTTAAATCATTCAGGTGCTTGAGTTAAAGTGAAAGGAAGTACCATGTAATTAAAGCAGACAGAAGTTTTCAAAAGAGCATTAAAAAGTGTATGGGAAGCATTCTTAAGGAAGATAAAATACACCACACCATTAATACAGAGCTGGTGAATAGCAAGCACACCAAAATAATAAACCAAATTCCAAAAGAAGCCACCCACCACAACCGTACAGACATCAAGCAAAGCAAACCAATACTTTGCCTCGTAATGGACATGTCCCATGGCAAAAATTTGGATGCTTAAACTAAGGATGTAACCTACCAAATGACACAGAAAACCTACCGACCCTTTTACGCTTACACAAAGAGCAGCTTTGCAAAGGGAAGCCCATGTATGACAAATTCTTATATGTAAATGCAGATTTTGAGATGACTGGGATAAAGGAGGGATTTAATTGTCAAAAGTCTTCCAGCTAAAGGGAACGAAAGCAGCATTTACCTTTAAGAGTACAAAGAAGCATTATCATTCCTTACACATCTTTTTATAGCTGGATTATGTGATGATGCAAGGGATACAGTCAACCTCAACTACATTGTTTTGAGGTGTCTGAGGTTTTTTTTTGGTTGGTTTAGGTTTTTTGGTGTTTCCCCACCCCCACCCCCAAGGAGGGTGAGTGGGTGGTTTTCCTTTTCATTTCTTTGGGGTTTTTTGTTTTGGTTTTGGCTCAGTCCCCTGGTGCACTGCCTCCTTCTGCACTGACCCTGATGTCTGTGAGGTTGTTTCTCACACTTCTTTCCTCACTCCTATCTCTCCCTCAACACCTGCACAGTATTTTTACCCTTTTTTTCCCTGAGGCACCACCTGCAGCCACCGCTGCCAGCGCCTGGGTACCAGCAGCCAAAACAGAAGTTTAATTTCCTTAATGTTTATACACTTTTTTTTTTAAAAAAGCCTTGAATCTCTAAGAACAGTAACCACTTGCTGATATATTTCTCCTGTACTTTGTTCACAATAAGCACAATATCTGAAAGGGTAACAGCTCCAATCTGGAGGATATTATTGATTTTGCTAAATTCAGTAACATTTTTTTTTCAAATCTTCTAAGAGCCTGAAAGCACTAGTTTGAAAATGTGCTCAGTTCCACCTGAAGGTAGGAAAGCATTTCAAGTATTTAAACAATTACCAAGAACTGTGCTTAGTAACCATGGAAGTATATGTTTTTATAGCAATTAACTGTAAGCTGTTTGTTCAGAGTTTTCTTTCAAAATATAAACGATGCCTAAAGAACAGTTACAATTTACCGAGACCTGCCACTTTCAAAACCTCTGTAAAAAGAAGCCACTTCATTGATCTGGCAGTTAGCCCTACAGTTACGGAGCTGATTGAAACCCCTGAATTACAACTCTGCATAAAAACTGCAGCGGAGAGTTAACACAAGCAAGTAATTAAAATTAATAATGTGCACAGCATATTTTAAAACAAAATATATTTTTGCATATTTTATATTATACTTTACATATATTTCTGCATATGTATGTAGCACCTACATAACTTTTCAACTTGTAAATATAAAATTTACAAATTACTTGGACAAAAATCAAGTCAGAGTGCTATAAGAAATCAGGCAATAATGTCATTTGCTCTATAGTAACATTTTGTTATTTATAATTAAATAAAGACTATTAAGACTAAGTCATTCCATCAATTTCTTTAACTTCTTTCAAAGTAATTAAAACAAAAAATATTTGGGTTTTTGCACCTACTTTTATATTGACTTAGCAACACAAAATATCAATAATATATATATGTGTGTGTGTGTGTGAAAATAATCAAGAAACAAAACCAGGTAAATTTACCACATCAGACAAAATGTAACAATTCTCCCAAATATTTTATGCTCCTATCAAATTTAAACTGTAAACTAAAACCCTGTGTGTCTGCACATCACATACATATACAGAATGAGTTTTGTTTATTCTTTTAATTATACACAGCAATATCCAAAGAGCAGTGACTAAAACTGCACTAAACTTCAAAGTCAGAAAAACAAAATTACCTGAATATGCAATCAGAACACACTATTTATTTTCATATTTTCTTTGTGATTATAGTTCAGTTTCATTTATTTATTATTAATCTATCCAAGCACTATAGAGTGTAATTTTTCATAATAGCTTTTAGTATTCTAACACATTTTTATAACAGAGTTCTCTGCATATATTTTTCAACTACTTTTCTGACTTTCCCTTGAAGAGCAAGATTAGTATGTCTTGCTCTCAGATGCTTCTAAGGAAAAGTAAATCTTGAAAGCGCAGATTTGTGTGTACCCTTTGTAAATAGAGTACATTCAAACATTAATACTTTTTGTGTGCTGGATAACTTATTTGGTCCTAGAAGTCCCAATTAAAGATCATGCTTTCATATATAAGACACTATGAACATATAATCTTTTCCTGAAATTGCAGTAAAAATTACTGAAAAGGCATTTTTGATGACAAATTTTATGTTTACATTCCCTATCACTGGCTGGTGGTAAGCAGCCAAGTGCATTTCCTTCACTACTGGCATACAATCTCAAACATTTTGATCTTCATATGTGTCCTTATCTCAGTAAAAATATAAGTATCATTTAGAACTTATAAGACCTTTGGAAAATTGAACTGTCACAGTGTTTGCACATCATGTTCTCTGAAAGCTTTGCTATATTTTATTGATGCTGGTGTTACACTGGAAGTTAAGAAATAAAATTGCCATAACTATATTTAATTGACATATCTAATTAGAATATCTAATTCAGAAGCATTAATGACGGCAAGTGGAGAATTGACAGCACATTCACCATACACGTTTGCAGAACACAATTATCACACCATGAAATTCTACGTATACAGCTATCCAGTACTGATTTCCACACTCAAGCATCATCTGCAATTACACTGTAAATGATAAAGGATCAGGAATTGGAAGTGCCTCTCTGGATTGTAAACTGATCACAGCAGGATCATTTTCTTCCTAATAGGTTTTAAGATTTGCGTATCATCTCATTACATTACAGCCATCACTTGAGAGCAAACAGAGTATGCACAGAGATACTCTTTTGTCTGACTTCTAAAATTCTTCCTGAACTTTTGTGATCTTCGCAGTTGGTTCCATCTCCATATATTAAAATATCACATTCACAGAATGAATTACAACCAAGCTGGAATGCACATCCCTGATTGTTCAACTTGAGCACAGAATTAAGTAGAGCAGACAAGTTTACATATCCTGATCTTTGAAGAATTGTCCACTGTTAGAAATTAATCTGATATTCAGATGACCCAGGATTACTTCAGTACACCCTCTACAGTCAGCCTGTATGCCCTTCAGATGTACACTAAAGACAAGATACACAGAAAATGACACACAAGCATTTCTTGTTTTTCAGTCTAGACGTGCAAGAAGATGAATTTGTAACTTGGGTTCCCAAGTTCATTCATACCACTGTTGAACAGGGAAGTACTGCATATGAGAGGATTCACATTAGTTTTAGTTAGATACCAGCCTACCCACAGAATGGCTATAAGTTTCAGTTTCTCACAAGATACGTGTTTTTCCCATTGTTCAAAAAAAAGGAGAAGAAAGGAAAAAAAAAAAGTAGGAATCCTTAGAACATTAAAAAAAAAAGAATTAAACATGTTTCAAAATGACTAAGTTTGTTAGAATGTTTCACCAGTGTTTACTTTTTATTGATATCTTGTTAACTGTCTAATGAAGAATCAAGAAGTTGTCAATAAATCCACATAGGTGGTAATTTCTTATCTTTAGGAACAAAAATGGAAAACTGAGTAAAACTGCAAAATCAAAAGTACATAGTGAAAATGGAATTACTAATACTGTTTTGAAGATTCTACATCGGACGTTATCTACAACCCAAACACTGTGCACAGAATGCATTTGTTACTAGGCAACCATCTAGTTAAGTAATTTTATAAATGAGTTCTACTATGCTTCCAGTGAACCCTGAAAATACTGTGATCTCAGTCCTCCATTTAGAACATATTTAAAAATCCAGAGGTACTGAAAAAATGTAACCATGCAGAAAGCACTATTAGAAGCCATATGATTTTCCCTCAGCTAAATACTAAGTATGCAATACTTTGCCTTAAGAAATGACATTTTGAATGTACCTATTAAGAGATTTCTAAGACCTGCACAATGCCATGCCTGTTTTTCTTGAATGACAGAATGCCTTTTCATGCTATGCTTACTGTTTTGCTCCCAAACTAAGAAAGAAAAAATACACAGTTTAACAGCTTTACCATATTATGAAAGAACATAAAACACGTGACAATCACTATAACCTTTTAAACTCCATGGATATATCACAAAAATGGAAAAACGTTCACAAATCAATAATAAAAAATGACAGGCAGAATGACTTCCTGACATCACTTCCATTGAAAGTAATAGAAAAGCTGAAGATTAATTTAAATATCTGACATGTAACATTTTCTGAACAAATGGAGGTTAGGTTTTGCTTTAAAGAAGTATTTTGTTTTAAAAAAGTAATTTTTACACAGCTACAAGGTTGCCAGAAAAGATAACAAGCTAGGTCTAGACTCATGTATTCGACTTAAGGCTGCACAACACACTGTTTAAAAATAGCATCACAGAATAACAAGAAAACATGTGTTAAATTTATCACAAGCTGACAAACTGACAGATTCTAAAAAGAATATATAATTGAAAAACAGCAATTAAAAGGGGACGCCCCTAACTGCTTTCTAAGCCTAACTCTATTCAATAATTTTATCCATGATATGCAGTAAATAAAAAAATAACTGGTGACAAGAGCAGGTGATTGGCAGAATTAATACAACTGATGTGTGTGTCAGCCACACAGGTAAATCTAGGTTGATGGTCCCATTCAAACTAAACGTCTTTTAATTTAGCTTATTCTAAAACAGGCCACAGCTGCAAGACAAGACTATTCTCAGGAAACATTCTCATAGCAACAAGTGAATCCTGCAGCGACTATAAAGAGGTTTGTCTGAGGACTTCATGAACAAGCATCTGAATGCAAGGTCTGAATATGATGTCTGAGCAAGTTAAGTACATGCAATTCTTAGGGATATAAAAAGGACAGAACTGAGTAATAGGAGGAAAACACTCTACCTCTGCCTGTGCCGCAACCAAACTAACACAAAAGTTTTATACCCAGTTTTGCTGATGTTTTAAAAATACAATCACAAACATCAGTGAAAAAAGTCCTACAACACTATAATTAGAGACAAAAAAATTATTGTATAAGGCTTCAGTAAGCTTGTTTGGTTTATCCTGTAACAGAAGATGCTGAGAAACTTGATTAGCCTATATAAGGAATATCAAAGAGACAAAAGACTAAAAGCAGTCACTCAAGATGAGAAATGAAATGCCCAATGCCATTCTAACCTCAACAGACATATATAGGAACTACAGTGGGCTATCATTAGACACAAGATATATAGATCTGATCAGCTGGTTTTAGGTCATTATCTATCAGCCTTGATTTTTCTTTTTTGAGTGAAGAAAGCTCAGAAAGGAAATGTGACAACTTCCAGGGGAAGGAGAACAACTCCACCATCTCATGGTCACTGCAGCCAAGGCTGCCTTAGACGTTCACAGCCCCAATGAGCCCCTCCCTCCCTTGCTGGTGACTATGAGGTAGAGCAAAGCACCTCTCCTTGGCTCCTCTGCTGCCTGGAGGAGGAAGTTCTTTCATCAGTGCACTCCACAAATCTCTCTGATTGCTTATCCTGCTGTATTGTCCTGCCCATTATTTATCTAGCAACTCTGTTTATCTAATACAAAAACATGAAGCAATTGAAATTTAAATTTGAAGAGTAAGACTGATGAGAACAATATTTGTGTGTCTAAGATGGGAACTTCAGTTCCTCAAAATCTGAGAAATCTTTTACTATGGTCTTTCTTTATCATTCACATAGTTGAGAGAAGATATCAAAACTCACGTATCACTTCAGTGTAATACAATATGCTTTTTGTGAAAAAATACCTGTAAGCAGCACAGAAGTCATAAAAATCTCTGAATAATTATGACAAAATAATTCAGTGTCCTTTAAAAGCAGACAATTTTTTTCTTTCAAGCTAATAAGCTTAGTAGCTATTACAGAAGTGTGGAAAGTTTGATTAAAAAGTTTAAGCATTTCAGTTCTACATCTGCATTATGCTCTAGACAAACTTTAAACATCAAAGCTATATAAATTGGATTCAAAGAAGTTGTTTGATGTTATACCTACAGTATGTAACAGAGCTCAAAGCAATTTTTCCACCAAAATGTTTAGCAAAATCAATTTAGTCACTTGCAGAAACATTCTCTAGAATTTAAAAAGTGCAACCATGCATGAATATGCTGTTCTTTCTGCTATTAGTACAACTGTCAGCAATTTCAATATATATGCTCCTTCCAGGTTTAAAAAACGCCCTGATTCTAAAAAATGCCATAAGTTAAAATGAACATGTTAAAGTCTTACAGTAAGTGGTGTGACTCAGTGTTCATCTGGGGGGGAGGGGGGAAAGTACAACAACAGTTCAAGTATTTTGAGGTACAAACTAGGACAGACCTGGTAATGCATCAGGATATTCTTGTTTTCAGGATGTATTTGTACAGCATATGAAAATGGATCTCAAGCCATTCTTTTCTGCCACAGTTGTAGGCCCAAGCAGCTAGTTGAACACTAAATTCTTAAGACCAAAAAAAATTCAAACCCCCAAACATTTGTTTTTCTATTATCCACCATCTAAGAAAAACCCTCACACGCTCCAACAAAACAGGAGATAGACTTTTTTGATAAAACAGGATAACAAGCCCTGCAATATGTAAAAGGCATTACACGACACATCCTGACCTGCACAGAAGTTGTGACATTGTCTCATAATAGAGTCTCATACAAGCTAGAGAAGTATGATCCAGATGGTACACAGAATTATTATATAGGTACACAGGTATAATAGGTATATTATAGGTACACAGAATTATTAGAGTAGCTATTAGTGATTTATTGAAAAGGCTGAAGTAGTATTCAAAGGCATTTATCACAGTTCTGCCCTAGAAGTGATCTAAGAAATGACTGTTCCAGGTCAGACCAAAAATCCAACTACTTCAATACACTGTCTCCCACAGTGGGCAAAAGGGACAGTACAGAAACTGGGAAAATGTCAATGATAGTTGCCAGCATAACTCCTGGCTACTACAGCCCCTAGTCTAATCTAGTGACTATTAATCTGCAATGGATTTTTGTTTGAATTAGTTGTCTAATCACTTTCTGAATCCCTCCACTCTGAAAGAGGAAAAACAATTTCTGACATCTTAAACCGGTATACAAATAGGTCATTTCAGCAATTACTGCAGTGGTGTAATTGGCATAAGGATATTTTAGACTGATGTTGTCAATGGAGGTTTTTTTTGTTTTTTAAAAATGGAACAATTATTCTTGTTTGCATGAATACTGCATGAATATGATGTTTTTATAAATATAAATGAAAAATATGTTCTAGAACTACTTTCAGAAGGGCTGGAGAGGAGCTTGATGTTTCATGCAGAACCATCGAAACCAGCACATTGTCCAGGGATAGGCTGAATATCCTGCGTTTAGTTCCTGCTCCAGAGACATTTATGAATTTTTATCAAAATGCGTAAAACAGAACTATAAGCAGAGCACAGAACCAAAGAACTTTAACCAAATATTTTTTCCTTTGCAAAATATAATTAAAACATTATTAGATGTGATTTTTTATGCTTAAAACATCTGTAATACTATATTCAGTAAACTCCAGTGAAATACTTCTGAAATCAGAAATCTATTGGGTGACTAAAAGAGATAACATACAAGTTTCAATAATTTCATAATTAGTTATGGATGTATACTGCATACTTCAGAGAGCTATCCAGGTGGGCTCAGATGCTGCAGTATAAAATTTCTTTTTTAAATTTTAAAACTAACCCTCTTATTATTGTTTCCATATTATAAAGGTAAAACAGCTGTACAAAACATCTCCTGTTTCTTTGTCCGCAAGCTCTCTGGGACGCTTGCAATTCAAAATATTTTTGTCTGGAATTGTTTTCTACTGCATAACTCTAAATATTTCTACAAGTACTTTTGTCTTCTGTTTAACTGTGGGGGTTTTAGTGTACTTTTAAAATGCAGTTTTTCCCTTTCTTCAACAACCTGCTTGTAAAGATTTAGAGTGGTCTCTTTCTTAACAACTTAGAATAAATACGGGTCTTCAGAAAGGTGGTGAGGTAGTTAATTTCAAGATTTGTGTTTTGTTTTTCTTCTCAGCTGTTTCACTTCAGAAGGGTTACAAATTAGTAGCTTCAATTCTGGATGAATTAAACTCCAACTTGGTAGGTAAAACGAACCTTGAAATTCTATAAGATTAAAGCACTCTAGAAAGCTATTTTTTAAATAAGTGTTGAAGTAAGATACTGATTTATTACAGTAAATGCACTAAATGTAGGAGCCAGTACCCAAGACATAATTGCCTCAGATTTTATATTCCTGAAGTTACCTGCACAGGCTTGACAGACACAAAAAGGAAAGGATCTATGGAAGATTTGTGTCCAAATGAAACAAGGATGCCAAGCTGAATAACGCAGGACAGACACAATGGCTCTAGACATCTATTTTGGACAGCTGATGCCTACCTTAGAAGTCTCACAAAACTTTGCATTAGAAAATGAATGAGTCTTGCAATCTGACATGAAGACAATGACCATCATGGCCACTGCTAAAAGCTGAGATGCTTTACTTTAAGGACACCTAAGGAAAACAAGGTTATCAAAACCATTTAAGAAAAAAAAACACTGTATCAAGCAGGTTAAGCTTCAGAGCCTGTCCTGGTTTCGGCTGGGGTGGAGTTAACTTTCTTCTTAGTAGGTAGTACAGTGCTGTGTTTTGCTCTGATGTGAGAACAATGTTGACAGCACACTGATGTTTTTAGTTGTTGCTGGGTAGTCTTTACACTAAGCCAAGGATTTTTTGGTTTCTCAGGCCCTGCCAGTGAGAGGGCTGGAGGGGCATGGGGAATTCGGAGGGGACACAGCCAGGACAGCTGACCTGAACCAGCCAAGATGTATTAAATACTATGGGACATCATGCTTTGTATGTAAACTTGGGAGGGGGGAGGTTAGCTGGGGCCTGGGGATTGTTGCTTGGGGACTGGCTGGGCATCGGTCAGTGGGTGGTGAGCAGTTGTACTGTGCATCACTTGTTTTCCTTTCTCCCTTTCCCTCTGGATTTTATCCTTTCCCCTACCTTTCCATTATAACTGTTGATGTTATTTATTATTATTATTGTTGGTTTTATTATTATTTCATTTTTATTCTGTTTGAATTACTAAATTGTTCTTATACCAACCCTCGAGTTTTACATTCCTTTCCGATTCTCTTCCCCAGCCCTCTGGGTAGTGGAGGGAAGTCAGCAAGTGGCTGTGTGGTGCCTGGTTGCCAGCTGGGGTTAAACCACAATGGTGCCTTTGAACCAGGTAGTCTAAACTTCACAAAGCCCTACTCTCCATAAAAAATAAAAATAAAAATATCTTTCCAAGTTTAGCTTCTAAGCAATTATTACTTATGTTGTACTTTACACAGGAACTTTACATTTTCTGTACTGGATTACAGCAGACATGCATTTTGTTCTGTTCTTAGAGGAGCTGGATTCAGATGATTCAGAGCACCTTAACAAGGTTATTGTAGTCTTACCAAGCAAAAAGCATCTTGAAAGCTAAAAGGCTTTAAACATTTAACATGCTACAAATAAAGCCATAACAATAGCAATTGTGTTTATTTTTAACTTGTTACAGATTATTTGTATTGACATACTTTTGCTCTGCATGACCAAAAAAAAAAATTGCACTCTATCCTCTCCTTACCATTATTTATCCTAATTTAATCCTTTTTATTCATCCCTAAATTCTACATTTTATTTTTCTGGTAAACACACATCTCACCATTGAGACCAATCTTTTTTATCACCTAACTGTGAATCCTTCTTTAGTACAAGATTTAAGAAAAAAACCCCACAAATTTATCCTTTTCTCCTTCTGCCGTTTCAAATCTTGATATTTAGGAACTACCACTAAAGCATGAGGAAAAAAACACAAAGGACCAATTATGCTAAAGTACAAATTACGTAGTATTTTTCTAGCAGTACTGAAAGTTTTATCTAGATTTAAGACACTACTCTTACTTAAAAAGAAAAAAATCTAGGAAAACTGCTTATTAAAAATCAGCATTTCTGGTAAGAAAATATTTTCAATTTTGTTTATGTTAAAAAATTAACCTGATTATTATTTGTTTAAATACATTTAATTTTGCTTTTACTTGTACAGTAGGTAAATCAAGTAAATAAATCGTAAAGAAATAGCTCTGTAATAGATCATGGAATTTGTAGCTGATTTAATACAGAAGAGAAGGTAGAAGTCAAAAATTTTTCTTCATTCTTAGTACAGAATAGCTATGAAATAAATTGCAAGCTGCCTAAGCATTGCTCCTTTTACACTGACATCTATCTATTCTTGACCAATATAAAATTCTTTTGAACATTTTTTTTTGCCTCTTACCTGTCGTAAAGTACGTGCTACTATACTTTCAAGTACTGGTCCTCTGTCTTCGTGCAACAGATGAACTTCATCAAGAACCAAGAGTTTTACCAGCTGAGAGAGGGCTACATCACCGACGCTTTTTCTTGTCACTACATCCCATTTCTCTGGAGTAGTCACAAGCATCTAGTAGAGCAGAAAAAAGAAATATTAAGCATTCACAAAGAAAAAATCAGATTTAAATTTATTAAAAACCCCAATATTTTAATACACAGTAGAGTAAATGCAACGTAGAACTTAACAAAGCTATTTTAAGTTTTACCTGCTTTATATAAGAGGCAGACACAATTTGCTGCATCTACATGTGTTAGCCATTAGTAGGATTTTGCATGGAAAACCATATGGAAATATCAACTAATAACTTCAAGCTAATGTGCATCATTTGTATACATTTTTCACATTAAAACAATTAAGCAGCTATACAGAATCAATTCTTTATATAATCATGCACGTCATTTAGAACCATAGAATCATTTAGCTTTGAAAAGACCTTTAAGATCATCAAGTCCAACTATTAACCCAGGACTGCCAAGTCCATCACAACACCATGTCCCTAAGTGCTGCACCCTATGTGTTTTTTAAACACCTCCAGGGACGGTGTTTAAAACACCACTTGCCTGGGCAGCCTGTCTCAATGCTTGACCATCCTTTCAGGGAAGAAATTTTTCCTAATATCCAATCTAAACCTCCCCGGTGCAACTTCAGGCCATTTCCTCTTGTCCTGTCGCTAGTTATCTGGGAGAAGAGACATACTTCCACCTGCCTACAACCTCCTCCCAGACAGTCATAGAGAGTAAATAAGGTCCCCCGTCAGCCTCCTTTTCTCCAGGCTAAACAACCCCAGTTCCCTCAGCTGCTGCTCATAGGACTTGTGCTCCAGACCCTTCACCAGCTCTGTTGCCCTTCTCTGGATGTGCTCCAGCACCTCTATGGCCCTTTTGAAGTGAAGGGCCCAAAACTGAACCCAGGATTCAAGGCGCAGCCTCACCAGTGCCCAGTACAGGGGGACAATCATTGCCCTAGTCCTGCTGGCCACACTGTTTCTGATACAAGCCAGGATGCTGTTGGCCTCCTTGGCCACCTGGGCACGCTGCTGGATCATGTCCAGCTGGCTGTTGACCAGTACCCCCAGGTCCTTTCCCCCAGGCAGCTTTCCAGCCACCCTTCCCCAAGCCTGTAGCGCTGTGGAGGGTTGTTGTGACCCAAGTGCAGGACCAGGCACTTCTCCTTGCTGAACCTCAAATGTAACGCATGCATCCAACTAATAATTATGTGATAAAATATCTATAACCTTCACCACAGCAGATACTTAAGACCCTCATCATACCTAAGCTTGAGCTAATAGTTCCCAGTTCCCTATGAAATACTTTCTCCCTAAGGCATAATTTCAAGTTGTACATATTGATATCTTGATCCCAGGACTGGCAAAACAGATTAAACTACTTCTACGAGTCCGAGAAAAGATAATTTCCAAACTTTACTGTTTCATGCAGATACATCTGTGGTAAGTCTCTATTATGGTGCCACGCATGCTCTTGCATGGCTTCTCTTTTTGCATAAATCCCTAAGTAACAGACTATCAAACAGATAAAACCGAGGTACGGTTGGTCAATTGCCAAACAATCATAGTACCCTCCATTCCACACAATGAGAACATACGCAGCAGTCACTTCATATGACCTTAACACAAGAATTCAAGAAAGCAGCATTTTAAAATCTAAAATCAGACATAAAGTGGTCACTCTAAATAAAGCACCTCACTGCTCCCCTCAAAAAAATTCTCAGCACCTTTTTAAATAGAAATAGAAATGCAGATTTCTTATACACTATTCAACAGAAATAAATTTCTATTTAAGTGCCAACTGCTATGTACAAATCCCACCTAGAACTGAATCTCATCTACTGAAACTCAATCTAACTTGCCTGCAAGTTGTGACTATGATTTATGGGCAATTATTTATTGCCTACTCATAACAAATCTAATGAATCACCACCTATAAAAGCTTGAGGTTTCTGGGACAGGCATAAAGCTTACCTTACAGTATCACTTATTTCACAAAAAAAAAAAAAAAAAAAAAAAAAGAGCTTAGTACTACTAAAATAAAGGTTACTTTGCAGTTGAAAATCACTCAGAAAATAAAAAGGAAAATTCAAATTTTGCTGTTTCATAGGTCCCAATAGAAAAGTTTAGAAATTGGGCAAATCTTGTTCAGGCGACATCTACAGCAAATTGAATGCTTTAATGAGTGAAAGAGAACAGGGACTGTTTGATTATCTTGACTGAAATGAAACTTCTTTAAAATTCAACTACCAATCATTGAAAGATATTAAGAACTGGCAAAATGGGGAAACTTCTAACAGCTTTGATAAATAGGCATGATACTAAAAGAAAACACAGTGATCATGAACTACTTGTTTATAAATAAGCTTATCAACTTGTGACAGGATCTAGAGAACAGCACACTTGTTTTCTAAAACTCTACTGACATTGACTAAATTCCAGTCAACAATTTCAAATTACCTTATCCTACAAAGAGGACAGAAAAAAATGCTTGATAGATGACCAAACTTGGCTATGACAGAGCTTTCAAAATAGGAATTCTGAATTGCCTTCCTACTTCTAACAGTATAACCTGATTTGACAAAGTATTTTTAACTTAATTGCCAACTGCTTCCCCTCAAACACACGGATTAGTTTCTTCTGACAGATTTTGGTTCCAAGGTTATTTCAATACAAATTTTAGTATCAAGGCCTTTGATTCTTAAAGCAGTATTACATTCTTATTTTTCCTCTCAATAATATTTTTCTGTAATTCTACTTAAAGAAAAAAAGAATAAGCAGTAATAAGTAAATGTTAATATGTAGTACTCAATGAACACACACTTCACATCACAAATAAGAGTTGAGTCTACAATCAGACAGGAAAACATGCATCTGATCCCTATCAGTTCTTTCATAGTAAATATGTTTTATGACTGGGCTTTCTCTCAACTTTAGATTTCCAGAAGTAAAACACTAAGATGACACACAGTTCAGCCTAATAGATCATAACGCTTCTACAACAAATATAATAGTAGTAAGTTCCTACAAAAGTTTATCCAGAAAACAATTGTTTGCATCTAGTCAGCATTTGCTATATTCCAAGCAGCCATGGTAGAATACTACAGAAACCCCCATAAATTAACAGTTGACCAGATACTATCAGTATCCGATCTCACATTTGACCAGATAATGTAAACCCAACACAGTGATTCATGGCATTTTCTTCTCAAACAAAATCTATTATCTGTGAGTATACAATGTACAAATAGAAAATAGATGGCTGCACTAGATCCCACACTGAAAAAATCCAGAAAGTGTCAAGACAAGTTAGGTGGCCTCCAAATGTGGTGCTGTGAGGTATAAAAATGGTACAAATTAGTGTTAGCACCAAAACCAGTTTCTTATCACAGAAATTATACAACGGAAGGGGTAAAGCCACTGGGTAATTATGAATAATGCTTCAAGGCCCTGGCTGAGAAAAGCAGACGCAGAGAGCGAGCAAAGACTTATAAAACCTTTGTGAAAACTCCAAATTTGAGCATTTCTCCCCATCAGAACATCCAACTTGGTGTCCACTGGCCATCCCAGGTCCTTCTCTGCCAAGCTGCTTCCCAGCTGGTCATTCCCCACCATGTATAGGTGCATGAGGTTATTCCCCTCCCCAGGGGCAGGATGTTGCATTTGACTTTGTAGAACTTCATGACACTCCTGTCAGGCTATTTCTCCAGCCTGTTGAGGTCCCTCTGGGTGGCAGCACAATCCTCTGGTGCATCAGCCACTCCTCCCAGTTTGGTGTCATCGGCAAGCTTGATGGGGGTACACTCTGACCCATCATCCAGATCATTAATGAGGATGTTGAACAACACTGGATGCAGTATTAACCCCTGGGGTAGACCACTAATTTCTGGCCTCCAACTAGACTTTGTGCCACTGATCACCACACTCTGAGCCTGGCCATTCACCTGGCTTTCAATCTACCTTACTGCCTGCTCAGCCAGCCCATACATCAACAGCTTCTTTACGAGGATCTTATGAGAGGCAGTGTCAAAGGCCTTAATGAAGCTGATGTAAACAATATACAATGCTCTCCCCTCATCCACCTGGCCAGTCATTTCATCATAGAAATTCATCAAGCTGTTCAAGAATGACTTCCCCTTGGTGAGGCCAAGCTGACTACTCAGGATATGATTTTCCTGTCTGTCTTGTCCTTGTTTCCAGTATTAGCTGCTCCATCGCCTTCCCGAGTCAGGCTGACTGGTGTAGCATTCCCTGGCTCTCACTTGAGAAGTGACATTTGTTTTTCTCCAGTCTTCAGTCACTTCTCCAAGTTACCATGATTGATCAGTTATGATATCAGCCAGCTCCCTGAGCACTCATGGATGCATCCCATCAGAACCCATGGACATATGCATGCCCAGTTTGCTTAAGTATTCCCTGACCTGATCCTCTTCCACCTAGGGTACACTTTACTTGCTCCAGCCTTTCCCCCAGTTGCTGGGACCTGGGATTCCTGAAGGCTGGTCCTGCTAGTAAAGACTGAGGCAAAGGAGGCATTCAGTACCTCAGCCTTTTCCACCACTGTTTAACCAGGTCCCCTGTCTCAGCAATGGACCCACATTTTCCTTAGTCTTCCTTTTGTTACCTATCTTGTTGTCTTTGACATCCCTGACTAGATTCAATTCCATTTGGACTTCAGCTTTCCTAACTGGATGCTCAGACAATGCCTCTGTATTCCTTCCAAGTTACTCATTCTTGTTTCCACTCTCTGTGTGCTTCTTTTTTGTGTTTGAGTTTGACCAGGTGCATCTTGTTCATCCATGTAGGCCTCCTGGCTTTTTTGCCTGACTTCCTATTTGTTGGGATGGACCTCTCTTGAGCTTGGAGAAAGTGATCCTTGTATATTAACCAGCTTTCTTGGGCCTCTCTTCCCTCCAGGGCTTTATGCCATGAGAGTCTTCCAAGCAGATCTCCCCAGAGCCAAAGTCTGTTCTCCTGAAGCTCAGAGCTGTGAGCTTGCTTTTTGCCCTGTTCCTTCCACTCAGGATCCTGAACTCCATCATCTCATAGTCACTGTAGTCAAGTCTGCCTTTGATCTTCACATCACCAACAAGCCCTTTCTTGTTGGTGAGTATGAGGTACAGCAGAGCACCTCTCCTTGTTGGCTCCTCCGTTACCTGGAGGAGGAAGTTCTCATCAATTGACTCCAGGAACCTCCTTGACTGCTTATCCTGCTGTGTTCCTTTCAAAATATTAGAAAAAAAAATGTATCTTACACAACACATGTTATTTATGAATACTTTTTTCTTCACTTGATCTCCACAAAATATATCCTGATAATATTTATTCTCCTCAGAGAAGTATTTTTCCCTGCACTGCCTCACAATATTGTTCCAGTCCAATTATTTTACTAACATAATGTATCAGTCTTTACTAATTACCAAGAATTACTCCTGAAGAGACTTTGTGATATTACAGAAAAAGACATTCCTGTCCTGCAATATTTAAAACTTAACACATGAAAGACTCACTGAGTCATTAACATCACTGAGAGAGTGGTGGTGTGTTTCTGTTCTTTTAAAATATTACTGGGTGCATTTTGTTAGCAAATACAGATTTTTCAAATGCTTTTACAAAATAGTACATGTAAAAATGTATAACCATAATTTATCAACTGAATTGTAACACTACTACAGATGCGACTGTTATCACTTTAAAATGAGCCATGTCAACCACAAAAAATTAGCAGCTGTACTTCCACAGAACATTAATTAGCAAACAGTGACGAAATATATTTAGCAATGCATATTAAGATTTTAAGGTGTGAAATACTACAAATGCAAGCTACTTAGCTAATTTGTTAAATCTAAATTGGCAATGTTCAGAATGCAGGGTTTTCTTCCCCCCTAATGTCAGTCATGTTATCAGGATATCTATTTTAAATGGTACCATTAATTCTGTTTCTGATTCATGACTATTCATTACAATGATCTTTTACTTGGATCTTATTTTAAAACAGCAATGTTAGTCAAAGTAATGACCTGAATTAAAAGCTATACTTGATATACTGTCTCATTTAGTAAGACCAGCAATTTCCAGAGAATGTCTTCCCAGAAAATATGGTTGGTTCTTATATTTATTTTTCAGATAGGAATTACGGTTGAAAAAAAAAAAAATCCTCAAAAAAACCCTGCCAAACAAATCAGCTTTGCAGTCTCAAACCATAAATTGAATTAAAATATATAAAGTATAATTAAAAATATCAGCTAGAAGAAAATGCTGATGATCAGCAAATGTTAACATAGATTTTGTCAATTAAAATAATAAACAAAGCAGCATTATGATCCATCTCATAATTATTTTAAATGTGTTAGTGGCATTTCTTTTTATAATTAATTTTCAGCGGCAACGTATTTTATCCACAGTCATAAACTCAAAACTCAGATTCAGCAAAAGAATTCTGCTTTCTGTCTGGGGGCAAGGGAAGGACAGAGTAACCAAGTCTCAAAATATCTTTTTAATATTTTTTTTTTCACTTTGACTTGAGTTAGCAAACTGAGAAACATGTTCATTGATATTGCTATTTCACCACTTCACCTCTTTCACTATTGAAACAGCCTGAAAACAAAGCATCACATTTACTTAATGAACTGCAACTCATGCAAAACATTTCAATCTGTTTTTTTATTAGGGTATGACTGAACAGAAATTGGTTAACTGTCAATATTTTTACTGTCAACTTGAATTTCTCTCCACACATACAATTCTCCTTTCCCAATGCTTTTTGGATTATCATTAGTAACTACTCTGCACTGACTTTTTCTACTAGCGAAAACATGGGCTTATCACATGTTATCTGTTTCAGGTGAGCACTGCCACTCAATTTTATACCAGAAATGGTAACATTTTTTTAAAAAAGTAATAAATCTTTCAACTCAAAGTGATTGCATTTAGCTTTGCTGTTAACATATCCCTACATTACATTACATACTGTTCATACTCAAAAATGTCCAATTACTTGATTTTGAAAAATGAAGTCAAAAGTGACGACACTAGCTGATAATTTCAATGTGAACTGACAAAGTTTCAAGTGACTGTGAAATAGCATTTTTCTGTAATTGCATGATTTGCTAACTATTTTTGTCAGTTTCTCTTCAGTCCTCTTAGAAGCCAGACTTAGTGGTATGAGGAACTTACATTATCGCCACAGTTTCATAAGATCTGCATGTTAAAAAAATGATGGGTTTTGTTGTTGTCTGGTGTTTTCTTAAGTCTGAAAAGGCTTACAGTCTCACTGAAATCTATTTATCTTCTATGAATTGCTAGCAGTTGCATAGCCTGCAGCTCACTTGCAATCCTCTGACTTTTTTTCTGCTTTAAGTTCTCCCAAACACATGTTGCACATGACTAGTATCTGACTTCTGCTTGAATAATTTGTGCAAGGCTAGTAAAACATGGTAATTCCCTCAAAAAAGTAGATTAAATTCACACTCCCACAGGTTCAATCCACATATGAAAATATTTCAGAACAACACACAATAATTGGTTGTAATGTGCCATACTACAAAATCCATGGCTTTTAAGTTCTTCCAAGACTATTTTTGAGAAGTTTTCCTCTCTTTAGCCACTTCAGCCTCAAAGCATGTCTGCCACTTATCTGACCTTTTGTTCCTTTCATACATACAATAAATCAGAACTTAGAAAAAACCCCTCACAGATAACTTCATAACTACAATGATTTCCAAGAAACAATTAGAAAAAACCTCGGTCATTCTTCTTATCTACCAGATATTGTCAAACCAAAATGTATAAAGAACTGGTTGACTCATATATCAGGTTAAACATCGCCTGGGATGATAGAAGAAGGGGGCTGGTGTTTTATTTTTGTTTTAGACAATACCATTCTGATTACAAAAAGAAGAGGGAGAACAGCTGGTTGTGAATTATCAGGTTAGTAGATTAAATTCTCCCTGCCCCATATCTTAAAAGTGGATTCTCAGAACAGTCTACTTTACATCTGTTCAAACCTTTCTGGACAGTAAGGCATCATTAGTAAAGTAGGCATGCATGGCAAATTTTAAACATGTTCTCATTTTAGGTTTCTGCTTTATCAGACCTGATGACAACCTAAATTTTGAGATGACAATGGTTTTATATAAATTTGCATATTGTGATTGAGCAAACACCCTACAAGCCAAATCATACCTTTGGCAATTTATCTTCAAACAGATATTTGTAAGTTTTTATTCCTGATGCACATGAGAAACAGAATTCAACTAGTATTTAAATATAAGACTTCTGAATGAATTGATGAAATGATTACAAAGGAAAGACACTGTTAAAATTCTTATAGCAGAGATTTTATGGACATTCCTGAGAATAAAAATGAAATATTCCCCACAAACAGCAGGAACAGAAGACTGGAAACTAGTCTGCTGTAATCAGCCCCATTCAGAAGTAGATCTTGCTGCCGGTGAGCTGTTCAATAAAATAATTTTTACAAAATGAATGAGTAAAGGCTTTTGCAGAACTACAAAACTGGTATCAACCATTAGATTTTAAGTCCAAATGAAGAGCTGCCAATCTTACAGGCACTAGAATTAGCCAGTAAAACAATCCCAGAGGACTAACCTGAACTGAATCAATGAATTAAAAGCTCTGAATAGAAAACTAACAAAGATGGCAAAAGGTGTACAAAATTCTGGACCAAAACAGAGGATGCATGAAAGAAAATCTTTTGAGAAAATCTCTTACACTGCAGTTGCTCCACCTCCAAAACACTTAACTCATCTTCAGCTTAACATTCACTTCCATGTTTTAATTTTCCTGCTACTGCTGTGTTCACAAATGAGTTACGAGCAGTAATTCTTTATGTACAGTGTTCCCCAGAAACACCAAAACTTAAAAAAAAAAATCAAAAAAATCAAATGTTTTAAGTAGGCTCATATAAATGTTAGGCCAAGAACTGCTAGAGATGGCAAGCTGTTGTGCAACTGCATGTGAAAGGTGGGAAAAACATCTTTCAGAGAAACTTTTCAGAGAAGCAGCAAATATCTGTCATTAGGAACAACAACCACTATCAACAGCGGTCAATTTTAATGTTTAGCCATGACCATTATTTAAAAGAATCAACTGTAGCAACAGACTTCATCCTCATCTAGGCAGGAACAGATAAATAATCTGCTATGGTATACAAAATTTTTCTACTACAACACATCTATAGCTCACCATAGATTCCATAAAATCATCGTCCTGTAGGGCTTTAAGAACTTT
The DNA here is from genome assembly GCF_023634085.1 of Falco cherrug. Taxonomy (NCBI): domain Eukaryota; kingdom Metazoa; phylum Chordata; class Aves; order Falconiformes; family Falconidae; genus Falco; species Falco cherrug. The sequence continues at coordinate 70,196,295 of NC_073702.1, read as the reverse complement.
ACTACACAGATTCTTATACTACATTAATAAATGCAATATGCAAGTCCTTTCCAGTAAAGTATTATATTGATGTTCTCTATCATTTGTTTACCCCCATGCCCTGTGCACGGGCACATAGTATTTTAAGATGTAGTTACATAGCCTTCTATAACATAAAAGGTAGAAAAGTACCTTGTACTTAGACTGGATAGTGCCGATATTCTGAGTATCAGCGCTATTCCAGAAATAAGCCTGCATGCTAACATACTGTAAGCGGAGCAGTAGTAGTACCAACTGACATCTAGTTTCAACATCTTTCCTTAACATTGGATGTAAATATGTATGCCTTTATTACATTAGATTTATGTAAATACACACAATGGCATGCACACATACTTTCAAACATTTAATCTGTAGGTTTGACTTCATATTATTGTATACACTGGGCATTAATAGCTATCATTCTTTCTAGAAGGAAACTGTAAGTAAGCTCAAGATTATAAGGAAAAAATCCAGAAGCCTCCACATGAGGAAAATATTGTGGATGTCAAATGATCACAATAATAAAGCTTGTTTGTTATGGGAAGTTTCCAAAATGAAATTATCTTCCCAAAGCTGGATCCAGATTTCATGGCCATATGTCATGACAAACGTTTCATGACCATATGTCATCGCACCCCTGCAGCACAACAGATATATTTTCATATTTATCAAACCTACAGGAAAGTACTACTTCCTCTCTGCTTTGAAACCATTATAATAGCTGCTAAGTAAACAGCAAACACTGTTTATGTCTTATTTCTCTGTGAAGTTCACAATATTGTTTCTCAAAGCATTGATTAAATCAACAAGAAATACACATTTCCACCGTAATTTTATTTTTTGGTTTATTTTACCCTCTTAATAGGCATTTCTTTTTCATTTTGCATTAACATATCTTCATAACTTTCCAATTTTCTATTAAGAAACCATCTTAATATTTCAGTATCCTTCAGACAAGAAAAAGAAAACCAAATCTCGTTACAGAAAAACACTGATGCCTGCGTTTTTTTAGCACAGGCTACCTCCTGTGCAATGACCAATGATGCTGGAGTTACTCATTCTGTTAGCACAAAGAAGTCTGATTGAAGATACCACAGCCAAAACTAAGGAGAGGTAAAGAGACTAAACCAGCTAAAATACATCCTGGAAGTAACTGAAATACATATTCTCCATTAGAAAATGCACGTTGGGTATTTCAGAAATTTGCCTTTTAACAATATAAAACAATGATTAGATACGACTAGAAATTATTTCATCATTTGCAGATTAAAGATAATTCTTTTACTGAAATTAAATGTGATGAAATAAAGCATCATTCCAAATATGGGAATTCTGTAAACTCACAAAAGGTAGTATTTTCTGAAGCACCTTCGATGATGTTGGAGAAGAAACAATTTTAAGGCCTATTTCATTTCCATATACAATTAAAGAGAAAACATAGTCCATGTACAAAATATAAGCTCTAAGGATCTAAAAGCTTTGGAAAGCATGGAACCACCCTCTTTCTATGTTAGTGTCTGTAGGAACTTTGTCCCCACCACAGTGACTCATCACGGATGGATGGCAATAAAGAATTCTGGTCTAGCCACTGCTGCTTTCTTGTCAATATTCAGACACTCAAGGATCTACTTCTGTAGATTTCAGTGAATGTAACTTCCTTAATCTTTATTGTTTCCACATTGCTACTGGTCATCTCTCTTCTTTTCCCACTCCTTTACACACATGTATAATTTCCCCTTACCACACCTGAAAACAGCATTTAAGAATATGCTGCTCATCCTAGAAAAAGCTTTGCTCAGTCACAGCCAGCAGTCCTCATCTCCTGACAGCTTTTTGGCAAAGGGGCACAGACAACCTACACAGTTTACTCTGTTCATGCTATGACTATTTATCTTTGTGCTTTGTTCTGGCAGCAAATTCACTGCAAGAGCTTTACTTGCACAGAAATGGAGAGACAAAACTCCACACAACTACACACATCCACCCAGAGCAGCCTCTTATTGGAATGCAGCATATTCTACAATTCTATAGGGAGAGCTGCTATGCTGGGGCTTTGTACAATTCAGAAATACTTCCCTTCTAATCAGTGATGCTTTGGAGCTTCTCGCAAATTTTAATACTAGATACCTGATATCACACCCCATGAGGGACACTTTACCACTTTGGCACTCTCTGAGGTAAAAACTTCATCAAAACATGTTATAAGAGCAGCAGCCTGCAAGTCACTTTCATAAGGTTTTTTTTATTCCTCTTTTTATTGCACTCTTACTCTGTATGATTTATTCAAGCGTTTCACAAAATCTCATGTGAGCTTGAGCTCAGGCAGGGATGGGATAACATATAGAAAGTAAAACCGAGGGCAGCAATTCAAACAAGAATTTGAGGTAGAGTGGTAGGAAGTAATAAATAATGAATACAAATATTTTGTTTTGCATAGATCAGAGACAGCCATGTGATGCTGTGTTTTACACAGTTAAAACCGAATTATGTCTGCAGCAAAGCAGATTCCTTACAATACAAAGACATGCAGATGAGCAGTATGCCCATTTGGGTGAATAGGTCATGTTATATCAAATCTTAATGTGTATTTGTGGTCTAAAGTAATAGCAATACAGGATTACATATACATATGTAAAAGCATCTTAGAAAAATTAAAGAATAAAAATATACCTACAAAAAGTATCTACATAAAAGACCAAGTTTTTCACGTTAGAAAGACTTACGGAGGTGTGTTATATTGATGCATAGTAGCAGCAATTAGTAAGTCACCAAAGCTAATGCCAATAATCAATCAACAACAGGTCTAGAAATCAACAAGAAAACAACAAAAATTCTAACAGCTGCCACTCAGAACTCATTAAAACGGCAGATTAATTTTTAACTAAGGAAATTTAACATTGTTCAGCATGTTTTATTCTACAACTTAATCCTAAGAACTCATAATGATTTAGCTCCTTTACAGAACCCAGCTGGTCCCTTAATGAAAAGGCAACCAATTCACAATGTATTAGCACACCACCTTAGAGGAGCAAGATACTTAAGGACACATCTGACACGTACTGTTGAACTGATTTTTTTCAGGTTTTAATTTGTTCTGTGTTCAGTTTCACAGTTATGATTAATAGATATAAGTTCTTACATTAAGACCTAAGATTTAATGCGTTCAGCACAGTTCTGGATGTCCCAGATTTTTACAAAATTACTTCACAAGTTCCAACTACTTTCAAACCTCAATACAACAGACTGACAGAATCAAAATAAACTAGACTCAGACCCAGTAAAACCAGTCAAGTTGATGAATTGGATAGAAGAATTGGATAGAAGAATTCCTTTTGTTACTGCTCTGATATCATTGAAGAATTTATATTCTTACTAATAAAATAAAGTTTTACATGTGGAGTATTTGCATTAATCTGAGGAGAAACTATGGAAAACAATATACATTAGGGTAACAATAGCTGTACTGAGATGTAATATGACACGAGCACCTGCTTTCCGTATTTTTTTTTCTAGGAAAAACCAGTTTGTTTAGAGTCAGTACAAACATTATTTTAACAGCCATAGTGAGGAAGAACAGCTTGCGTGCTTTTTGAAATTTAGCTCTTGTAAAATATATAATTAGCCACTCAGGCTTCAAGTTTCAATAATGATCTAAATGTTTTAAAGGAGTTCGATCCAAAACATTACCCTCTTTTCCTCTTTGCTGTTAATCAGTCCACTAATTATAGTTATACTAACCTCTGATATAGTACTGTCAGGTCTGATTGATGCCAATAGCTCCCTTAATCAGATCTGACAACTTTCAGCAAGTGTCTGTCTCTTGAGACACTGCATCCGGCATGCTTGTTTTCAAGTCTTCCCAGTGTTATTTTGCATTTTCTTCTTCCCCAGTCCCTTTTTCATATAGCACAGAGTGCAAATACACTTTACACTCATGTTTTGTTGTATTTGTGTAAAGTTTTTAAACATCATTATAGCAGTATTTGGGCTAAAGTTGATAGCTTGTTCACTGGATAGGTAAGAATTTACAAGGAAAAATTAAGTACAAGAACATTTTTTAGAAATATATTGATGTTTCTGAGAAACACAATATTGTTGCTTGGTTGGTGACTATTTTTCCTTTTTTTTCCTTTTTTTTCCCTTTTTCTTCTCTTTCTTCCTTTTTCTCTCAAAGCTGCAAGGAAAAGGGTTTCAAAGTCATTCCTCCTCTGTTCTACAGGGAAACTTTAGGCTTGGGTCGCACAGCTTCAGGAAACAAAGATAAAAGACCACCTCAGCTACCAGTTTTTCCAACATATATGTATTGTTACACTTTTAAGGCCTAACACAATGGCCCTGCATATCTCATTAACTGTAAATATAAAAAGTTCAGAATAACTTTTGTTGGAATAATCAAAATGTTTTATTTATTTAATTTTATTTTAAGATTAGCCAGAGTAGGGGGAGAGAGAAGTCTGTGTTCCTTTTCCTGGTACTTGAAAAAAAATCAGTGAGCAAACACTAATTCTCTGGAACACAGATAACTTTTTGTCTAAATGTGAGGAACTATTCAAGAAGCAGTTGTTCTTGATCAGCTTTTTCCCCTCTGTTCTGCTCTGCTCCTGTAAAGCACTACCCCCAAGGTGTGGATTAACTTAATATTATGTGAAAAAAGGCTAGACTGCAACAGTGACATTTTGTTCCAAATATAATTTTTAACACACTTTTCCTCAAGTTTTATTTTCTTTCATAGATTTGTATGCAAGAGGAAGCAAGTCATGTTCATTTTGTCTCAACCCAGTTTTTTTGAGAATCAATGCAAATCACTGATTCAGAGGCATACTAAGTATAGGATGAAGAAAGGTTTCTTAGTTCAGCTGAGATGCTGATGTTAAGCAGATATTGCATTAAAAGCCAACCTCCTGACACCTGTCCACAAAATGACAACCCAAACACCAAAACATTTGCGTGAAAGCAAGTGATATTTCATGAAATTGGCTTTCAGGTCTACACTCCAGAGAAAATTATGTATGGTAATATTAACGATAACGAGTGTTGAAGATGATTGCAACAGACCTACAGTATGACTGTCAGATTTATATTCTCCAGTTATATTAACTAAAAGCTAGCACACCCTTTGGATTTCAGCAGGATCCTTTAAGCAGTCAGAGGCAATACCAGCAGTTCACTGTTGTAATGAAAGGATCAAATCAAATGGAGTTCCACAAAAGTCCATCCACCTCAATGCTACTGCATAGTTTCATGAGCAGTCCTAATGATAGACTAAAGATGGCACTCACTAAACTTTCACTTGATATTATCCTGCACAGAGCTGTAAATGCATTGGAGGATGGAGCAGGAATTTAAAAATGCCTTAGTAAGTTGAACAGATGCATTAATGGATAGAAGTCAGTAATACAATTTCAATATTTTACACCAAGGATGAGATTCATCTTGCCTATCTTACCTGCTAATTTAGAAATTCACCATCTAACCTAGTTGCCTAGGTTCCCTTCAGCTGGTTCATTTAATCTGTCTTGGTATGAATCAGCCTTAGAAACTTACTCTTGGTAGTGTTCTCCCTACAAGTCTGTGCAAACAGTTTAGACTAGTTGCCTAACTTTTACATGGCTAAAGCTAAAATAGATTAATCTGACCTTTAGGAATAATTATTTCAACAAATACAGCATGTAAGACAATTGGCGAGACAGTAGTTGGGCAGGGAAAAGAGAAAGAGCCTATCAGTCCGCACATGAACTACAAATGCTATGCTGTTGCGAAAACTTTGAAACCTTGGAACAAAAATGCTGTTATTTGGACATGCTAAATAAACCTTCCACTCTGTTCAGCAGCAGTATGACCTTGGGGCAATACATTATATTTTGGGCAACTTAATTCAAGAAGTGCAAACCATCTGAGAGTCCAGAAGTGAAAAATGAGAATGACTAAACATAAATGAAGCATGACCTTTACAAAAAGTTTAAATGAATTGATGCTTAGGCTAAATAAACATGACTGAACAGAGACAACTACAAGAATCTTCAAAAATCAAACAGCATTGGATGGGGAAAAATGACATTCAGATAAGGAAAGTGGTATCCAAATCTGAGTAGGATTTACATTGAAAAAAAGATTCCTCTTAAAAATAGTAATAATAAAAGAATCTTCTAACAACAAAGACAGATAACCCCTGAAGGAGATTCACCAGGAAGTTTAGGAAAGCTCCATGATCAGTGTGTTCTAAGATTAAATTAGACCAATATTTATCAACAGGGCAATACATGTAGTATTACATCTGTTTTCACAGGAGGACAAATTAGATTAATTCTTGTACTATTTTGCATAGTTTTAAGATCAGCTTAGCATACATAACTGCACTTAATGTTGCATTAACACCAAGGTAAATGTCCTCAAAAATTCAATTAAAAAACATCTTTAAAATTTCGATTCTAAACTAATAAATATAACCTATATCCTAAATAACGTATTCAATTTATACTCTGTATTAATGATATATAATGCTACTAATATATACTCTACTACTTTATGCTAGAAGATATAATATTATACATCTCATGCTAATAAAATACTTCTATTATACTAATAATACCTTAAACAAATTATATATACTCCAATTCTATATTAGTGTATTTTTTAAATGTAGTGTAGAAAAAGCTTCACTTTTAAATGCAGTTAAATTTAGCAAGATTATCTACAATATTTTTAAGTATTTAAACTATAATTTGGTTTTTTTTTCCAAATAGTCACAACAAATTATATACAACCTAAAATATTCTGTAACATGCAAAATGACAACTTAGAGGATATTAATTCTACATTGCTCTGATGCTGTTTTGTAATATACTTGCATTTTCAACTGACCAGGAGCTGTTACATTTGAAAAAGAGCCAAAAGCGGCAAACATTCCCCAAGCAACCTGTCCTCCTCTACTCAAATAAGCTATCTTTTTGCAGAGGAATATTCACTCAGCAGGCACAGCTGTTATTCTGCAAATTTTACATCTAAATCAAAGATAATTGGACTGCTGAGTACCTTTAAATTGTACTCTGGGAGAAGGGTCTAACTTAATGCATCATTTGCACTAACTATAAAAGACTGCTTTTTTATCATGTAAAATTTACTGTGCCTAAAAAAGTATTTGGAAGCGCAAAACAGTTAGTAATTTTATAGACACATGGATTCTTTTTGCACAGAACCTTTTCAGCTATAAAAGACCATTAAAACCAACAAAAGTAAATCATTTTTCCAAGTTCTTCATAAAGAAAAAATTAATAATAGACACTCTTTAAAATTATATTCCTAACAGTTTCACTGAAAATTACATTCTCAGTGCCAAAAAAAAGCTTGAGACAAAACTCCATAATAATATTTTATTTGGTGATTTAAATAAATTCATTATTTATTCATATGCAGATGAGCAGTTCATACCATGAAGTACTTAAATTTCAAATTCTTTGCTATTAATTTAAGAGCTTCAGTTGAGGCATTCTTTATTGTTACTTAATAAGATTCACTGTTCTTCAGAATTGAATGTACAGACAACATCTTTAAGGATTTTTAGTCTTAATTTTACCTATCAAAATATGAAAAGCATCCTGTTTATTAGTCTTCCACCACTGGAAAAGAAAATCTGAAATTTGTTTGACAAAATGTCATCTTTAATCATTATATGCGAACATTGTGCCAGGCAAAATGGTGTCTAAAATGGTTCCTTGCTCATCTTTTACTGCATGCAGCAACACACAGAGTAAATATCACATAGGCAATTCCATCAATATAAAATAATCTTGATTTTCACAGAATCGATAAGGTTGCAAGGCACCTCTGGAGATCTTCCAGTCCAACCCACTGCTCAAAGAAGGGTCACCTACAGGAGCCTGCTCAAGACCATGTCCAGTTGGGTTTTAGTATCTCTAAGGTGAAGACTCCATGTCTTCTCTAGAGAAACTTCCAGTGTCTGACCACCCTCATGGAAAAAAAAAAATAAAATCTTTTGTTTACAGAGAATTTCCTGTATTGCAGTTTGTGCCCATTGCTTCTTGTCCTCTCACTGGACACTATGAGGTCTGGCTTAGTTGCTTTTACATGATTACACAATGCACTCATTCACATTGACCACATCTGAGCCTTCTCATACCTGGGGCTGAATAACCCCAGCTTGCTTTGCCTCTCCTCATGTGTCACGTGTCCCTACCCCTTAATCATCTTCAAGGCTTTCTGCCAAGACTTACTCTAGTATGTCCTTGTACCTTTCATAACGGGGAGCACAGAACTGGACGCAGCACTCCAAATGTGTCACCATGAGGGCTGAGCAGAGAGGAAGAATCACCTTGAGCTGCTGGTGACACTCTTCTGAATGCAGCCCAGACTAAAAGGCTCATTGCTGGCTCACATTCAATTTGTTGCCACCAGAACATCTGTATCTTCCGGGAAGCTGCTTTCCAGCTGACTGGCCCCCAGACTGAACTGATGCATAGGATTATTCACCCATTCATGTGCAGGACATGGCATGTAACTCTGGAACTTCATGACATCTCTGCTGGCCCATTTCTCCAGTCTTTCAAGGTCCCTCTGAATGACCATACAACCAACTGATCTATGAATCGCTCCCCCCAGTTTTGTATTGTCTGCAAACTTGCTAAGGGTATACTCTGTCCCATGACAGAGCATCACCATGACCCTTCAAAGGTAACTGAGAATTAAGTCATGATGACTGATGAGCTCCCTCAGGACTTGTTGGTGAATCTCATCAGATTGCATTGACTTGTATTATGTTCAGTTTGTTTGCACATTCCCTAAACGGACTTTCTTCCACGAAGTGTTAAGTTTTCCTTCTCTGGAGTTTCCCGTTTGCCTCAGGGGCCTGGGATTGCTGAACGAAGTCCTAACAATAAAGGCTGATTCAAAGAAGGCTGAAGTACCTCAGCCTTTTACATGCCCTTTGTCATCAGGTATCCTGCCCCGTTTAGCAGTGGTTTTCCCCAGTCTTCCTTTTGCTATACACCCATAGACACCTTTCTTCTTGCCCTTCACATACACACCTGGGCTTTGGCTTATGAAACTCTTTCTCTTCATGCTTAAACAGCAACTAAAATTCCTCCATGTCACCTGGTCCTGCATCCACCTCTTCCATGCTTCCTTTTTATGTTTGCTTTTTGTCCTGCAGACCCTCTGCCGCTCTTGACTTCCTGCTGCTCATTAGGGTGAACCACTCTTGAGCTTGGAGGCATCAACATGGACTAACAAGTTCACAGGATAGTCTCCTCAAGTCTGAAAACCTTTAAGTTTTGAGTAAAAAATACTGAAGTAGGTTATTAAACTCATCAGTATCATATCCTCATTAAGTGATTTACAAAGGAGTGTGGTAAATATTGCAGTAACATGTTATTTGATCACTTTTCAATGCCAGACCATTTTGTTGAATAATGCTACATATCTATAATACCCTTACACACAATGCACTTTCTGAAGAACACTAACTGGATGGAAGACTCAAACTTATGCATAAAAGATTAAAACTGAAGGATCATGCTGCATGACAAATGCATTAAGCTAACTGAACTTATTACAACTATAATACTGGATCTACAATATTTGCATATTAGCACACAACTGAATTGGAAGTCTTTGGAACTTTCTACTACATTAGGAACTCTTCTCTCTCCCCCCTACCTCAATACCAAGGTCACCAGACCGATGTAACATTATCTGTTTTGAGAGATGTAGGAGTGAATACAACTTGGCAAGTAAACAAGTAAATAAGATGGACTATCTGAAACACAGGAAAGCAAGATCAAATAAGTGGAAGGAGCAGCAAAGAAATCTTGTGCTTAGCACTATGCCTTTGACACGAAGAAATAACATCTGGTTTTCAATATCACTGTCTAAAGATTTTTCTTAAATGGCAAAAGCACTCTAAATAAAGCACAAACCAAAACTGGTGTCTCTGAAGACCCGAGAGATAGGTTTAATCTACTACTGAATCTTATGTAAGGTAAACCACCTGACCAGCCAACACAATAGCCTACACAAATCTATTCAGATCTTTCTATGCTCAGAATCCACAAGACTGATGCGTATATGTACACACACACATGTATATATGTCTGGCAGCTTCCCCATAGGAGTTTCAGCACTCTATTGCAGGAATGGGAGAGCAACTCAGCAGCTCCAAATGGGCCTCCTTCTTCCCACAATCACGTGCTGTATTACACAGAGGCCTCACTGACAACACCACTAGTGTTCACGATGTAGCTTAAAACATTACAAATACTTTGCAGCTCACAGGTAATTCAACAGCCCCTGGATGATCATTACATCACTGTAATAATACAACTAGAATTCCTTCACATAAAGGTCAAGACAGAATTTGAGCCAGTCCCAGTCATTGAGAAGTGACAAAATACGTTTTCTGGGGGTTTTTGTTTGGTTGGTTTTTTTAACTAATTACAAGCCTGGCAACAGAGAAAGGAAGATACTGAAGCCTCCAAAAATCACTGAAGAACAGCAGTCCTCTCTCTTAACATAAATAATCTTTGTACATTAATCTACTTTCAGAAAAACTTCATTAATATTTGTTGTATTGAAGTAACAGGTTCAACAATCTAAGAGCAACCTTTTACTTATACAAATCAAAAAAAATGTTTATTAATCTGAGTTTTTTAAGCCAAATGCAGTAGTTTTGCCATTTAACTTAACATTCACTTCTGCAATAATCTACCACAATGAACTGAGACGAATCATCAACAATGAATTTTCACCTCTATAAAAACATGTATGATAAATTTTAATATCATAAATCACATGCATTTTCAGTATAATTCGATTTAAAACAGTAAATGTGCAGAATATTCTCAATAAAATTGTTCTATATACATTAAAGAATGATTTCCAAATTTTTTAGCAAGCACTTTGAAAAAATATTTTGAATGACATATTTGCAGTTGATTTCATAACAAGAATAAGAAGCAAAATGGATTTAAAATATTCATTGCAAAGTTATTAAACCAGATCATCCCATTTTCAATAAGTAACTTGTCTGAAATTTCCACTTAAAAAATTAAGAAATCTACTTGATTCACCTGCAGGGGACACTGTTGGTCTTAGCTATACAACCGAAGAGCAACAGCATTCCTCTCAATATAGTCAGTTGCAGTCTCGATCAATGGTGTATCCAAAACACAATTATTTTTCTTGTATTTGTATACTAGTACTTTCAAAGTTCCACTGTGTTATGGATAGCAACTAAGCACCACCCAGCCACTTGTTCACTCCCCCCAGCGCGATAGGAGAGAGAATTTGAAGAGTAAAAGCGAGAAAACTCATGGGTTGAGATAAAGACTGTTCAATAGGTAAAGCAAAAGCTGCACACACAAGCAAAACAAAACAGGGAATTAATTCACTTCCCATCAGCAGACAGGTGCTCAGCCATCTAGAGGAAAGCAGAGCTCCATCACATGTAATGTTTACTTGGGAAGACAAATGCCATAGCTCCAAACGTCCCCCACTTCTCTTCCCCCAGCCTTTATTGCTTAGTATAGGATCATATGGTATGGAATATCCCTTTGATCAGTTGGGGTCAGCTGTCCCAGCTGTGTCCCCTCCCAACTTCTTGTGCACCCCCAGCTCGCTTGCTGATGGGGTGGCATGAGATGCAGAAAAGGCCTTTACCCTGTGTCAGCACTGCTCAGCAGTAACTAAAACATACCTGTGTTATCAACACTGTTTTCATTAAAGCCCAAAATTGTCGCAGCACTCTCTGAACTAGCCGGCTGCAACAAGGTCTTTTACCATCACGTACCAACATACTCTTCATACCAGGCCCTCTGCTGCCTTCTCCTAGTCTCTCCTCACCCAGGGCATGTTCTCTCTGCTTCTTCCTCCCCTCTCTTCCTTGGCTGCCCAGCCTCTTCACAGAACCAGCCACACCTGCACCTTGTCTACATCGACCAACTTGCTGCCCCTGAAGCCAGCCCACAGCTGTATATTATCAATGTTAATTAACCCAGCTTCATTCCTATACAGAAAATATAGCACCATACCAGCTACTAAGAAGAAAATTAACTCTACCCCAGCCAAAACCAGCACACACTGTAATATCAAGCCGCTGCAGAAACAGTGATTAATGCAAATGCATCAAGTAGAGATCTTTTAAAATTGAATTTATTCTGATTAAGCTTAAAGTAAATGAAAAAAAGGTGCGCACTGGAGAGGAAAAAATAAAAAGAGCATATACCTATAGCAAGGACTCTTCATCCAAATGGAATATTTGTATATTTGCATTTAAGTGCTTAAGTACAATACCAAAGAGTTATATCAATTTATTTACAAAATAAGGGGAAGGGGGGGGGAGAACCACTCCAACCTTTGGTTTCAAAACAATTTAGAAAAACTTGTAGAAAATGGAGCCAAGTCAGGCATGAACATAATTACTTCCAATAAAAGGGAACACAACCAAAAATACAATTAACCCTCTATCCTTTAACTATGAACACAAAGAATAATTTTTTCCTGTTGTTCAAAATCATGGTAATTTTATCTGGCATCATTTCAAATAGATTTTAAAACAAAGATTAACTCCCACCTTCCAACCCAAGCTAAACAAGAGTTTTTAGTCAAGTGAGTCACACCAAAGAATACCTGTCAATTACTCATTTTATCAGAGTATGTGGCATTTGATTATTAAACACAAAGTAGGTTACTCAAAGGCTGTATACAGTTCTACAGATTATGTAGTAACAACAAGCAAGTAGGGATGTAGTATAATAAACCACTGTGTCTATTTGAAAAATAAATTATTTCAAATAAAATGTAAATTAGTGTCTTAGAGCAGTGATTCTAATTTCTGAAGTATGGAAGCCTGATTTTAGTAAAATCAAGATGGATTCTGTCATAAATCTGTCACCAATTAATTTAGGTCACAGGTAGCACCTCCAGTTCCTCATACAGAACTACTATTTTTTATTCAAACTGCTACTGCTTAATGATGTATAAGTACTTTTCCCCTCCAGCAAAATCTTAGCTGTCATAGGCATATATATTAATGGGAGAGCAGTAAATCAGAAGGGCTTCCAGCAATCCCACTAAGGTATTAGAAGACTGATGCAAAACAAAAAAAAAAAGGATGGAAGGCACAAATCAATAACATCAACCTCAGAAAGCAATACAGTTGTCCCTGCAATAAACCCAACAGAAATAATACAGACAACAATTCAACTAACTGAACCCACGAAATGTTATCCAGAAATCTCTTATACAAGCAAAACTTAATTTGTTTCTTAATAATTTTCATCATCAGACACAGCCAGGAGTCCTACATGTGAAGTCACAGAGTCTACTGCCTTTATTTCTGAGGGTTAAAGAATTCAAAGAATTAACATTACAACATACAGGCCCCAAAAGTTACCTCTCTGCTGTTTAACAATTTTTTTTCTCCTGCTTTACTATTTCCCCAAGTTGGTGTAAAGAAGGAAGAAGACTGTGGGAAAACAGTATACTTCATAAAAATGGCACCCATGGAAAAATTCCTTCTTTGTATTTAAAGACATCCCTTCTGATTTTATTTTAATAGTCTTGCTTTTAGAACTGAAACTAATTAAGAAATATACTTAACATTTACAGAAAGAAAGTTTTAAATGTAAACCAGAAAAAGATTTATAACAGCCTGTGCAGTCCCATCAAGCTTCAGTGCTTCAGAGAGATACCGGATAGTGGTATTTTAAACACAATTTGCCCTGAAGATACCATGGACAATGAAGCAGGGAGCGAGATTTTATTTTGCAGACTGGGAAGACTTCTGAAATGAAGGAAATCCTTCTGGAGATGACAGTGTGAAATGCAGATGACTTCGGGATACAGAAATCCTCTTGTATAAAAAGATTTTGATCCTGACTCAGCCATACACTTTAGCAAGCATTTCTGTTCTAAACATTTTAGTATACTTCTCTCATTTGAAAGGTAAGGTGTTTTACCTCATTTAGAAGAAAGACTCTCACTTTAAATAGTGCATAACTTTGAAGATTCAGAAGAAAGGACATTTTCTTTTAGCAAGGTTGTAATACTAAGAAATATTTTGGAAGTTTTCTCAGAAAGAAAGGCATGTCCCTTCCTCTTTCCTTTTCGTATTAGATTTTGATGTACTCTTGATAAATTATATCTTCCAGTCCAAATGCTGATTTAAAGAGAACATTCTGCTCCTGAAGCCATAGGTGTGCATAGAATTCAGCACTACTTTTTTTCAGCCCTATCAGGCTCAACTCTTCTTTTGAAATGAACAACTTGAAAAGAGGAAGGCTTTTCAGTATTGGTGAGCTTTATAATGTCTGGATAGCTTCTGATGGCCACCTCATGACAGTTTTTCTCCTCATCCCAAAAAAGATTTGTAGACTTTATTGCACCTAATGCATATGAAGTTTCTAGAGCAAGGAACCACTCTGTTCCTGAAAGAAATAGACTGGCATCTGAAGTCAGCAGTAATACAGTGGATTTTTACTTGCGGTTATTGAAAACACATGGCATGTAACTGCAGATGAAGGCCACTTACGGGAAACTAATATCAGAGTAAGCGCCTTACAGGGATGGACAAAATTACCAGAGAAGGATAAAGATTAGACAGTGATGAAGCATCAAGAGATGGGAAAATAAAATAGTATTATCTTGCTTTAAAGGCACTTTAGATTGCATAGTCTATGTAATTTTTCAGTGTAAGCACTTAATATAGTTTTCACAAAATGCTATGGTAACATGAATGGGATACCAATTAACAATGTCAATCTAAAAATTTCCCAACAAACTTTTCTCATACATTTGATTTCTGTTAAAATGCAGTACAACATATAGCCTGTGAATTGTTATTAAGGGAGAAGAGCTGTTAACATTCTGAAATAAAAAAAATCATAATTCTTGGTCACTGTATTGAAACATGTTTATATGAGTAAGGTGGTGTGCGTAGTAAGATGACATGCCTGCATTCAATAAAAGAAAGTGAAAAATTAAGTTCCTACAGGGTCTGTTTGATAGCTAACTTACTAACCGAGAAATGTTGAAGACTATCAACACAGACAGTTCAGAAATAGAAATATATTTGGAAAATAAGGCTTTGGGAGAAATAAGAAATGCAACACTTTTCCATGTTTTAATTTCATGATGTAATGTAATTTCATACATTTTAGCATTACACATGTAACCAAAAGACCAATCTACTTGCAATTAAGGGCATGCTGCAAACCCCACAAAATCAGGGTTCTTTCAGTTCTTCTCTGGTTTGGGGGTAACGGAAATATGAACTAGTGAATTATTTTTGTCTGTGCTGATCATGTACCTCCGTCAAATTCTTAGCCATAGATTTGTTTTACTAGATTTTTGCACAGACAGATTCAATAGACAGTTTCCAGTATCTTCATGTGTATCAAGCCAGGCTAGGAGGTCTTTTTAGCACACTATTAAATAAAATTTCTTAGTAGTAACACTTAAGACTGTTTCTTTATAACTGTACCCTGGAAGATCACCTCCACAGGACTCGTTAATTCCTACCACAAGCTACGAAAAGGACAAAAAGAATGCCAAGAAAAACAGAGTTAAAAGAACAAACCCACACCACCAAATCCTGTTTGTCAAGATTTTTCGTTTTTACAAAAATCCTTTGACATTGAAAACGCTGCTTACATAGATTTATAACATTTATCACAATTCAAAATACTTACATGGCTTCAGAGTTAAATAGGTCCAGAAGTCAGTAAGAAACACTTAATGTCTAACATGATTTAGTGGTAATTCTGTCATCACTAATTTTTTTGTCAGTTCCCAAGAGCAAAAAAATCCCCTTTGATTTCAAATATTCTCATCCTTTATTCACTTTTCCTAATATAAAGATGTCCTCATTTCTGGTTACACATAAACGTGCATGCAATAGGTGTGTAATGTTTTTTTAAATAAAGTATGAAAATGATTAACCACTGTGAAGAATCACTATATCATGTACTTACTATATGCATAAGGTAAATTACTATGTATGAATATTCAGCTTCCAACAGCGGGCTTTGTATATGCATGAAATGGGAAGCACATACAAAACAGATGATCACAGAATATAATGCAATAAAAATTAACAAAATTGGTGTATTTCAATTTCCATTGGAAAAGTAGCAGAAATCAAGTTCACTCTTTGCTTTTACCTAGAAGCATCTCCGTACCTTATTAAAGTGCAGGAAATAAGAAACAGTGTATGAGAAAAAGCAAGCTGTAGATGAAACGGAAGGCACCTCAAGTTTATAGCCCTCTTTTGCTTCAAATATTTTCAGACTTGATTAGTTTTATATTGCAGTTAAGAACTTAAGAAAAAAGCATTATTCCATTTTATTAGTATCAGATTCCAATAGGGAATAAAGCCTTCATGACTTAATATCAGAGTCTATCAGCTGACAGAATCTATCAGAGTGATCATTCATATCACTCAAAGGTCCTGATGCCATTTGCTGTTCTCAGAACCACTTGCCCTGTTCAGCTAATGCTTTTGTGGCCTCTGCTTCACTTCTCACTTCTGCCTTGCCAGCACGAGTACAATTAATCAGCTAATCTTTGAGATGTCAAAATACATTCAGTCCTTCAGGCTATTTCCTTTCCTCAAGAAAAGAATTCTGTTCAGTAATCAGACAAATGTATTTGCCAATGCAAATGCAGCTTACACAAATTCTCTTTTCATTTGCAACACTGGTGTTTTCAAAAACACCATCAGTACTGTCGTAATACTCACGCTTTTCAATAAGAATTGCCCTTTTGTTCTAAATTACTCTTATTTCCAGTATAAATAGCTAGCTTAAGTTAAAAAGAAAAATAACCAGTTAATAAAATTTGCAATAAGCTAACAAAACATGTTTCTTGGATTTAAAATACCAAAAGTAAAATTTCAATGAAAGCAGTAACTTTAAAAAAAATCCAAAATTAAAACTACCCATAGTGTGTTGACCTTCGTTGGCTGCCAGCTGCCCAGCCATGCTCTCCCTCACTTCCCCTCCTCAACCGGACAAGGGGAGAAAATAAGATAGAAAAAGTTCATAGGTTGAGATAAAGACTGGGAGGTCATTTACCAATTATTGTCATGGGCAACACACACTTGACTTGGGGAAAATTAATTTGATGTACTGCAAACTAAAAATAGAGTACAATAGTGCGGAAACAGAGAAAAAAACCTAAAAATCCTTTCCTCACAGTCTCCCTTCTTCCCAGGCCCAACTTCACTGCTTGGTTCCCATCTCCTCCACCTCCCAGGAGACAGGGGTTGTAGTCAGTTCATAAACCTTTGTTTCTGCTGTTCCTTCCTCACCCCGGCTCCAATGTGGGGTCTCCCCCATAGGACAGTCCTTCACAAACTGTTCCAGTATCGGTCCCTTCCAGGATACACCTGCCCCTGTATGGGCTCAACTTCATGGTCCACAGTTCCTGCCAGGAGCCTGTTTTTGCATGGGCTCTCCACAGTCCGCAATTTCCTTTAGGGCACCATCCACCTGCTGCAGCGCAGGGTCTTCCCAGGGCTGCAGAGTGGATATCGGCTCCACCATGGCCTCTTCTATGGGCTGCAGGGGAATCTCTGCTCCCAGTGCCTAGAGCACCTCCTCCCTCCCTCCACTCTGAGCTTGGTGTCCGCGGGGCTGCTCTTCACACTATTTTCTTCAACACTCTCTCTCAGCTGCTACACAGTGGTTCTGCTCTTTCTTAAATAGGCTTTTATAGAGGTGCCACCAGCCTGGCTGAGGGGCTCTGTGCCCTGTGGCAGGTCTGCTGGAGCTGGCTGCAACCAGCCCTGTCTGGCACCCGCAGCCCCCCTGCTGCCAGCGCCTGGGCACAAGACACCCCAAACATGGGCACAATGTGCTTCTAAGGTGACAAAAAGACACTCTGCTCAGTTACTGCTGGGTTTTTTCCTTAATTGGGATCTTGGAAATCATTCAGATTTTAAAACTGCTCAACAGGTGCAGCACTTGGCAAATGAAAGTGATATCACTACTCATAGCTAAAGCTTTGAAGGATGGTTTCTTAGCTAAATGTTAAGATAGTTTTTACATAAACTGTGAGCAACATCAAGAATCAACTCTGAAAGCCACATGACATTAGCTTACACAGGCTAACGAGCAGAGAACAAATATGACAGCTAGCTGCCTGTTTTCTGACTGGCAATGCAAGTCAGGTTTAGGTTTAGCAGGACTTTCTCCACACACACACACACTTTTTTCTTTCTTTCTTTCTTTTTTTTTTTTTTTTTTTTTTTTTTAAACTGAGCTGCATGGATAAAAAGCCTAATCTTTCACTTCAAGTCTCTGTGTATTTCATTGATGCAGGACACTAAAGCAAACAAATCTAAGCTTTGAGTTTGATTCATTTGAACATCCTGGAATTTTTCAGGGTTGTAAAATAACAAAAGTTTATGAAGAACGCAGTTCTTAACAAACAAACAGATGAATGCTACTTCAGGTTTCCCACTTCCCATTCAGGAGAAACATTTAGAAGCATTTTAGGTTGAAAACAGACCAAGGTCAAACGCAACATTTGCTTCCAGTACCCCTTTCTTTAATCAGACAAGGAATTAATTTTTATCAAATCCGTGACAGAAAAAATGGTATTTGGAGGCCTGCAGAAACCTAAAAGTTTTAGAAACGTCTGATTCTGTGAAGGCTGGAAGGCCCATGTTAACAGGCACAGCCTTGCAGTTCATTAAAAGTATACATTTTTGTGGTATACATTTCTGTGGGCCTTGAAATATTTCAGTACTATGTAAACACTACACAAAATCCCATATTAAATTTTAAATGAACAACCTTGCTTTCTGTATAATCAGTTTCTTGATCGAGAAGAACAGTAACAAAAATTGGAATACTTTGCACTATTAAAAAACATATAAATCCATATTCCAAGAAAGTTACAAAAAAAAGTATTCAATGGTTCAGAAGTGCTATCAGAACTATGCCCACAATAATAGTTTGATTCATTTTCCCCTAATATTTATTTAAAAGGCAATAAATTTCCTTCTCCTGTTCTCTGAATCCCTTTAACTCCAAGAATATGAGAAGGAAGGAACAGAGATATATAAAGGTTTATAGGTTGGGGAAATTAGGCCGCTTTCAAAATTTGACCAGATTTGTTTTCAACTACTACATAATTTTAGCAACATAGAAAGCACTGATAATCTGGTCTTAAGACCAAGACATATCTGTAGTGAGCAAGCCTCGTGACAGTCTGGCAGTCTTCAAGGCAAAGCAAGAGACACAGGACCCATAAAAGAAGTTTTGCTTATTATCTGCAGGTCTGAGACACAAAATAAAGCAAAAACATGACAGAAAATTTATCTCAACTTTAAAATGTCAGTCTCACTTGTATGCACTTATCTGAAGTAGGATGCTAGCTGTTGACAAGGACTGTAGTGTAACACATCTTGTACAAAACTGCTGAGGTACTAGTTTAAGGGTGAGCAATATTCACAGTAACAGAAGATGCAACAGAATAGTAAAATAACTTTCCTTAAAAAGAAAATAAAATACCTTTAACAGGATCATTTTTTTTACATTATTTTTGAAGTTTACACAGATGGAAGAAATTGTAATAAATTTTCACTGTGCTATGCCAAGGATCTTAATTTTGTTTCATGCATGTACAAAAGATTAAAAAGAAATTATCTCCTACATGTGTTTTGATGGCCACTAACTTTAAAAGCTACCGTTAAAGCCAGAAGGCATTTCTGCAACTCCCCAGAGGCTACCCCTGTTTTGTACAAGTTAAGGCATCACACTAGTCATTAGCTTACAATACACCATGCTCAGTGCGGGGCAGTGCCTTCAGACTTGGCGACTACATTATAAATCTATACTGCTGTAATCCCAGTTGTATTCTCCAAACTTTGAAAACATAATTATTACTACTATTCGTTGCAAACACAAGATCAAAGGTAACCATTTCGAAAGCCCACAGGTTGATTTTGAAGTTGTGTTATATAATTTTCTAGACAGTATAAAGCAAATATCTATGAGTATATCTATATATATACGCACACTCAAAAAAGCCATAAAGACAACGACTCAAATAATCCATTGCCTTCTAACAAAACACTTCATGTTGTCCCAAATG
Organism: Falco cherrug; assembly: GCF_023634085.1. NCBI lineage: Eukaryota > Metazoa > Chordata > Aves > Falconiformes > Falconidae > Falco > Falco cherrug. Next base: position 70,176,162 of record NC_073702.1, on the reverse strand, counting down.
CTACCCAGCAACATACATAATTTAATACTTCTAAAAATATTTTCCATTTAAACATTGACATACCAAAACCGACTTACCTAACAATAAGATTATGGCTAGAGTATGCTTAATATCATTGTGTTTTAAGTAATGTCCAAGTTATCAGAGATAATATTATGTCAGTATACAAACATGCTTAGATAATAGGTCAGAATACAAACACGCTTAAAATAGAGCCAATAGGAAAAATACCAACTGCAGGGAAATAAACCTCCTTAGATTGTTTTTTAATGAGGGAAAGAAAGTGAAAAGTTAATGTATCTCTATTTAGGCTATGAAAAAAGGCTTAATAACAGAAGATACATTCTTTACAAGAACGGGTATAATAGCTAATGTTATTTATCTTTGTAACAAGTTTATTTTGTTCTGTTCCCACGTTCAGTAAAGCACGCACTTACATCCAGATTATTTGGTAATGGACCCTGTATCTATTCTGTCTGAAACTTTACAGCAATATGTTAAATATTTACACTTACTCCTTTTAACAAAAACATAAAGGGAAATTGTGTCTTACAGTTTTAACACTTACCCTACATCTTACACTTAGAGAAGTAGTAGCTGTGGCTTTCACTGTACAAGCTGGGGAGCAGGTTAGAAGACTGACTGAAGAGTCAATAAAACATTATTTTGATTTTTCTTTTAAAGATAATTTCATTATTGGTAACATGAGAAATAACTTTTTTTGAAAAGCTTGGCTTCTGAAGTATGTGTTGGAACCATAGTACTGTTAATGATTATTCAAAGTATAGTATGGAATAAGATGGAAGTAAAATAATCTCATGTATAATACCATAAAAGAGTAGAGCAGAAAGAGACAGGAATGCCTTCTGGAGGAGTATAAATGACAGTATGGAAAGCATAGAGAAAGTTATTGCTGAAAAATTATGCTTACAAACCTTCTTAACGGGGCATATCTTTCAAAAACATTTAAAGATTTTATTCCATCCTAAAAGAATGAAAATTTAAATTACTAATTACTTTTTTTTTGGCTTGTTAAGTGTGGATTCCTAAGAAGTGAGAGAATCAGCAGTTTCTCAGATAAAGCAGTTCTTCATCAGCACATGGCAAACAGATACATGTAATGACTTACAAAATACACATATTTAAATACACACAGAGAAAGTATGAAGGATGAAGGATGGAAAGGAAGGAGAAAATTATCAGGATTGTCCCTGAAGTGCTACTTCTAATTAATACCTGACAATTATCTCATTTTTAAATCCTTCATTGTGACTGATTTGATTCACCCGAGGATGAAAATGAAGATGCTGAAAATGGAGCTGCTCAGAAAAGCAGAAGACAACTGTGACGGAAGACTTACATAAGGCCTTCAGTTTCCTAGAAGAATCAGCTGAGATCTTTTGAAACAGCGATCCAACCGGAAATACCTGCCATCTACTTCAGTTGATGCCTTTTATCCCCCATACTATATATACTATCCCTGTGTATTTAAACTGTGTGCATGCATTTACCTGCTGTAATATTAATTCTTACAGGAAAAACTGCTTTACTGTTAAACACAGGCACTTCATCTATTACACTAATGAAGGCTAGAAAGCAGGGTAGTGATTAGCAAAGTAACTCTGAAACTATAAGTAAAGCAGCAACACATATCAGAGTATTCCTATCTGAGAAATGTATACATTAGAGAGGCTGACAACTAAAATAAATATTTGAAGCAAGAATCTATTTAATATAGGGTAAAAAGCAATGAAAGAAACCTGCTTGCATGAGGTGGCTTAAGTGCACAGTTCATGAAAGCAAGCTCCTGAGTTTTCACAGGAAACAATATACACAAAGAGCAGTAAGCAAGATCCTGCACAAGCAAGTGCCCTTTTCTCAGTTTATAATAAGGTTACGTATTTTCTGTGCACTTTTATAAGCAGGGATAAAACAAAACCCAATGCTCGTCACCAGAGTCTGCAAGAACAGCAGCAGCAATTACAATGGTAACTCTTGGATTGGTGTTCTCTCTCTTCTGCACCTCCTACAATTCTGACTAATCATAACGAAAGACTGACTGTCTACAAAAAGCAAAAGAAAACAAACAGAGTATTTCACAGTCCCAGGATTTTTGGACTTTACGTATTTGTCTTTTTAACCTTTCAAATGTTTTCAAGAGCAAAGAAGCAAAAGTATTACTGATGCTAAAGCAAATGTGAAATTAATCAATGTTATAGTTCCTTTGAAAATCTAGAAGGTAAATTTTGGGTCATAACTAACATAATGTTTTCCTAATTTTCCCTCTTCTGAGGACAATTTTTTCTTCCACCTGCTTTCCCCCAAAACGTTTAGGAACTACAAATACACTACAATTCAGATTAGTATTTCTATCCTATGAAGTACATGCAAAACTGTAGAAATGCTTTGAAGGTAAATTTCAGATAAAAAGAAATATTTAATTTCAAAGCAATGAGCTAAATCCATGGCAGAAAAACCCCCCTGATTTTTACCTAGGTCCTTCCCTTGCCATTTCTTCTTGAATTTTATACAGAAATCTACTTTACCTTCTTCCCCAAAAGAAAATAAATTATGCTACTAGTAGTATTTTGGACTGAAACAGGAGTGCATGATAAAGCAGACAGTCTTTCTACACTTGAAGTTACCATGTTGCTCTAAATTAATACATTGTATATATTAATTTCCGATTACCAGAGTAATAAAATTTCAACTTTGTAAACTATTTTCCATACACATTTCTTAATAATGCCTGAAATGTTGGTTTTTGTGGTCCCCCCCCTTCCACCTTACATCTTTACTGGATGCAAGCAGAGTTTTAGTAATGAGGAGAGATTTTATAGCTGAAAAGTTCTTTAGTTTTTACACCCAATTTTTATGCAGATGGTGTTGCAAAGTAATTCTGATAAATTACCAGTGGTATTGCTGTTACTGCTTGTGTCGTTATTTATTGGTTACCACAGCATTGTGGCTGTATGTGTCGATACATACGCACGTACATCTTCTAATAAATAAGATTACTATCCAGGACTTAATACTAGATTACTGCAGTGGTCTTCTTTATTATTAATTACATATAGACATCTTTTCTTGTCATGTGAAGAGTTTTCTCTAGTTTTACAAAAATGTAAAATACATCAAAGCTAAGACTGGCAAAATATAACTCATCTGAATCAATAATTACTACAGGTTACATTTATAAATGTTCATATCAATAATACAACCAAGTCTTACTCTGTCTCTTCATCCAGGCAGGAGGAAGAAGAGTAATTACAAGGAACTTGATGAAAGAATATTTATAAACGTATCTTAATATTTTGGAAAAATGATATTTCACTGACATAAACAGCATTTGTGTGAAATACACATGACAAGAAGCATCCACTAAAAAAGAAAAATCTCCATCTGTGCAACATTATTTGGAAGCTAAAAAAGCAAATAATATTCATTTCTATGAATGTTCAGATGTTTAACCTAGCAATGTCTTATACTTTTCCTAATTTGTGCTTAAGAAGGAAAGATAAGATCAGCTATTAACAGGAACCTGCAGCTTTATTATCTTTTTTTTTTTTAATTAACAAGGTAAGTATTATTTTAACATATTTGCAACAATGTTGTTACAGCATTTCAAATTTATTTAAGATTTACCATTTGCAGACTAGACCTTCAAATTTCAAAGATTGCTATTATCAAAGAATGTCTAATCTGAAATTATGAACGTTAGGCTCTTGCAAACACATACATACAACACTTGGTTTATAATTCTGGAAGGTAAGGGGCACAACCCACTAAGGTTCACAAGCTGGAAATCATGCAAGATTTTATACAAAGAGTGGGGCACCATTCTAGTAAGTCTGAATGGGAGAAACCAAAATGTTTAATGAGCTAGTTGCTTCAGATATTTCAGATGCATTAGTGTTTTAATCACTTTGAACTGAAAGTCACATTTTGGAACAGAACCGAAGTAATTACAGACTCGGTAATAACATTTCAGCTGCTTTACCAATATCTTTAACAAGGAGTTTGAAGAAAAGACCAGCATACCTATAAAGAGGTATGACTACATACAGAGAACATTTTAAAATATTAAGCATACCTGTGTTCGCAGAATTTCACCTTTTGACAGTTGCATATCACCGGTCAATTCTTTCACAGTAATGCCTAGTGGTTCCAGACGCTTGCTGAAGTAATTTGTCATTTCAGCTGCCAAAGCCTTCATAGGAGCAACATACACAATCTGCACCAAAAGGACACTTGCTTGATAAATGAGCAAACCCCACAATGTCGTTTGTTTCATGGCAACCATTACAAATCACAATTTATTCTGAAATATGATGCCAGGCGCTTACAGTGAAAAATCTTAATAGTGATATATGAAAAGTAGTTATCTTTGTTGGATAAGTGTGCAGCTGTTTAAAGGACAATAGATTTTGTTTATACAGCCTCATCACTTTGAAAATTGGTTCTGCATCAAAGCTAAATGCGTTTTCATAGCTTTTTACTTGCATAATAAGACTTCTAGAACACAAATAAGAATGGCTTTAACAATAATGAAGTAAATCAAAAATAGCCTTATCTTTGACTTGGAAAACCGTAATACCCTTGAAAACTTCCTGACTTCATATTCCGTATATAACATACAACGGGTTTTACCTTGTAAGTTGAAAAGCTGTTACTTCGTTCATTAAACTCCTACCTTAAACTCATCCTTTTTGATAACACCATGCTGGACATGCTGGCGAATTTCATGAAGGACTGTCAGCATGGCAATGTTAGTCTTCCCAGCTCCAGTGGGGGCACAGATTAGCATGTTTTCGTTTGTGTTGTAGGCGGTCTCGAAAACTATAGATTGGATTCGGTTTAGTCTTTTCACGCCTTTAAAAGCAAGTTGTCCAATCTGTAAAAACAAACAGCATGCATATTTTTGATTTTTCATATATACATGCATGTGTGTGTATATCTACATATATTAATCGTAAGAAAAAGACCATGTGGTAACAAAACTTAGGATACCTGTTGAAATGTATTTATTATTCCAAGGTTTTTATTCTGAGGCTACCACTCGCACCCAACCCTGAAATACTGAATCCATAAGGAAAAGAAATACAGCAGGAAAATACGTATTAAAATCAATCAAAATCTCTAGACACATGCTATTTCAGTATTTAATTTGTTTTTCATCAAGACTGCGACCAAAACTACTATACAGTAATGACCTGTTAATAATTATACATCAGTCAAATAGCAATAGTCAAGATTAGAAGAATAATCATCTTTAAACCTAAGATGATAAACTGTGACTAATAGAACAGGCAGCAATACACAAGAACCTGCCAAAGAAAAAGATTATTTTAAAAATTACTTATGATCAATTTTGTAAACAGACAAATTCAGTAACAACCTTCTCTCTGCTTCTGAAGAAATCTCCATCTTGCAATTGCTAATGTTCAGACCTTTCTCCAACAATATTTGCAACAAACTGCAACCTCCAAAAGGAACATAAAACTTGCCTGTACAGTCCCAAATAAACTTTGAAAATGTTTTCAAAAATTAAATTAAATTATATAGTTAAACCAGGCAATTACACTTCTTATAGTTTAATGCATGTTTAAATCTTACAAAGAACAAATCATCAATTATAGAAATACTTTGTCTCTCTTTTTCAGACAACTGATTTTTCCACAACTAATTGGTGTAGACAATTACAATTTCTGCATGTGAAGATTCTAAAACTTTAGCAACTAAAGAACAGATCCTTAAGATATAAAATTAATTTTCTAATAAACTTGCTTTTTCTTAGTTACTTTTCAGACACTTAAAAAGGACTGCAGAACACAGAATTATTTCCTTTCTACAGATTTAATTACCTGCACTACTTCTACTAATAATCATGAAAAGTATCTGATTTTTTTTTTGTGATTATCTTTTTTATTTTAATTGTAGAAAGCCACAGATGTACAAATTCACTGTAAAGAACAGTCCTGAAAACACCCTCTGAAGATTTCCCTTTCCATTATTCTGGAAGCTTTAGTTAATTTATAATTATATAATACAATATATATTATTATTTAATATATATATATAATATATAATATAACAAAATAATAATTATTATATTATAATAATAATAAAATATTATATATTACTTTTGCTATGGTAACAGTGTCTCCAATACTAATAATATTCTTTCCAATGCTTTCCAATACTAAGCAAATTATTTGAGCAGCACCCCAATTTAGTACTACCTCGAGCAACACAAGCTTAGGAATGAGGGCTTCATCAGCTATTCAAATCAACTATTCTATTTAACTTTGTGACAAACTGCACTAGGTCTATCATTTTGCTGCAGCTTCTTATAGTAGCCTCATGTGAGAGGCTGAGATACAAATTACAAATTTAGGATAATACATAATACTCTTTCACTCTACTCTTAAATGTAGAGGAATAAAATAACTGGCCAACTGTAGTTGGATTCTAGAGAACTTTAAATATAAAAAAACCCCAATCACCGATGTAAAAGTCAATGAAACTGCTATGCAATCAATTACACTAATTCTTTTTGAAAAATATGCTTTTTCAATTTAGGATTACCATTGTCTTCACAAAGCTTTCAGGTTGAAAACTTCTCGCGCAACATTAAAAAAACCAAATTCCACCTAAATCATGAATTGCATTTGTATTTCTAGGATTGACGCATCTCAAATATATTCAAATTTCTATTCTAAACTGTTAAATGTCTTCAGTTGAAAAAAAAAAAAGTAATTAATGCAAGTACTTCCAGTACTTTTCATCAAGTTTCTTCAATTAAGTGGCTGAATTTCAGGATTACATCAGTTCTTGCTATCAATGTTCTTTCACAGTTTATTCTGCTTGCAAGATTACAGGGTGAAAGCTTATTTGTTTTGCACCAAGTTTTGTATACATAACGTTTATGCCATGCATCATCTTCAAAATTCATTTCATCTCCATGAATGAGACTATTATAAAGTGTTAATGGGTTTCCTGGAGACCTGCTGATTATATTAGTGCTATCAGGGTTCAATCAGCTATTTTTATGGCCTGCTTAGTCATTTTAGGTTTCTAATTTGCCTGTTACTTCATTTTGAGATTTCTTGTCAGGTCTTTGAAAATGGTTATGTTTTTCCTTTTCCCTTTTCCCTCCCAATTCCATCTAATTGGTTTTAGAAGCTATTGTAAACACCATGAAGTTCATAATGATAAACACTGTTTACATTGTTAATAATAAAGGATCTATGGACAAAAAACTAACAAACACAACTGGTGATTACAGAACTGAACTAACAAAACACTATACTGCACGGTATGTATATTATTTAAAGAAACAGTTTTTAAACAGAACCAGAAACATAGCTGTCTAAATGAAGTCTGGTCTAAGTATCTTTAGGAAAGAATGACAGGAATTTTTCACATTCACATAGTTGAACTGCATGGCTTTATATAAAATGGTCTCCTTACAGCTGTGACGTACCCTTAAATAAAGTACGTCTTTAAGTGTTTTCTTAAGAGTACTGCCTGTAGGAATGTATTGTTCCAGCTTCTCTTAATCTTGAAGTTGGCAGTGTAAGACTTTTTCCTCTACATTTGGAAGAAATTACATATACTATAGCCCTGGGACATGCAATTGTTAGCAAAAATAAACAAATATTTAGGTAAAGAAAAATATTTTCCTCTCTTTTCCTATTGGAAAGTAGCAACATCATGGATTGAGACTGACTTAGTAAGCAGCAATAAACAAACAGAATTTCCAGAAGCATCAAAGAAAACTGTGTAACAAGTTAGAAAAATAAACATCAGCTTGTTTTTCTACAAAGATGCTACACCTGCTTGAAACAGGAACATTAAGAGAGAAATAAAGATTAATAAAAAAATAAACCCCATAAAAGTCTGGTTAAAAACTAGAAGAGTTTGTGGGTTTTTTTAAATAATGGTATTCTGACCAGAATCTAGACTTTCATTCAACACACTGAATGAAAACTTTCAAGCAACTCAAAAGAAAAATGCGGGCAGTGACATATCAATATACAACATTCACAATCACAACACACAGTCAACGCATAATATTCTTTGAAGGGTGACTCTGTAGGAACATATTAAGGATTAAGAAAACTACAAGAGAAAGGAATTCTAGAGGAAAACAGTATCTTAAGACTTACTCAAATCAACTCCCCATTTGGTTGAAAAAGTATTACAGGTTAACTCTTTCTCAAAACTTCACAGTATTCCAAACAGTACCTGTAAGCACCTAATCCAAAAACAGTAGTTCTGCCCTTAAAAATTAGTAAAAAAACCCCAATGGACAGAAATGCAACAGTATGCACAGAAGTCCACAGTTTGACAAACTTACTAGAAGATCTGCTTTTTTAATTTGTCATTTGCACAAGCTACCTAGCTTGAAAGCTGAAAACAATTTTTCGTTTCCCCTCTGGCATATTAACGTCAGTCAAGATTTCTACAGACCAATTCTTTTTCAGATAAACCAGTGAAATCCACTCTTACTTAACAGACTGGTAGCCACTGGATGGCAGAATCTGGTTTTTTTGCTGAAGGTGAATGAGCTGTAACATTTTTCAGCTTTCTATTCCACAGCTGATTTATTTAGAATTCTACACAAACCAAAGAAATTTAAGCAGAATACAATCTGAGTGCTACTCACAACAAACAGAATTTCATGCCTAAAATGGTGCCTTTTTTACGTAAGCATGAATCAATATGAAAGACGACTGAAAAGCAACTCTTTCCACAAACCAATGATACTCACAGCAGCTCTGATATGAACCTTTATTTTTACCTCAGTAAGCTTTCCAATTCTCTCCCAAAGAATTTACTACTACAACTAATGCATTTATGAGTAAACAAGATTACACTTAATGAAGACATTTGAAATAAGTCATTTCATTAAAAAGATATTTGTGTGTTGGTGCTCTAAGATGCAATTTAAAAATAGGACAAAACAGTAAAAGTCATTAAAGTAATATCCATTAATAAGGTCATACAATTCACTCTGCAGGCAAGCTACAGCTCAGAAACACAATTGCTTTAATAACACAGTAGTAACAGTGTCTGTTCTAAATAGCACAGGCCATCAGCACTTTAGACAGAGTTTAGTCACACAATTCATTAGCCAGATCTTACAGTTCTACAGAATTTAATGGTGTGGTTGGTGGGTTGACCTTGGCTGGATGCCAGGTGTCCACCAAGCTGTTCTATCACTCCTCTCCTCAGCAGAACAGGGTGGGGGGTGCAAGGGAGTGTAAGATGGAAAAATAACAACTTGTGGGTCAAGATAAAAGCAGTTTAATGAAACAATAGCAAAAGTCATGTGTGCAAAAGCAAAGGAAAACCAAAAGATGTTACTCTGTACTTCCCATCAGCATGCGATGTTTGGCCACTTCCCAGGAAGCAGGGCTACAGTAACGCGTAGCAGTTGCTCCAGAAGACAATCATCATAAATAACAAATGCCCCCCTTCTTCCTCCTTCTTTCTCTTAGCTTTTCTATCTGAGCAGACATCATAAGGTATGGAATATCCCATTGATCACTTTGGGTCAGCTGTCCTAGCTATGTCCCCTCCCAACATCTTGCCCACCCCCAACTTACTGGTCAGAGGGGGCAGGGAAGGTTGGAGACACAGCCCTGATGCTGTGCCAGCGCTGCTCAGCAGCAGCCAAAGCACCGGTGTGTTACCACCGCCTTTCCAGCTACCAGTACAAGCGCAGCACCATGAGGGCTGCTGTGGGGCTCAGCCAGGCCCACTACAATTAAATGCCATACAGAAGACACTAAATTTTTTCCCAAGACATACCTGTGAAATCTGCTGTGTTCTATCTACGGTCTATAGCACATTCCCTCACCAAGAACGAAAGGGTGCTAACTACAAGTTCCATTAAAAGCTGAGATGATCTTTCATTCTCTGTACCACTTTATGCATTAATACTAGTTGACAGAAACAGCTTGTCAGATGCAGTTAACCTCTATCACAGATTTTCACTTGGTGGCCTAATATGTTCTTAAGTCAACTTCAAGGCACAATGCCAGCATTTTAGTAGCAGCTTCTAAATTCAGTATTGGCATGCACAGACATAGCATAGTATGTCTTATTTAATTTATCCAGACCAACACCAGAAAAAAAATATAGCTACATTTAGTCCTTAGCAATTTATCCAGAAAACATGTTTGGGTGTTACCTCCCTTAAATGATCATATTTTATTGATTTATTGACAGAACATTCTCTATATATTCCTCATTCCAAGAGATTTTTATCTTGTCCACATTCATTTTTTCCAGTTTTCAGGTAATACTAGACAAATTTTCTGATGGCCTGAAATAAAGAAATGTTAGTCATCTGTACTATTTTCCACAGCATAAAATCACCTGAAATAAATAGTCTATAACGATGACTTCTTCTGTTGTACTCTAACAAAATAATAAAATTACTACCCTTATCATAATCTACTGCACTCAAACCAAGTTTAATCTTTTAGCATTTTCCCTACTCATTGGCTTAATTTTAATGTAGATATATTTTAATCAAAGTACCTTATATATTTCAGGTGCAACAAACCCCATTCTGTATTCAGTTGGTCAATTGCACTTTCAGTTAAAAAGATAATTTACCTAACTGGTAATAGCATGACTAATCCATGCTGTTTTACAGAACATCCATGACAACCAGGAAACGAAGGTCAGATGTCCCTTGTCCTGGCATATAAATAATCACTAGGTTATTTTTCCCCTTTGCTGCACTTTGGAACATTGGTTAAAACATCTATCCATGCACACACTCTCATATATATATATTTGTATATATCTCTGTGTGTGCGTATATATATGTATATATAAATACCTACACATTATCCCTCCAAATTATGAACATTTAGTAGTCCCCCCTGCTTTCTAATAATGTATGTATACACTTAAAGCACTTTTGTGCCAGTGTAAATGCCATTTTGTTATTGAAGGTACACTAAGAAATAAACATAGGTATACCTGGGGACCTGCACGTGCTCCCTTCTCCTAATGATACTTTTCATATTCTGCTACTTTAATGGAGGTGGTAGCTCATGACATTTAGGAACAATAATAAATAAAAATATAACTATATAAATACCATAAAGGTAAAATTATTTTTGTATTTTCTTGGAAGTGCTATTTGAGAATACAATTTCCTATCTGCTCCAGAGACTTACAGTGTATATATGCGTTTTAAAAGACAACACTTAAGTAAAGGCTCATAACATGTAAAAGAAAAACTGCATGATGATTGGATCTGCTCCATTTAGCACCAAATCATATCAGTGAGATTTGATTGGACTTAGGGGGACAATTTTTGTAGGAACAAGTTGCATACACAAAGATATGAAGATTATACAAGTGTACCAAATAGATTTTAGGATTGGCTTTGGGCCATAATCTGCATAATAATTTCTTCATGTCAGTACAAATGCCCACATCCAAAGTGTAGTTAGTACCTGGAGTTATGTGCTATAAAGGAAGCTTGGAGTAAACCCATTTAGACAGAAGCAAGTAACAAAAGGCATGAGAGAACCCGCAGCTGGTTTCAAAGCTGTTGGTGCTGCAAGTGTCTAAACTATAACTAAAAGCAATTATTGCATGGTATGGCTATCCATGTCACTTTTAGTGGTAATCACAGATCACAGAATAATTTAGGTTGAAGACCATCTAGTCCAACCCTGCTGCTCAAAGCAGGATCACCTACACCAGGTGGCCCAGGACTGTGCAGTTAGTTAAATATTTCCAAGGATGGAGACTCCACAGCCTCTCTGGGCAAGGTGTACCAGTGTTTGACCACCTCACAGTAAAAAAAAATAAAAAATTACTTTCCTGTGTTCAGATGATACTTCACGTGTTTTAATTTGTATCAGTTGCCTCTGGTGCTGTCACCGGGCACCACTGAGGAGTTTGGCTTCCTCTGTTAATCATTCTCACATCAGGTATTTATATACACTTGTAAGATTCTCCCTGAGCCTCCTGCCCCCTCAGGCTCTCCTCACATGAAAACCACTCCAGAGTCCCTTAATTAGATTAAGAAGCATGAAGAAATCAGTAGAAATGACAGATAATGAACCGTAGGGGTACTATAGAACACAGAATCACAGCCCATGAGACTTTCATGAATATGTTTTTAATTTGAATTAATCATCTTTTGGAAAACTATGGAATCTTAATTTTTGACATTATTCCCACATTCACCTGTTAATGCAGTAGGTATTTCAGTAGCAGTAGCCACAAGAAACCAAGGAAACTGTCATACTTTCAAATTATGTTAGTGTCATTGAACTCAAAACAAACTGCAAAATTTTCCTAGATCCCAACAGAGTTCACAAGTTAAAAAAAGTATCCCGAGGAGGGCAGAAAACCCGAACACATGTGTTCATTATGTATGAAAGGATTACCTCTGCTGAAAGCTATCACAGCACACCAACTATGAAAATTATTAGTTTCCCTTTATTTGGAATGCTGCTTTTAAATCCTGATTAAACATTTCCTCTCTGACTTTCAGACTTCATGTTTGCCAAGATACCGAAACTGTTATTTTTCTGATGTTATTCAGTTCTCAGAAATGTGAAAATTCTGGACAGCTTGTAACAGCGAGTGCTCTTCAGCAACAAATGTTCATTAGAGAACCAGTCTCTATTCAAAGAAAGTCCAGAACAGCTCCATTGAAAAGCAAGATCTAGTAGTGTATTAGTCTCCTACTAACTATGGTAACATAGGCACTCCTTGAAAAGAATAGCCAATAAAAATACCAACAAAAATAAAGAAAAAAAAAAAAAAAGGTCAGGTTTTTTTTGGTTTGGTTTGGTTTTAAATCATTAGTCCTACCATCTGCTCTTTTGAAGAAAGAAGAGACCTATTCAAAAGCAAGAGTTTTTAGGGGAAATATTTAACTTCACACATGACGGCTAAGAGCTAACATGCCTGAAATAATTTTAACAAAAATCCTTTTAGGTTTATATATAGACTGTGACCAACATTATCTAAACTATTCTCCTGAGAACTACACTATACAAACACCTGCAGCAGTCATACCTTTTCTATAGATTTCTGAATTATTCAAACATTTACTGTTGCATTAAAAATAAAACAAAATATTCTTTGGTTAAATTTATAGATTAAAACCAAAGACTTCAGCATGTAGAGACCCAAAATCAGTTTGATGGAAATGATGGGACAGCACCATACCTCCAAGGCTTTCACTCCTCTGAGTTAAAAACACTGAAAGAGCTTGGGGAATCTCCTCCCCTCGCTAGGAGAATTGTTGTGTTCCTCAGCCTAGTTATAACATGACAAAAGATTATAGACAGAATGATTATACCCTCTAGTGATTTTATTTGAGAAAATGGATAACGAAGTGTTTCAGAAAGATTTTTCCATAAAAGCAACTATTTCTGCAGCACAGCAAACATACATAAATTCTGGCATCCAAACAGACACACAGGGAAGACTCTGATTTCAGTGACACTATTGTAAACTCAAAAGTATCTAATGTCAAGAGAATTATTCCAGATTGTAGCAATGAAATCGTGATCAGAACACAACCTTCTCTTTGAGCTTTCTGATGCCATTTGTGAATTACACACAAAAATTACATTGAAGTATCGCAGCTAGTATGAAAATAGCAAAAGGGAAACTGGCAACAGTTGTAGCATTTCCTAATAACATCAGAAGTTAAAATTTTATGAGGTTAGAAGGATTTGAGTTTAATTTGCTCACTTTTCATCCATATTAATAGTATTAAATAAACAAGGTATCTTTACCTTAAAATTTAAAAGTGACTTAATGCTATACAAAGCTAAACACATGGAAGAGTGAAATACAAAAAAAAAACATTTAAAATGTTGTTACCCTTAACAGCAAGGTTCCTTCTGGACTTAGTACAGACGTACTGACACCTCCACTACCATTATCTCCCTGACTTTTCCAGATGCAGCAGTGAGGAACCTGATGTTTATAGGCCACAGTCTATTCTACAAGTTTTGTTGGGGTTTTTTTTTGTGTGTGTGTTTTTTTTTTGTTTTGTTTTTTGTTGGGTTTTTTTTTTTCAACTCGGAGAACACTCTTATAATTTCATACACTTGTATGCAACTCAGACTCATAACTCTGCTGATGACATATTGCTCCCTTAATTTATTCCCCTGGAAAGACACAGTGCGTCTTTTTTAAAAAAAACACACTGTTTCAAAAGTAACAAATCAAAAGAGTTAATACAGAAAACACTTTTCTAGTTGTTAAAGAATATAGACACTGCAAAGGGAGAAATCCAGCAAATAAGAAGGAAAGATAACAAGGGCATCCGCAAACTCGAACAACTACTCCTCTTCAAAAATTTTAAAATTTCCATATCATCTTTAGGTTAATAGAAACTGCAAGTCTGGGATGAATAACCTATCAGATATAAATTAAAAATTTTAGTCATGTAGGTCCTCTATACCAAACCCTTTTAAAAACATTTAGAAGCATTTGGTGATTTCTAACTGAATCCTTTTACCTCAGTTGCATTTCTATTACTGAAAGTCCTAGGACATTCCTATCCTAGATAAGAGATTCATATCTCAAAGAGAGTATAGAAACTTGTGCTAACTGAAGACAAACACTAAAATCAGACAAACTATAATTTGTCTAAAATATTTTCAGTAAGAGTTAATCTTTTAAATGTTACAGCGTATCAGAATTAGCATAGACTTCTTTCACCTTTCAAAATTCTCACTTTGAGACTACATTTCTTAAAAACAATAATTTTGGTCTTGAGTATAATATTAATTAGAATTTAAAATACTATCTTGTATTTCTCTGTAAATTGAAGACTGATGACTCTTAAGAATAAAAGCTTGCCTTCTGGTATGCTATCAAAGTAAAGCAGACTACTTCATTCTTCTTCCACAGTTGTACCATGAAATTCCATTGAGAAATGGCTATCCCCTTAACAGGATGCAGCAGAAGCACATTATTCACTCTCCAGTTTTAATTATCAAAAGGACTAAAACTACTTTGAGTTATTTTCACTAAAAATTTTACAGATCTCTGCATGTGCTTTATACCAGAAAGTCTCTATATTCAGTCAATGACATAAATGTTACTCTTGAAAGAATGAAAAATGACCACTTTACAAGTTGCTTCCTCTATTTAAATATTTCACTTATGATGATAATTTAATGAGGTCAACAAACATAACAGCTGCAAAGTCACCAGGTAGGTATAATCTGATTTCAAATATTACACTGATTAAGCACAAGAGGAAAAAAATGCTGTGAACCAGAAAGCTGGATTTCTTTGAGCTACATGCAGCTGCACTGTGGCAGAACACGTCTACCTGAAATGCTTCTTAGATTTTTATTAGTCATTGGTTTTACTCTACAAAATTTAATACATAAATAAAAGCCACTCAATTTACAGTCAGTTGAATATCACAATTTGGAGCCTAAATATTTCCTTCCTTTGAAAGCAAATTCAAACCTATCTTTAAGAGCAGGGTAACAGCACTTCATATTATACTTTCAAAGTATAGGTTTTTTCAGTATTCTTATTTTTAAATAAACCCTAATTAATAATTCAATACTATTTTTTGCACACAAAAGCATCAGTTCTAACTGTTCATATAGAAATGGATATTTAAACTGCTAATGCAGAAGCCGCTTCAGGATAACATTTTCAAACTATTTACTTCAGCTTACCCTTTACACATGACAAACTATTTCTTCCGAATAACACTTAATGAAAACCAGAAAAACAGAGAGCTCTGAAGGATAATTATAGTTAAAACCAGTAATAATTTTCACACATCAAGTACAAATGAAAGAATGGCACACAGAAGAATATTTCTAGAGGAATAACTACTGCTGTCATAATCTTTCTACAACTCAATTTTCTTCTCTATTTCAGTTAATTTCACACTACTGCTAACCAAGAAGGCAGTACTGTTTTGCAATACAGATGCTACATGACTTTTTCTTAAATTTTACAAGAGAAGACTACAAACACAATCAGTCTTTTTTTCTACAAGAACACAGCTATTTTGTTCTCCCAAATCTCAACTAAATCAGCAGCATTCACTAAGTTTTTCTTCCTAATCCACTGTTGGAAAGGAAAGGTAGGTGAGGGCTGATGAACTTGTGTGGTACGGTCACCAATGAGTGGGAAAAATAGAAGTTAAAAGTATCAAGACAAAAAGTGCAACAGTTTTAAAAAGTATTTGGGGAATTTGGCTAATGACTTCTGATTATACAGCATATTTTTGTGTGCGCATCACTACCCACAATGAATCAAACACGCTGCAGTGAAAAAAGAAACATACCCTCGCAAACCCCCTGAGATCTATCTCTCAAACCAAGCCAAACAAAACTGGAAGCCTGCTCTTTGGTAGCATAATCTCTCCCATTCTGACTACATCTTTTAGTAAGACACTACGCACAGCATAACTGAGGCTTTTGGCTGCCATATCTGGGTTTGATTTTATTAAAACAAAAACATAAGATAGTTATGAAAATGAGAAGCTTTCAGAGGCTCCTACTGCTGAGAAGTGGAGCTCTTTTGCACAAAAAACCACTCCCACCTGCCCACCCCACCCCTCCTTTTTCTTTTCTTTAGGCATTCAGAATTAGTTTAAGTAGTTGAATCTTTACACAGATTAAAATCCTGACAGGTAAAACCAGGTACTTGCTAGATTACTTGTAGCTACAGGCAGATGCATCTATTCCCACAGTGGCTCAGCAGGTGCTTTTCAGCAGCTGGTGCCCTTTACCAGTTTGCCTTTGTAAGTGTTCCCATCAGATTTTCAACCGTTTCAGAGGCAGCACTACACAAAATACACACGCTTGGCAGCTGTGTAGAAAATGAAACAGGCTTAACATTTTATTTAAGTCAGATGCAGTCAATTTTGCCTCATGTTAATATTAAAAAGTGCATTTCCCTATTCTTATTTACTATTTGCATGAAAAGGAGTGACCAAAATACCAAATAAGTGTAAGAATGACAGTATCTAAAAAACACTTCCCAGCAATTTTTGCTTAGTATATTATACACAGCCATGCTAGTTTAAAGAACAGACAAAAAGAAATTAAGTTCTCTATATTCAACAGTACATCTATTCTCATAT
This sequence comes from Falco cherrug, assembly GCF_023634085.1. Classification (NCBI taxonomy): domain Eukaryota; kingdom Metazoa; phylum Chordata; class Aves; order Falconiformes; family Falconidae; genus Falco; species Falco cherrug. Next base: position 70,159,031 of record NC_073702.1, on the reverse strand, counting down.
TAGACTTTGACCCATGCTGTCAATTAATTGTTCTTGACTTCAAAGTTATAGTGCTCAAGAAAAGATAACTCAGATTTTACATAGCTCTTTTCAATGAAGGAAGTTGTACATTACTAGTACTTAGAATAAACAGAGTATATATAAATGAGAAGATCTCTTTAAGTTTCAATTACAATCTCACTAATGAAAGGACATTTGAAAGTAATATCTTATATTCACAAGGATTTTTTCCTTGCTGGATCTACGCTTATCGGTGCTTTTCACATGTTTTCATTAATATCAGGCCTTTGACAATAAAAACGTGCATAAGATCACAACCCAGACAGACACAATTAAGAGCATATTTATCAGTTTTCCATAGCATTGTTGCCACCCTTAACATCTCTAGTGTCTTAAATGTGGCTTGTTCACGTAACACAACTGTCAAACTTCTAAGATGTTAAAAAGCTCTTAGATGAGTATGTAAACAGATAAGCCAACACCAAAAATAAAGCTATAATGTAGTACACTATACTATCCTAATAGTGTTTAGAAACTGATGTTTAATGAAAAAAGACAAAAGTCTTGGTAATCTTAAAAAGTATAAAAGCACAAGACTACAAAATGTCTTTACACTGCGACAAAGGCAATTTAGAGAACAAGTAATCAGATCATATTTTAAGCAATTTTAAGACACTACAAGACAGGGAAAAGCATTAGGTTATAGCTGAATAGCAGTAAGAAACCTATTGGCCAAAAAAAAGAAGGTAGTTTTTCATCTTTGTGAAAAAGTAATCTGAAAAATTTGTGTAGATGAGCTAAGACAGCACATACTGTGAAGAAAACCCTCATTCAGCCTGATTCTACAGGAATCAAACTTGCCCAGTGTCAAACCAAAGCATATAAACCTGCTGTTCAGCCTACAAAAACAGAGGTTTATGACAGAGCTAGACAGAAAACATTCTTTTGGAATAAGAAAAAGGTTACATGGCAAGTTGTTGCATTAGTTGTTTTTTTTAAAACCAGCGAAATGTACAATCTGAGTATGTGGGTGCAAATGGTTATCTATGAATTTCTGCAATAATTCTGGTAACACAAAAATTTAAGAAAGTATCTGCATTTCTTCCCATTCTTATGGGACAATAATTAAAGCCGGTTTTCATTATATTTCTCTGGTGAACGTTTTTCCAATTTCTGTAAAAATGATCTGCTTTTAAATGATCAGTGATTTGATTCACAATGTCACACCAAAAATAAAACCCACATCATATGAATAGGCCAAGGAGGATGTAGTTTGAGCAAATACAGGCTTACATCTGATCAGTTATATAACACCTAGCTCTGAAACTCATGGGCGGCATAGCATATTTGCTTCCTTTACCTTCACTTCTCCCCACCCCAAAAGTGAACTATGGCATTACTTCCACAATGGTGGGTTGACACAGACTGTTCAGAATGTATGGGCTACTGCTCAGTGAAAGCTGCTTTTTGCTTTTCATAAAATCTGACATATGATCATACTTTGGTTCTTGTCTCTCTCGAATTATTCACCATCCTCCTCTCCTTTTTACATCCTACATACATCTGTATAAGGGACGCAGATTGGCATGACTATCTTTTTTGCATACAGATCTTTTTTCTATTTAGAAATAACAAAGTAAAAATCTGGTAAGCTGAGGGAAGCAAACGGGAGGATATATAAAATAGCGGTGATGGGTTTGTTAAAAAAAATCTGTTACTTTAAAAATCAACTCTGCATTAATAGGAAATACATATATACCCCCATATATGTTATATACATGTGCTGTGTGTATATATATATATTATAAATATATTTTTAAATATCTAACATTTATATATTACCATTTTTTTAATAACTATGACAATGTTGGACTAAGAATGGAAGAAGCATCATGGATTAAGGCAAAGAGTCCAGTCATGTCACACCTGCCTAATGGAGAGATGTTTCAGAGAAAATAGTTCAATTTCTCATCCTGTGTTAATAGGCAGGTCTTCTCAAAGACTATAATAGTGTCAAACACACCTTTTTGCAGAACCAAAAATCACAGTTTTCAAATGCTAAGGGTATATGACAATCCTTATTGCCAGGTATCACTGCATTTCACAATGTTATTTTAAAATAACTGTACATGTTACAAAATAAAATGCTCTGGGGGATACCCATGACATTGCTAAAACATGAACATATCCAATACTGTGTTCAGCTCTTAAGAACTAGCACACACCTAGGATGTGTATCTCGGGGAGGGGGAAACGTTGTATTATGTGTTTTGTCAGAAAACAAGATGTCAGTCTCTACTTCTTGCTTTTGCATTTCTATAACAACTTTGGTATCACTATACCTGATGACACTTCGCTTTCTTTTTGTGTTTTACTATTGTTACCTTTAAAAAGAAAATCTTTATCCTAAGTACAACTCTTCAGAGACAGTTCACTCTTTCTCATATTAGCACTAGCATAAGCTCTTATTCTAATGTTCTAGGAAACCCCCATTACATGTTTTGATACAGATTTCAGAGATGCAAAAACCCTCTCATTTCAGGCAACAGTAGATATAGGTGGAACCATGTTTAGAATGTTAATCTCAAATTATCAGAGAAAATTATCCATCTATAAAGCATTTCTTGATTACATTGTTTATTCTTTTATTGTCTGCCTGCTTTATTCCTGATCTTCCCTTTTGGTGTTGGTTTTCAGTTTGTCAAACTCATGGCTGCTGGAGGGTAGTCATAATCCCTGATCTTCCCAAGCTTTGCTCCTAAGAACTCTGCCTCACTGGAGCTGGGACATCCAATGTGTCATGTTAAATCAAGGAATTCAGACTTTCACGTTTCATTCTGACATAAATTCAAGTTGTACTACAACAAAGTTGTACTACGACATTCATAAATCCTTGCTATCACTGCAGCGTACCTGTATTTCAATTAACAAATCAAGTCTATTTGATGTTGCCATATCAAGTCTTTTTCTCTCTTTAAAGTATTTACATATGTTTTGCTTTAAAGATGTTAACCAAATTAAATCAGGTTAATAATCTAGTATACAATAAAATCAGTGATTCTGTTAAACAAAAAAAGAGCATCTTACTGCCAAACAAATACTAGTATTTAAACTAATAGAAAGGTTTTATGAATCCAGGAAAATGCTATGGTAATCATCTGTAGTATTAACGGCTTTATCAATAAAGTAAAAGCATTTTTCAAAATACTTTTCAGATACTTATCACAACGGTAAGATGTTTTCTATTGCTGAAAGGAAAAGAACTATTTAGCATTCAGGAAACAGTATAATGATATCTAAAAATTGGAAAGCCGCAGTCAAGTGATACATGTTTTAAAAATGTTACGTTCAATGAGTTATATTCAAGTACAGCAAATGTCTTCAAACACTGAATTAGTAGTCAGCATCAGAGCACATGTTTGCATTTCTCCAACACGACATTATAGGTAAATTTTAAGACCAGAATACCACTTTAGAGGTTGCACACCACAGCACAGATCTTTTTGATGAAGCGTTAATAAACCATTTCTAATAAGAAATAGAGTTTTCTTAACAGAAAAAAATCTTAATCTTACACAAGACAGACAATAAACTGCTGGTTTGGCACGAAGCACATATTTTCATGTGCTTTCGGCCAAAGCAACAGTATTTGTTCAGACAGTTTACACAAAACAATGCACAAGTGCCTCAGCTGAGGCTAAGTTAGATACTCGAACAATTTGATGCAGAAATTGTAAATATTGCACCTGGAATTCTAAAGTAATGATAAAATACTCATTAACGCATACGAAAATTAAGCCATAACTCATACACTTTTAGATTAATATCCATGTAGAATCTTAACTCAAATATTCTTGTTAACCTCTTATTGCACATATTCTACCTTCTTTGGACCCTGCTCATGAAATATGAAGACAGACTGCAATTCCTAATATACATTACCAGCTATTAAAATTACTGTATCTTGACCTACACTTTTTTTTTCTTGTCTTACATTGGGACTAAGGATTACAGAACTTGTAAACTTTCTTCTGAACATTTTTCTAGTGTACTTCATTGGATAAGTGACAGATTTCAATACAATTAAAAATATTTTTTTGAATATTCAATTCAGTCCAACTGTCAATTGCTGTTTGGAAAACATGCAACTGGAATATACACTAAGATCAACTTAGGAACAAATGGTCCAACATTCTGGATGTGAAAAATGTAATTTATGCAAAAACATCCATACTTATTCAGTAGACTTAACTTGTACAATTCTAAAAACAAGAAAACATTACAGGAAGAAAGAAAATATTGATTTTGTAATAATTCCTTCACAATGCAGAGAGGAAAAAAAAATGTCTTATTTAGATCATTAAGTAGTGCTAGTAAAAGGAAATGGAAATAACATGAAACAAAGAAATAAATCTTACCCTAAACACCCACTTTAGGTAAAAAGCTGAAGTAATTTTTCACTAACAGCAATTTGTTAGATTAAACCTGTTTTCACAGTCTTGAAGAGGAACTTTCCCTGACCTGAGTTTATGACTTTCAGGGTACATTTATTTGGCAAAAAGGCTTGCACAAAACCACCTTTACAGAAGTACAAGAAATATATTTCACTAATGGTCAAGCTGCATGTCAAAGAGACAAAGCTAATAAATCTAAGCTTGCGCTTACTCCATTTTTTAGATTCTCATTATTGAAACAACCTAGCTAGCATGCCACTTTTGGAAGTAGCAGTACCATAATACTTCAGACTAAACTGGTGTGACCAACCAGCTCTTATAAGCCACATGTGCTTGCACTACGGTGAAAACACAGCTCTCCAAATAATAATAAATGCCAAGAACAATTATCTACAAATTGAGTTGGGGGTGAGACTTACTGCCTTGCAGTAAGGTGAGAACCTTTTGCCTTTGCAACTCCTTTATGGGATGCAGCACACCCTGCCACCAGAGATGCTCCTGAGCAGCAGCACAGCACCCTCCATACATATCACTAGCTCCTTCTCCCAACTCAAAGGGACTAGGAAATAAATACTATAAGATGCCACAAGTAGAGTTAGAGTGTGGCAGGAGGTAAAAAGCAGTTCATAGTGTAGAAAGGCAGGGGTGACAAAGCAGAAAAAGGAAAAACACAGTAGGAGAGTAATATCAGCAGTTTATGACAGATACTACAGTATGATTTTATGGCTGCTAAATTGTGAAACATCGGCCACTCCTAATCTTGTATTTGCAGCTCACAACAGGATTAAGCACAAAAATTTGGACCTTTGTCAGTTTGTTCACAAGTTTCATCTTAGCATCTGTATTCTTACAGGCACTGATTCCATGACACTTAGAAAAAACTGCCTGTGGAATACTTTAACTAATCACGAAGTTAAACTCTTCAGAAAAGCTCTGACCCTTTCCAAGGAGGCTCTAACTAAAACTAAATAATTACTTTGAAAATACCAACCATAAAATTTCTGACAATATAGTGCCAAACCTAGCTAAAATGTGTTATTTCTTCATTCTGGAGTGCAGTGGAAGGTGCATCTTGACTACACTGCCAATCCTATAAGAACTTCTTGCATCTGTGCTAGTTTAAGGCATTGCTGCTCCCTTTGGTGTTGGTTCACAGAAGTTCTGTCATTTTCTCTTATGTTTATACAAAAGAATCAAATAAGAAAATGAGTCTATACATGTTTAAATAGGGTTAAAATGCAGTTGTTTAAAATGCTGTTAGAATAATATTTAGAGGAATACATTTCTCTCATCTCTTCTCAACCTATTACATCAACTTAAGGAAATGAAAAAAATATGTTACCTGAACTAATACTTAAAAACATCTAAAATGAAAGATTACTTCAGCTTACATGATCCAGAAGTTTAACTTTTGTCTAACAGTTCAAAATATAAATGAACTCCTTATCATGAACTTAGTTCTGACCTTAAGAGCTTTGAAGATTAAAATTAATAGTGTATGGTGCAGTACACATTACATGGTTTAATATTCCACCCAAACTGCTGACAATGTGATTAAAGTCACATAACTCATGAGAAATAGAATCCTTAAAATTATCTTTGTGCAAATGAAAACATACAGACCAAAAAGAAAAGAAGCTCCTATGATACTTCAAAAATTCTCACATTAATATTCAGTTGAAAGTGAAACATTTTTGGAAACAACACATACTAGCCCATTTTAGACTAATTCTTGCCTTCCCTATTTTAAAAGGAAAATGAAATTAAGCTTTTTGACAATTTAGTTTCATAACCACCATTATGTTATGTCTATACCTCACAGATTTTCTCACAGAGCTCCTTTGTATGTTAAAAGACAGAGGTGACACAAACGCAAACTAGTAGCTGTATAACAGAATTTTCACCTGTTAGGTAATGTGAATAATAAGTTAATGAAGACATATAATGAAGCTATACAGCACAGCTTCTTGGTCTGTCTTTGTACATTCCCAGATCCACTCTTGTCAACGTACCCAATACTAATCATTAGTGAAGAACTAATTTTATTCTGTATTGGTACTATTCTTCTCACACTCTTTCTTATTGGTCACGCTTCATAGTGAGGTTTACTTCCCTTCAGTCCCTTGGGGGAAAATGATGCAGTTCAGGTTTTTAACCTTGAACAAGCAAAGGTGCCACTGGAAATTTTCAAATCAAGATGTAAGATTCTTTGTATTATCAATGGCATATACATTTCTTCCCTTTATACATTAAATAACTTTCCATAAATGAAATCTAAGTAGAAGCAGACTTCCCTCTACAATGCAAGAAAGTAGAACATCAGCTGTGTAGTACTTTTCCTTACTACCTACACTCCCCAAACTTGGGCTAGGTAGTTAGCAGGTGAAGAAGGACCCAGGAGAAGGCCTAGGCAATTTTCTTATTGTACAAAAATTGCTGTACTCTGTACCTGAAGCAATGACCCGTATGTCCCACAGATGTGCCTCATGTTTCAAACAGGACCTGTGTTTAAATAGAAAGGTCAAAATATTCTGTAGTGCAAACCCATTTCCACTTCTGCTATCTAGTCACAGCTTCTCACAGCAAGTGAAAGAAAACTGGCCCTTACAGAACAGAGCCTGTTATTACAAAAAAAGTAAATTGCAAACAAAGGGCATCACCATTTTTTACCACTATTGCATAGGCAAAGTAGCTCCAGAAAGCTTACCGGCAATTCATAACAGCTGGCCTCCCTCCAGCAGGTTGACACCCTACAGCTTTAAAAGCTGAGGGATGACTCCTGTCCCCCACTGTGCTGAGCACCTGGGGCTCTGACCTGTCTCACCTCCTCCTCACCCTCTTTGCAGTGGCTCTGTGGCAAAAGAGAACTTAAGAGCTTAACCCTTAAAGTCAGTCAGTAAAACTATTCTTGAAAAGCAGAAAAGTGATCTATTTTCTGTATGTAAAAAGATAATTTTACAAGGAGAAATGCCTTAGAAACCCCCAAGATTTTGAGTCTTTGAATGTCAGGACTAACAAACATTAGTACCTGAGGCAAGGAAACAGCCAGAACTGGCTCTCAGCAAGGCAAGAAACTCACCCAAACCTAACAAAAATAGGACTGGTGAATTGGAGAACAGATGAAAACTGAATGAATAAGCTCAAAGGAAAAAGAATATTTACAATCTTTAAAACCACTGGGATTTCTCCTTAAAACAGCAACTGCTTGGAAAGCTGTGATAAATACCCTTGTAACAGCAACCACAGACAGTTTGGTTGTTCCAGAAAGCCAACCAAATCCTGAGCTGCATCAGAAGAAGCATGACCAGCAGGCTGAGGGAGGTTATTCTCCCCCTCTCAGCTCTCGTGAGACCCCACCTGGAGTACTGCATGCAGCTCTGGAGCCCCCAGCATAAGAATACCACGGACCTGTTAGAGCAAGGTCAGAGGAGGGCCATGAAGATGATCAGAGGGCTGGGGCACCTCTCCTATGAAGACAGGCTGAGACAGTTGGGGTTGTTCAACCTGGAGAAGAGAATGCTCTGGGAAGACCTTACTATGGCCTTTCAATACTTAAAGGGGGCTTATTAGGAAGATGGGGACAGACTTTTTATAAGGGCCTGTAGCGACAGGACAAGAGGTAATGGCTTCAACCTAACAGAGAGTAGATTTAGATTCCCTACCACTAATGGCATCTCGTAATAGTGAACAGTAGCAAAACTATCAACTTCCTCATGATGCCTTTAGGTGCTGCTATGAACTATCTACGGTTATATTTACTGTCACCTCTCCTCCTTGCCCATCTGCTTAGATAATCCTGCAAACATATCTATACAGAAATATTAAGGCAGCTATCTTATAAACACCTATATATGCTAGGGATAAAGCTAAAAACCATTATTTTGCTGCTTTTGCTTATCCTAGTTCACCAAAAAGAATAAAATACATTGACAGAAAAATTTCTTGCACTTTGACTCAAGTTAATCGGTAAAAATTTTAAGTACCAACCAAGATTTTATGATCTCAGAGATCTATAACAGACATACAAAGGAAGCAAAAAGAAATTTCACCCTAACCAAGATATTTATGTCTTGACCAGGTATATCTTAAACAACAGACATGCTGGCAATTTCAACTTCTTTACCTCACTGAGAAAAAGGCACTATTCAACAAGATTCAAATCTATGAGTCTCACTAACAAAAATAGGAATATGACAAGTCCTGCAGTTGAAAAAACATTCATAAATTTGTCATCTTTTGTTGCAAGCTGATATCAAAGTTAGGGGTGGGAATTAAATATATAGGTGTTCAAACATACTAAACTGTATTTGGTGTTGATACTTGTATTCAATCTCCTGTAATAGGAAACATATGCAAGAGTAAAGTTCTGAAGTAGATTGTTTCTATTTCAAAATTTCACTGTAAAACTGAAAAGTATATCTCTTGACAATACACAATCTATAAAGGAGATTAATTATTTGTGAAATTAGTAAAAATGATGCATTTTTTAACATTTATTTTAAATGTGTAAAAATCTGCTAAAAATTTCTTTTAGATATTTATTTTTCTGTCTAAACTATATTTTTTTCTGAAACAAGTTATTTTCTATGAAAATATTGGTACAAGAAGTAAAAAGTTTACAGATTAGTAGGCAGTATTTAGCTTAGGAGAAAGATATTTCATTGCAAAAAGCTGTCATGCTGAAAATTGTCATATAAAATGTCACTTTTATAGCTAAGGTGGCTCAACTTTTCTATCTAGTTAAGCTGTCAGTCACTTCATAAACATGACATTAGGTACTGTCACCCAAGCAGAAAAGAATAGTTTCAGATTCTAAAATTAAACTGTCTTCAATATTAAGAGTTGTATGTAAGACATAATTTTTACTCAGAACCCCAATGAAGTATTCCAGATAACTGTATTAGATTTATATTCTCATTTCCTGTTTTCCCACACAGAAAAAAGGTGGGAAACATTTTTCCATATTGTATGCTGCTGAAGTACTAAGAAACATAAAACCTTTTTCATATGTACACACAAGTTCACTCTTTATGTCCCTGTTCCACGTCAACAGCAAATCTCCCATTCATCAACAGATCCGACATATACAATGAGTGAGCAGGTACACGTGATGAAGTACCACAAGTTCTAGACTGTAAATAGTAACAACAAATATAGTTCCCTTACCTCAGCTTTTTTACCATTTTAAATCAGTAAAAGTTAAAATGTTTTACTTGCATCTTCTCTCTCTGCCCTCTATTGTCTATCATCAAAGCTTTGCTTCTGCTTAAAGAAGCACTATTCCAAAAGGTTTTGTAACCCCATACAGTCTATAACACTGTAACTCAACACCCCCACAACTGCATCATACTGTAAGACTGGTCTGATGGACTGCAAAATAGCGCAGTGCAGTCACAAGCCAATCTATACAAGTCAAGATAAAGAAGCCCAGGCTCACTTCTGCACGTGGTCTCCAGAAAAAGAACAGAATCACCATAATATCTTATTTTCATTTCAGTGATTCAGATCACAGCTCAGAACCATAGATAGCTGAACAGGTAATGCCAAAAGAATTGAGAATTGCAACTCATGAACAAGTAGTTTAGAGCAGAAATTTCTTGAATCTGAGTCATCATGAAAGGGATTATTATCACTGAACTACATTCCCCAATAAATACTCTCAAAATTAGTAGCAAAACCTAACTGGCTGCACTTACACATTACACATCACAGTATTAACCGGTAATCTTTTCCAGTTAAATATTTTTAACATGAAGCAAAACGTAATTTAATATATTTAAATGGTTTACTCACCTCATCTAAGTCTTTAACATAAACAATTTTCTCTTCAATACCAATAGGCATTGGCTCACTATGGGGTATCTTCACCTCTTCATACATTTTATTGTTTTCTCTCTGAACTGCCTCTGGTAAGAACACCTAAACCAGTATTACAGGAAAATTAATTGAAAGTATGAAAACAGAAAGTGTCATTATGTATAACACACTCTGAACAATGGTTTATCACTTTCCTCCAAAAATGAATCCAAAATAGAAGCAATTCTCACTGATTCATTTTATAGGCAGCACTGAACCCCCAATATGGAAAACAATCAGGTTTACTACTCAGAAAATAGTCCCCAAAAGACAAAAAAGGTAACTCCATTTTATTAAATTTCAAAAGCCATTAAGTCTAGCATTTCATAAAGCATTCATTTTGTGGAAGTCTATTCAATGGTTTCCAAAAGACAGAAAGAGAAAAACAGTATTTAAATTAAGTGACCCTAGAAATAAAAACACAGTAGTTGAGAATGAGATTTTTTTCTTCTACAGTCAAAATAAAACCAGAATATATGAAAGTGTGTAAAACCCTCTGCAAAGAAGCACTGCTTCATACATTGGACTCCGATCAGGAGACTCTCTAAGGGGACAAAGAGAACCCTGCTGCACATTATTCACTGGGAAAGATGTACTGTTCAAGAAGGGTCATGCACCAAACACGTACCTTTGCACCCCCAATGAATGCTGATGTTTTCATAGCTTCAGCTCGGGAATCATAAACATGTGGATAATGAATTTTTTCAAAGTCCATCTCTCTCTGTCTGCCTAGGACTGGCACACTTCGAGCATTCAAAAGCGCTAGTTCTCTGTGAGCAGAAAAACAACTGCAATAATTCTGCCTATTACCCATTACAAAACCTGAATATCTTATATTAAAGTCAGAGCAAGCGTTGTGGAAATTTAAGGAAAAAAACATTGCATAAAATAATCAACAAAGGAATTTTACAGTGTTATTTATCTGGCATCAGTTAAACCAAGTCTTTGTAACAGACTGTTTAGATAAAAATTAGAAGTGCAATCCAGTAAGTGCAAGACTTTCCTAAATGCAGCTTTGTCTCTTTTTAAACAATACAACACATGTATTCACCATTACCAGTCCCGCTGTATTTTTCTCAACAAAAAATACAGCAGCTTATTTGCTCCATATAGTTTCCCTCCCCTACTCCTCCCACTACCTTTAGCTGACAACATGGAAGATAGTACCCATTAATCTCTAGTGGAAAAAAAGAAAGATAGTTCTGATAGATTTAGTATAGACTTCATAAATCTTAAGCAAGCAGTGTGGATAAAGGAACTAAGAAAGAAAGCCTACCCCTCTAATCTGCATCTCCAACCCACATAGATGAAATGAGGAAGATTCTCATTAAGTAGATCACTGCTTTCTTTCCCTGAAAATTAGGCTTTCGTATTAAAAAAAAATTCTACACTTGTAATAAAACGTGACTTGAAGTCAGAATCATCTAATCACCAAAGCAAACTAAACCAAAATAAACTGTTATGATATGCTGAAGTAGCATTTACAACAGAAGCATTTCTCAGCTTTTGGCATTTATTACCTTTGCATCCGCAGCTCTTTGGGATCAAAGCACATTAGTCCTTCTCCAGAAACTTCTCCATCTTCCCCAGCTTGTTTTTCTTTTCTGGCATTTCGCTTTTCTTCCCGACGATATTGTTTCAGTAACAGTTTTTCTTGTTCGGACTGAATTGTAACTTGACAACCATAATTGGGCTTAGCATTTTCTCCTATAAACTTCTTGTACTGTTCTGCAATATGATAACAGGTATGCATATCCGTAAGTACTGCATTCCATCTCTGTTCTTCTCAGTTTTCTTCTGAAGATTTGTTTTCTGATGTTTGTTGGTCTTTTTGGAGGGTTTGGTTTTTTTTTAGGCAGGGGTGGGGTGGGGCATGTATGCTTAAAGGCAGTTTAATTTTATGTAAATGACTGTGCAGCAGTTGGCCTCAAGAAACTAAAAGAAGTATCAGCTCATGTCCCAAAGGTAGGATGTTTAAAGTTACCATCATTAAGCAAACAAAACTTCATCCAAAAGCAACAGGATGGGCTAGCAGCAAAAGGAAGGGCTTTCTATATTTATAACTTCATCAGCAGTGGAAACACCACTTGTGTCTCCTTTCACACATAACTTTTCTCTTACATGTGTATACTGATGAGTAGAATGGTGTGAAATCAGATTAAAACAGGCTGGGTTTTTTAAACAACCTCTTCACATAACAATTAAAAGTGTACTCACAATGTAATTTCCCTAACAAGTGAGAAGAGAAATTCTAATCTATACAACCACAAGGACTCCCTCCCTTTACATGGATAAGCAGCATGATTGAATCAAAAAGGATCAGAACCACAAAACAACTACAGTAATAAATCTAGGAGAGCAGGGAATCTGAAAAAGCCCAGTCACATTTGCCATTCCAAGGCCATTACTGGCCAAAACCAAAGATACAACCAAGGCTTTTATATGCAATGGGTTGGAGAGATTTGTTTTGGTTTAAGTATATCAGTGTTTTTAAACTTTGTTTTCAAAATTCTGCAGATTATTAGTTTATGTAGGTTTGACTGCATATTACATACTTAATTCAATTGCATTTCATATGTACTTTTGCAGTCAAATTCTGAAGCCAAAAATCTGAAAATGTTTTTTCATCAAATAAACCCACTTGACTGATGTTTTGAACAATTTGTGCCACTTAATTTTCAGTTTTCACCTGTGGTGAAACTCCTACATCTCACAGCATGCATACTGGATAAGGTGACTATAACTTGCTAAATAGCATTGAATCGATTCTAATAAACTGTCAAAATGTCCACATTCAATACCATCATGTCTGTAGCTTTAACTCTTTCTCTTGTATTAAAAGGAGACAATGATGCAATTTCCTGACTAAATTTAATTCAGACTGGACACACCAGGACAAAGAAGTGTTACTTGATTTGTCTGATAAGCACAACAATCTTTACTGCCATGAGGTAAATTACATATGAAATAATCAAATAATAGAGTATGCTACAAAAATGCAGTACATGTACAGTTCATTGACTTGTGCTTATTTTCTCAAGACAGAAATTACTCAAAGATAACTAAATTTCTGCAGACATAAGTGACTTCCTTCCCTAAATGCAATTCTGGAAAGATAAAACTTCACTCCCCATTAGAAACACCATTTTGATCAACTTAAAAAAATAAAGCATTATTAAAATTAATAAACTGAATTTGGGGTAGAGCATCTTCAATTTCAGAGAAGGTACTTGAACATCATTGACTTCTTTACCACAGTGAAAGAAGGGTTCTCCCATCAGTGGAAAAAAGCATACAATCAGTAACATTTTCCTATTGTCTCAAAAGCACAACATTGAAAATATTCTTCCTCCACATTCTAGCAGAAATTACTGTGGTAATTTTACTGATAGCATAGTGAAGAATAAATTCATAAAAGCTTCCAAAATACTACTTCTGCTAAGTGAGAAGAAAATACTTGTGGAACTAAAAATTGCATGTAGGAGGAAAACAGTAATCGTTCAGTTTCTACTGAATGTATTTTTAATTTTTTTATTACGTGATTATTTGAGAAGGGAAAAAACACCAAGACAAAACCTTGTTTAGCAAGACATTCCACTTGGAAATTACAAACTGATAAAACAACAGTTGTTCTGATGAGTTTAGACTAACCATCAGCATAAACTCCTAAACACTTGCTTATATAACATTTCATTTAGAGATAAATGTATTAAAAAATGCATTATTTTGCATTTTTTAATTATTGTGAGGATACATAACTCCACCATTACCAGGTTTTTTTCACATTTTTCTAACTCCGTATGCTGTGAACATGCAATGGGCTGCACGGTGCTATGTCCATGTAAGATTTATGCCAAGTCACAACCTATTCACAGTAAGATTTATTTTTGCCAGAGGAGAAAATGAGAAGACTTGTTTTTAAACAGCAATTTGTAAAATGGATTTTAAAAGAATTAGCCTTTGTATTATAAAAACAAAAAACACAGTATAAAACCTGAGGTCCTTTTTTTCCTCTCACTCATCGATCCTTAAGCTTAACTTTATTTTTTTCAGACGTGGTTGTTACTGTGCTTTTTTGTGCCAGGACCCACATTTGATCATAGTACAAGAAGTAGACAGTAAGCAGGAAAGCAGATGAGGAATAACCAAAGATCAACTTATTTCCAGAGTAATCCATTAAAACAGAAAACGAGCAACAGTTAATAAGTTTAAAAATTACACATGCCCATAAGCAGTTGAAAAGTAAATAAATATATGCAATACATGTTTGTTTCCTCTGTATAACCAGACCCCAATTTCTTTGTTTAAGCCCGTATATACATGAACCCCACCTCCCCGGTTTTTTTTCCTTGCTTTTTATATACACATAGACAGTACTGTTCTTTGAAATACAACTGAACAGTTTCTGGTATCTGGTTTGGAATAAAAATTTTGTAGTTGCTTACCTTGCAGTGTCTGGAACCTGTTATCATTTGGACAAGTCAAAGACCTTTCCAGAATCAAAGATCTGTTCTGTAGCAGTTTCTCTATGAGTTCAAAACCTTCAGGGCCTAGCAGTTCAAATAACTACAAAGAAAATAAAGTTTTAAGTCATCACCTAAATTAACATATACTTATAAACATGACAGCAATATTTCTATCCCTAGCAACACCTATATCCACAAACAAAACATACCTATTGACAATAGTTTAAACAAATTAACGAACTTCAGCTCCAAACTATTCAAGCCAAAAGGTATCACAGCAAGTATTCAGCTAGCTAATTATTACAAAAAGGGAAAATTACAGAAAGTTTTCAGTTGGAAACATTTAAAATCTGTGAATTTTGTCTATGAAGTAAAACTCCATTTCTCTCTGAGATTCTTGCATAAAATTTAACTCTTTTCATGACTAAACTTCATGTGTCTCTGTTTATGGTTATCTACATAAACTATGCTGCAAATTTATTTCTCCACAATCTCAGCAGATAAATCAAGAGAGCCAATACTTTCTCATAAAAGTCAGATAAATAGGAAGTTATTCCCATTCCAGTGAACAAGAGATATGGCCTACTGCATTTTCACAGTCACATCCCACAAAAAAACCCCCCAAACAACAGATGTAGAGTGCAGCAAGAATTTTAAGAAACAAGTAATATGACACCAGGATCAACTTCAGTCTA
Organism: Falco cherrug; assembly: GCF_023634085.1. Taxonomy (NCBI): domain Eukaryota; kingdom Metazoa; phylum Chordata; class Aves; order Falconiformes; family Falconidae; genus Falco; species Falco cherrug. The sequence continues at coordinate 70,143,560 of NC_073702.1, read as the reverse complement.
TACTACTTGCACATATAACACTGTGTGAGTGTGCACAATTCAAACACATGAAGCAGGTCATGTATGCCAGCACAGAATTCCATACCAGTAAGCACTGTTTTGGCCCAGTATTTGCCTTGCTCAAATGACTCACCTGTGGCAGGTTAGATAAACACAGTTCCCTATTTAAAGTTCACTTTTCCCTAGAGCAGTAAGTTACTTGGCACCCATTCTTGATTTCTAATACTGCTTAAAACAATTTTTCTCCATTTTTTTCCAACTTCCAAAAAGTAAAACACAGCAGTTTCTCCTTAGTGTTCTTTGTTTTCTGCTAATATTATTCATGTAACTTTGGGAATCAGGTAAGAATAAAAGTTGTGATGTACTTTGATGTGATGTTTTATGGAAGTAGGATTGCAGCACTGTAGGATTCAAGTATTTCTAACTATAAAAGGAGACAGGACTCTTACTATCCTGTATTTAATCTGCAAACTCCTTAACACATAGTTTTTTCTGTGGCTGTCTATGACTACTGCCCTTTGGGAACACCTTGAAATAACTTTATGCTTCCTCTTCATATATTTGTAAAATTTTGAACAGTGCCAAGGGCATCAGATCAATGATCCTTTTTTTCAGGCCAATCTGTACTTCATAATATAAGATGTCATTTAAAAAAAAACAACAAACAAAACCCCTAAATAAAAAAATGTTACTGCTGGCCCCAGGGTTTCTATGAAAAACATAAGGTTTATGCAAATTAGTACGGTGCTGGCAGAGTTTGCAGAGACCATGAAATAACAGCTCTTAAATGCCTAAAGTCTTGTAATTCTTGTATTTCTTTCATTAGAGTAACTACTGGACAAATAGAAAATTCTATACCCTGATAGAAGGAATAAACTACAAAAACACAGGACAGGGAACTGCTGGCTAGATGTCAAATCTGCTGTCAAGGATCTCAGGCTACGATGGCTTTCTTTTTATCCAGCCTTCACTAACAACAATTGTTAATTCTTGTCTTTTGCATAGCTATTCACTGTCACCTTACTGCCACATTTTAGCTAACATTATCTATAGGTCCAAGACAACCTTGTTTTTATTTTTCAAAAAAAGTGGCAAAGTAGTAGTGGTGAATTTGAGGAGTAGGCATTTTCCAAGGATAAATGCTAAGGCAGGGATGGAAAAAATATTACAAAAGCAAGAAGCGTATTTAAAATAGCTTAATTGTATGAAGAGCTGAATACAAGCTTCTCAGTTTTGCTAACTGTGGAATACCAGCAAGACAGGGAAACGTTTTCAATTCAATCAGATCTGGGCTTAAACACTAGCTTCTCATCAAGGCAGCACACCACAATCTAAGTATTTTCAAACGATGTTGCCCCCAAAAACCAAAATAAACATCCCCCCCCCCCCCCCGAGGACAAACAAAACATCAGCCCTAAAACATCCAGTGTAGACCCTTAGCTTTGCACGGGACTCCAAAGCATCTCTATCATTGGAAGGTGTTAAGAACAAGCTAGAAAAGTAACAAACTATCAATCAGGAAAGGCGGGTTTTGCTGGGGAAATAGATGACACTCTTTAGGAACAGGAAGCTATTTTTCCACTCCTATCTTCTCAATGTATTCTGAAACAAAAAACATCTGTATCAAAACTATTTCAACCAATTAGAACAGCAGAGCTGTACAAACAGTAATGTTACAATATGCATTCTACTTCATGGTCAGAGGTCATGAAGTAAAAGCAGTATCACTTAGTCCATTCCCAGTGAGCTAGGGGCTCAAAACAAGAGTACCAAGGTGAAACAGCACATCCTGCTCTCCAGACAGCCTAGTAGCCAAAGAGAATGGAATCCATACAGTATTACATGATAGACTGCAATGCTCACATGGTAAAGTCACTCCATTTTGCCTTCTTGATTGGTGGACAGAGCATGGTATTCATTTGCTAGGAGCAGTCTGAGAACTCTGTATCACCTAAATGATCTTGCTGCTGTCTGAAAAGGAGGGAGGTTTTCAGAACATTTTAAACAGCTAAGACAGACCAAGCTCATTGTTCAAGACTAAAGGAAAAAGCTAAAGAATACAGAAGACCAGAAGCAATGACCTGTTCTTACTGACAAGATGTCTCCCATGCCCACTAGAAGCCTGCCAGAGATAACAGGTAGAAAACAACCACTGAAGTCAAACCAAGACAGAAGTAGAAGTGTGGAGAGATGGAGAACAAATTAAAGAGTAAGATCTGTCACCATGTACTACTGATGGCAGAAATGGTGACAATGGCAGAAAAAGATTGTGAAGAGCAGAAATAGCTAATCTGGGGGACTCATAAGACCAATGTTATTAATCACCAGGTTTGTTCACACTATAGGAGTAATTCACTGCCTCCTAATTAAGGTATTAAGAACTACCACACCACAGAATGCTGCTGTTTCAAAGTGCAATTCTTTATCATATTTGTTTACACTTCCAAAAACATGAGTCCCTTCTGAAGGCTTTCTACCATTTCAGAACAACTTCAACATTTGTTGAAGTTTTTAAGCCTAATTTTCATAGTAATCAACAAATTAAACAACAACCTGAACTTCTGTAATGATAGACATCATTACAGATCTAAGCAGCAACTGCTCCATATGGTAACTCATGAAAACCAGTATGAGTTGGAGAGAAAACACTGCCTGTCAGGATCCAGCTTCAATAAAGTGAATGCTGAGTCTGACATCTTCAGAAATAGCACAAAATTTGCTTTCTTAAAAAAAACAACTTTCCACTGTCAGAATTACATTTTTATTATTAATAATCACACTACCCAAATAATCCTGACCAAAATTTAGAGAGCAAAAATAAAACCGCAGAGAGTTTATCTTACTCAAAAAAGAAAGAGGTGCTAAAGTTTGTACAAAGTCACCACCTCACTACTGCTATCATTCTTACACTGGAATGCACTTACACTTTACAGTGACAGGTTGACTATATAAATCGAAGAGCAGGAAAGAAAAAATTTGGAGCTGTGTTGAGCTGCCTTATGCCTCCTAGGAGAAATGAAGCCCCAAGGCACAGAAAACATCTGTCCAAGAAATAAAATAGGCTTTTTTTGCCAGGACATATTTTTCCTATAGTAGTTTTATTTTTTGATAGCATAAATTTAAGTTATCAACATAGGCTGAAGTGGCTGAACCAGCTGTAGAAGAGCAAGATCCACAACACCCTCCAGTACTGACAAAATGCTGATATACCCCTGCCCACTGCAGTTCAGCCTCATGCCTGGATGTTCAGCTGGAGGCATAATGCTGAAGTGACTCCTTACTAAAGTTGCTCTGCATGTTGATTTACAAAATACAAATGTATGACTTGTCACAGAAGGCTGTGTCATTTATTTTCTAATGCGCAGAACAGGCTTCCTCATTATGATGCTTAAGGTGACTGCCCTACTACTCCACAGAGTATGTCCATAAAGAAACAAACTCCACAAAGAGTAGTGAGAGAAAAACAAAGTAACAATTTCTGTAAAAGGTAAAGCTTAAGAAAGTTATGAGGAAAGCTGTCAATCCTATCTACTCTTAAACCTCTCCGAGTGATAAAACACTAACCCCCAGTGAGCTGCATTGCTCCCTTGGACAAGTATCTAGTGTAAGCTGCACAGAAATTTCTAATATTCACTACAGAAAAGGAGAACTTCTTCAGAGCTTTTACGCTGTTGAGAAAGGAATTTTCAGGTACATTTTGCTTTCTCTTCTAGAGAAGAAAAAGCAAATTGAAAAACTGTGATGCACTCCTAGCAATTTAGGTAGCTTAACAGGCTAATTATTATGTTTCATTCCAAATGAAATGCTTTCCATTAATCAAACCCAGGAGTTAGCAGGGTGACATCCAATCCAACAGTCCGTGGGATGAAATTTCTAGCATTCAAATGCCAACTAGAAGCAATGAATCTTGGAAGGACAGTAAGGCTGGGGACTATGTTGATGACAGCCAAGTGGTAGCTTTTAATGAAGAAACTACCAGCAAAACAGAATTCCTTGAAAATATTTTCAACACTTTCCTAGCATCATATTTATTTCTATCATAATGAGCTTCCAGCACTCATCTCAAGTGCTCATCCCAACAAGGGGACAACAGGGAAATTTATGCTTGAAATAAAGATGGTGCAGGTTTGAATGGCAGACACATATTCCTGGCACTTGAGCCTGTTACTTCAATGCTGTTAAGGCCTTCACATTGTTTATGGAAAAACATTAAACATGTAACAATATGTAACATTGCATGTAAAAAACCCAACAAACAACGCCACCAAAAACCCAAACAGGTTCTCAGACCAACGGGAACCCAGATCATGATCCTTTCAGGACAACCTGGTAGGAAAAAAAGTATCTGTGCAATCTTGTTTGTAAAAAGCTGTGAGGGTTCTGACATAGAAGGGTGCAATTCTGTGTTTAGCGTAAGTGCTAGCATTTCAGATTTGAAACATCATTACATATTCTGGCCTGAAAAGTCAATGTCCAAGACCATGAAAGCAGGCAAAGGAATGTGAATGTTCACAGCTGCCTTTTTATTAAGCTATATCAAGATAAACTAGACAGTGGGCAACAGTTGGAGAGGCTGCGTGTCAATCCTTGGTTTCTTGAATCCCAGCCAAACTATTACGTTCCTTGAAATCAGTAACAGATTGTGCCCAAAAGGCAACCCTGACTGCCTTCAATAACAAAGGTCCCAGATGACTTCAGCTACTACTCAGTGACCATAAAGACATAAATGACTGTGATACATAGTCACTCATATTTGTTTGAAAAATTTTTACATTTCATTTTATGTGCATAGTCTTAATATCTGGAAGAAAGCATAATGAGTCATCAATCTAGGAACAAAAGGACAAGATGTGTCATACTGCATTAGAAAGATGAGGCAAGGTCCCCATGCTAATGTTTTCTACTGAATATATGCCAGTTATACGGAAAAAAATCAAGGAAACAGACAGCAGTCTTGCAGATAGACAGCAGTCTATCTGCCAGTGTAGGTAATGAGAAAAAAGCTGAACTTCAGTGAGATGCATGACATTGTAAATTTTTTCAAGTAAGACTCAGCTGTAAAAAGTCATCTTTATTGTTTCACTCACAGTTAAGACTGAAACAAGATTTTATTCTGGATGTTAAATAGCTAATATTACTTTTCCGTTCTATAAGGCACAATTTACAAGGAACCTTGGAGGTCCTCAGGGTGACCTCAAATATGAGGTTCAGAACTGTGAGCATTACTTTAACATCACAAACTATCTGCCATCACAAGGTCATTTTCTTGATTTCTGCATCTTCTATGAGTGGGAAGGGATGCTATAAATCTCATAAAATATTTTGTTTTTCAAATGCAAACAGAAATAGACTAGGAACAGTCTCTGTACCTTGCTTGAGTCTTAGTACTAAAGTACTGCTCTGCAGCAATAAATGAAACAGAAAACCCAATTCAGCCAACCAGTGGTTGTCCTCTGTATCTCTCTACCTTTAGAGCCTAACAGCTGGTCTAAGTTACACAGTACCACCTACACAACTAATTGCTATGCCTGCACTTAATGTCTTGTTTGCAGATGATACTGCTTTACAAGGCACAGTTTTCAAACACCTGTAGAAGAATCATCTCCATGGCATAATCTCAAGTTCTGTTCTAGCAGCTCTTACGTAACTGAAATGACTGCTTCACTAAAAAAGTTATAGGGAAAATATGACATTTTTTTGGGCTACAAGCTTACTGCAAAAGCTGTCTGGATATAGTACTGAAAGAATACCAGACAAAAAAATTCGTATTAGCTCTTGCTTAAAAGACTCAGTAACAAAATCAAAGAAATTGAAGATAGGGTGTTTTTTCCCCATAAGAAAGTTCAATGCAAACTTCATGGATATAATATATACACTGATTGGTAATGACTACGATGCTGAAAAGTACCAGATTATCACCCCCTTTAACAGCTAAAGGTCACAGAAAAACACTTGGTTTAAAAACAAGTCTCAGATAATTTGTATTTTCATGTTTCTTACAGGTTGATTAAAGTAAGACAAGCCAGACAAAGCACAATTTCTTACCACTGTTATTAAAAACAGGTATCAGATGTGTCAGAAAGTCATTCAGCTCTCAGATCTGCTTTTTTTCAAGCCTGGAATTTTTGAATACACAGCCCATCACATTAAGTCCATCTACACAAAAATGATCTTCCAGTCCTAGAAACCATTTCCACCTAGGACACTTGCAGAGAGCTCAGCTTAATTGCATCTGCCTCACAAAGAGAACAGTTGCCAGGCACCTCAAGCACTTTGAGGGTGAGTTGCAGATAAAAGTATGGCTATGCAGAATGCATTTCTGATGGCTATTCCTTGGTACAGGGGGTGGAGGACTTTCATACTGCAGCCTCATTCATCACTGGGATCAGATATGACAGACCAATGTGCCCACAGGCAGGCATTCTAATGGGACAAGGAGCACCTGGTTCTCAGGCAGCCTCCAGCAGATCTAGGTGCCAGCTTCATGAGGATGAATGAGATGTTACTACTTGTTGTAAGAGCAGTCTTAAAAGTCTCTCTGTGCTATCAGTTAGCTTTGAATTTTTGGATTTTTACTTTCAGCCATCAGTTGGAAGAAAATAACTAAATACAAATTTAAGTTAAAAAGAGGCAGATTGAAGAAAAGCAGCAAAATTCTAGGAATTCTCCCAACAAAAACTTTCAGTATTACTTAGAAGATAGAAGGCAGAGTAAGGAAGCAGATGGAGAAGTTTTCATATAACATTGTCTTTGGGAAATATATTCACATAAAGATAACACATTCATGACCAATTCTTACTCATCATTCAACTTTTGGTTGCTTTTCTCATTATTATATCTGCAAGAAGTGCTTGAAATCTGGTCTTCAGCATGGGACACATTTTTAGTTCAGGACTACAAGTACAAGGTGCAAATAAAGATGCAGCCAATTACTCTTTTTAATACCACCTCTCCTCAGCATATCAGCATTGCCCTCTACTTTTATGTATTTCTGTACCCACAGATTACTACACAGCTTTTACTTTAACAATGCACTAATAGAAATATATGAATCAAAGCAAAAAAATTTCCAAAACTATTATTAAAATATGAAAACTAATTTCTTAGAAGAGTCAGCGTACAGGTAACAGACAACACTTTTTAAATCAAATTGAAATTGATCATTTAAAGGAAAAAAACCAATTAAGATAATTATTTTTCTTATAACAAGACTCAAAAACCAGACTATCAGACTGAAAGTATATGTAAATATTGCTTATTAGGCCTAAACCGCTCATCTTCCCTATTTAATTTCTTATCGGTTTTGATCACAGATAATCTCTTTAGTATTTTTGCTTATATTAAAAAAAATAGCATAATCTCTTGCAATATAATTCTGAAATATTTGTTGGAAAGCTTTCTCCAACAAAAGAAGATTGTGCAAATCCATGCAAAAACTGCCTACCGTACTTGACAAAGAGACAAGCACAAAGTCAAAACGCACCTTGGTAATTTTTCTTAATATTTTTAAGTGGAAATGAGCAGACTGGAGAGATCATCACCAATGTTTTAACACTAATTAGAAACTTACACAGATGCACAGTTTCGAAGATTTCAAACATATAGCTACAAGGCAAATTCTACCAGCTTATTTAGCCTAAAGACTTTGGCAATTAGAAATAATGTCAAACAGCAGCTACAAACAGCAGACTACCCCTTTGCCTTTAAAAAAGGAAGCCCTGAAGACCAATTTAAGTGTAGAAAAACTTGCTGTTACATGATTCCTTAAACTAGTATTTATCTTCAGAAGTATTCCGGGATCAGCTGTTAATGAATTTTGAAGAAAAAACCAAACCACTAAAATTAACTAATCAGTGCACTTGCCACTTTTCTTACCCATAGATATAAGAACACAGAGTTAAGAAATTCTAACTTTACCCAGCAGAAAACATATATTTGTAGAATTAGTTTCTGTGTAAGCATCAAACTATTTTGCAGTGTGTGGGAGGGTGTGGGGGTGTGTATTTCAGATACTTACAAAATAGTGGTGGTTGGTCCAGAATTATTTCCTGCAAAACAGGGCAATCTACAGGTTTTCTTAAATGACAGCAATTTTCAGATCTGACCATTTCAGGAGGGGGACTTGGCTGAGCATGGAGCTGTTCACCTCTACTCCAACACTTCTGCTATCCCAATGTGTACCAACAGCGTAAAAAGAAAAATACCAGCAAGCCAAGGAGTTAGTTCATGTTGCTTAACAGAGGCAGATAATGAAGAGCAGCAAGGGATTCTGATACCGAAACCTAATTTTATCCCAACTAGGATAATAAAGTCAGCATTTTAATATCCTCCATGAAAGGCTGCCAGGCTTCTCCAGGGAAACAGGCCAAAATGCCTTAGCCTCTGCTCACGTCAGCCAGCCCCAGGACACACACTTCAACACCCTGGGCTGCCATACGCCCACGCGGGGGAGAAGGAAACAAGGCACGTTTTTGCCTGAAACATAGCCTTTTGTATTCCTTTAGGAGCATGTCGAAAAGAAAAAAGGCTCCAGCAGAGGGAAGATTAATTTTTAGCCTAGCTTTCCAAGGAACCAAGGCCTACCAAATCACTCTGTACCTTTAGCAGCATGTGAACTAGCAAACAAATTTTAAGCCTCCTCAGTAACTTCCAGATTTGTTCAGGAACATTCAGGGCCAGTAGAGGAGACAGACCTGAACGACTGCTCTCTGTGCCTCCTGCTCTTGCCCTCAGTGCAGCTGTGGCACCAGCGGTGTCACACATGGGTGAGCCCAGCAGTGAGGCACCGGCACGGCACCTCCCTCAGCCAGCAACGCTGCGGCAGGCACCCGGTAACAGAAACCACACAACACTGCAAACCACAGGAAACCTGGCCCTGTGACTTCTGCAGCTCAAGCAGCTGCTGTTTTGGGATTATTTTTGTGGGGTTTGCCCCATTCCTGCTTTCCATAAAATGAATTGGAGGAAAGTGATTTTGTGTCTAGTTAGTAAGCCTTAACCTTTCAGGCGCCATCTGGAGAGGGGCATTTATAAGGGCATGTACTAATAGGAAAAGGGGTAATGGCTTTAAACTGAAAGAGGATAGATTTAGATTAGATATAAAAAGTTCTGTACTGTAAAGGTGGTGAGACATTGGAACAGGTTGTCTGGAGAAGCTGTGGATGCCCCATCCCTGGAAGTGTTCCAGCCCAGGCTGGATGGGGCTTTGAGCAACCTGGTCTAGTGGAAGGTGTCCCTGCCTGCAGCAGGGGAGTTGGAATTAGATGATCTTTAAGGTCCCTTCCAACCCAAACCATTCTATGATTCTGTAACTGGATTTCTTGCAGAAGCTGTAGCTCCTTATGTCTCCATGTGGATGTGACAAGAACTTCTCAGCATCAAAGAAAATAAAAAGGGAAACTTCTATCAGCTACAGACTGGCTTGGTCTAGAAAAACATCTCATAAGTTTAACGATATATCGAAACTGATTCAATAGTTATCATGAATAGATGAAGCCTCATACCACCTCAAAAGATACAACAATCTTTCAGTACAAAACTGAAGCAAAGGAGTTGACAGGAAAGAGGAAAGGTTACTGACAGGAAGGAGAGCGACCAGTTCTTAGTACCAGGATAAAGCCTACCATCTCTTGGCTCTCACTGTGGCTCTTTGATAATTTCTTAAGCTCTGTCCTCAAAACCCAGAACTCAAACACCATTCAATTTGGTTTCTTGTGAGGGGAGACAGCACGGCTCTCTTTTCACAAAAAGACAGTTTCCTGTCATCCATGGGGTTTCAACAGTCCTTGGACATCAACAGAGCTGTATACCTCTGATTTAAAAAAAGAACGCCACAACTAAAAAGAGAGAAAACCATATAAAAAAATAACTGGATTATTTTCACTATATGAAAGGGGAGCAGATAAGCTCTATGGTCAAGAAAAATGAGACCTAAGCTTTGTATTGTCTGAATACAACTTTCTTAGTAATTTTAATAAAATTACAAAGAGAAGAATATGAGCTTGAAAAGCCAGTCTCATGCCAAGTTAGAAGCTTTGATGATAAGATAAAGATAAAACACCACAGGGGGTGATCCACATATGCCTGTACTTTCCCAAAATGGGTACTGCTTTTGTGAACTAGGTAATGAGGAATAAGCTTTGTAATATGTTAATTTGTTAGGGCTAGAAAGTCCTTTTACTGAACCTAAGGAAGAGATACTTTGACACTTTAAACCAAACGTGCTTTATGAAATAAATTGCTTTGACATGAAAATATCTGAGATGGAAGGGTACACACAAACCAACTAAAAGCTAAAGTTGTAATTTCAAAATACATTAAGAAAAATGAAGATTAAGTTACATCAACATAGTATCACATCTAAAGTTTTCATGTGGTGTTGCATATACATAACAGTGAACATTTAAATTAGCGAGTTTTATGTCAAAATGGATGTTAAACAGTAGCTTTTTGAACTGTTCTGTCAAAGGAGCCTCACAATGAGAGCTAACCCACTTCTTTATTGATTTTAACCAAGAAAAAATTTCTAAGGACAGACTGAATTTTGTTTATTTTCTACTATGCAAACAACTTCATATAGTAAACTTGTGTGTGACTTAAGAGACAAACCTAACAAATTAACTTTCAGTAAACAGTTACATGGAAGTAATACAATGGCAATGGAATTCTGTCTGTCCTCAGGAAAGTTCCCTGGCAGAAGTCTGTAAATTGTTCAAAGACAAAAGAAGAGCTATACAGCATTCAGGGAGTGTTGCAGATGAAATTTAGATGTGACTTCAGGGGGGATGTAAGGAAATAATGACAGAATAAAAGTAGGAGGAATGTGAACTATTAAAAAATTACTGTGGCTATGAGCACTTCCTCTTCTTATGTCCCAGATACTTCAAAAAATACTAGATATTGCTCTTCCATGTTTTCTAAAAAATTTGTTAACTATGATATTGAAGTTTGGGATTCATAACCATTTGTAAACCGTCAAGACAAGGATCCTCAGTAAGTTTCCGAAATGTATAACTAACTTTACAATCACTAGTAGATTAGTAACAATTACTAGTGGCCTGGTTTAAGACTTAATCCAGGAGCAAAAGATTAACATTTCTAGAAGTCAGGTAAGTACTTCCCTTTCCTTCTGGATCACCAGAAGGTGACCAAAAATAGTCACCAAAAATAATCCAAATTTTCAAGTACCTTATATGTTTTTTAGGTAACATCTTAACTATCATTTCAGACTCTGTTCAATATTGCAAAAAAAAGATACCAAATGAACAGTGGTTCGGTAACAATTAAAAACTGTTCTACCAACAGTAGAAAGTATGTAAACAGGTACAGGGACATAACAATACAACCTATGACAATTCCAGTTCTGAAGAGCACTGGCAATCTAGCTATGTCCTATATAAAAACAGATATTGAATATTTACTGAAATAATAATAACCTACTCTGGATTCTCAGAGTCTGCTTAAAGCCCTTACAGGCAACTAATTTCCATGTCCAAATGGAGCAATTAGGTAACTTTCAGCATCCTGGAGAACCGCTCACATGGAGTATACAATAGCTCTGTGTGTAACAGTTCTGAGAGCTGATGCTCACGCACACTTCTTTTAACAGTGAAAATTGCTTAGTTACTGCAAAAGCTATGCTACCACCGGAAACAAGCTTGCCTAAAATCTGAAAGTAACTGAGACTCTCGGTGAGATTTTTCCTCACTAGGAAGAGCAGCCAATATTTACAAAACGTTTGTTTTATGCTGCCAGTCTACCGCTATCCCCTCCCTCTCTCCGAGTGCCTTTTACCACAGGCCACAGTCCGTTGATGCATTACTCCCACACTAAATATGTTTGTACTACTGATACTTCTTCGCATCAAGCCAGACTGGCAATTATTTCTTCATATTTCATTTCCTCAGTTATCCATGCTTTATTTCACATGCTACCTTCTATATGATGGACCTCCTGTGAGCCCTTTTCCAATTATTTTTTAGCACCTCCTATATATAGTAATGATGAAGTCATCTTCTGAAACTGCTTTCCCTATCAGTAGGCAGTCTATATTAACACATTCTCCAGTTAAGATCAACTATGAGATGTAGTTCTAACATTGAAAGCATCTGGCAGTACTTACAATGAAGGTCTTTAAGGTCTTTACAATGGGATATAAACATAAGAGATGTTGATGTCTTTGAAATATGTTCAGTCCAAATAAAATTTTCTGGTTGTGCCTTTTTTGGTTTTTATTTAAGTATCTACATACCTGGGTGAATATTCTCATGTTTTCAACATCTGCATTTTTTAAAATAATGCCATTTCAAGTAGTATGTCAAGATATTTAACATTTGATTACTTTGAGTAAGGATGGTCAGTAAACTCCTTACTCTAAAATTCCAACATTCATAAGGAATGGTTTAATAACGACTTCTACATAACAAAGTATTATGTTTTTTTGCTATTCTTACACATAGCATCCAAAAACCTAATCTCCACAAACTTCTGGACTCAATAAACATTGCCAAGTAATACAAGACAGTAATGTGTAACTATGCCTATAATATTCTGTATTTATACTATATATAATATGTAGTAATACAAGATGCTGAAGCACAGAATGCTTTTGTTGCTTTTCTGCAGAGTCCATGCCTAGCTCCGGCACAGCTTTAACATGCTAAGTTTAGAGGCCTGGAGAACTTCTGCAGCATGACAAATGTACTCCTGAGACACTCAGTTTTGGCATCAAATATCCAAGATTTTCCCTTTATTAATGAATTTCTGAAAGCTGTTTCACATCTTTTGTCTCTTATGATAAATAACTACGGTAATAAATACTATAGCTCATAAAAAACAGTTCATGTTCTAAACCAAGCTAATTAGTCAGTTTTTATGACAAAAAACCCCAATGTACTATATCTTCCATTTTGAACAAAAGACTTGGAGTATGACTACCCTCTGTTCACATGAGCATTCAATTTTGTTTAATATTTCACATAATTATTACTACATCTGCTTATACCAGTTTTTCAAGACTAATAGTATAATACTAGTTAAAAAATCAGTAAAGTAGTTAACTAGTCAGTGTATAACCAAATATCCAGTTCCTCAGTGGGACAGTCTCATAAAAACACAATGACACCATAATGTTGAAGCTCTTCTAAGTGGCAAAAATTTCCCAAGCCATGTAAAAATACATGTTAGTGCAATCCTGCTTTGCAATGGTGCTATTTTACTGGCTGTGTGTGTAAAATACCAGCTATACATACACAAGTTCAGAAACCATCTCTGTAAAATAAGTTAAAAAGATAAGCACAGAGTAAGACAACTAGTAAAAAGCCAAAAAAACCTTTTGAAATCAAGTATGAATCTCCAACTTATTTTAATACTACTAGTATTTGATCCTAGAGGTTTTGTCTTTGAACTTACATGTTTAATTATTATTTCAAAATATATTCAATTTTCATATTTATTTCACTTTGGACAATCGCCAGCCATTTCACCACTGGCTTCTGTTTCTGGCCAATTTGATTTTCTCGTTCACTAACAAGCTGTACTGTTTACTTATGTCTCCATAAATTATGCTTTTTATTATATTTCAAAAAGTGTTTTCCACTATTTTTTCTAAAGATTATATGCTAATTCTGTTGGCCTCAAGTTCTGCCAAATCGCATTTTGACACCGAAGTTGTCTTTCTCCACTTAACGGCTTGAGGAAAACCACGCAGGGAAAACAGCAGCCTTGCACTGGGGCTCTCAGAGCACCTTTGGTTCTGCTTCAGCTGCATTAGAAAAACTGCAGCCGGGAGTCCTAAGCTTGAAGAGAAGAGCGACAGCTTACACAAAAACGCCAAATGCTGGCTTTGACAGGGAACAGAGAACCTTCTGGGAACAAGGAAGCACACGTAATTAGACTGATGTGCCGAGCTATTGACAAGTAAAACTGAGTTTCAAACAAACATTCATATTTGATATTTGGAAGAACTAGCATCTGCAAAGTCCAATATCCAGCATTCTACAAAGCAGCAAAATATGACACAAAGCATCAGCTTTTTTTGCTTAAGGAAAGAAAAGTCCATGCCTACTTTCACACCTGCATACTGCACTTTGCTAATGGAGAAGGTCAGCTTATATCTAGGGCAAGAGCTACCCAGCATATGCAAACAAATGCCACTTGCCCTCTGAGCCAAGCAGAAGTATTAGTCAAATACTGAGCCAGAGGCGATTGCACTGCGCACCGATAATGCAGCTTGTTTCTCTAAAGCACCTCTGTTGCAACCTGCACAGTATGTCAGAAGAAAGGTCTCAAAACTAGCACCTTTAAAACCAATTACATATTCAGATGGCTCAGAGAATCACTCTCAATACAGACCTAAGAATTACTAAACTGAATTCAGGTTTAGAAGTATGAGCTAAGTGTTTCTTAGGTCATTACATTTTTGGATACTAATAGTTAGAAATACAGGTTTTATTTGTGAAATGTAAACACAAGTTCTGACTACTCATGAAAGCAATGAGCAAGACGTAAATATAAAGAACAGTGTCTGCAGTGTGTGCTACTGACAGCACACCAAGTCGCTAGTACAAAACAAAATCTACGCATGCTTGCTTAGTCTTACTCTCAAATAATGTGATACTGCGCAGTGCTGTATATGTCCTTCCATTCATTTACCTGAAAGAGTGAATAAGTGTGTGCAGTCTGTAGGAATTCAGAAATCCTTTTGTGGCTGGTTTGCATTATGAGCTCTGAAGTATGCTCTTTCTTGTTGAACTGTATTTCAATGTAATTTCACAATGTTACATTTGTCTTAGCTTACACACTGAAAAAACCTTAAACCTTCACATAAATAATGTTAGGCTTTTAAAGGGGATGAGAAATTTGGTCATGTAAATTAAGATGCTATGTATTTTCTCGTAAAAGAATAATGACCATTACACAGATTCTTGTTTAATGCAGGAAACCAAATTTCTCTGAACAACAAATGTCCATTATTTAGAGATACTTAAATTCGGTGACCAATTTAACACATCTGAAATCAAGGTCACTTTAAAACCTAATTGAGATTACTTGCAACACAAGGACTATTTATTTCCTGTATGCTGTAATTCATTAAATGTTACACATAAGGTTAAAACTAAGTACTTAAAAGGGGTACTCCACTTACTATGAGATTCTAACAAGGAACTTACCACAAAACAAGAATTTTTTTAACTTAAAAAGAACATATTAGGGTAAGGGACAACTTACACTTGATTTTAATGCAAGAAATAAAGCATCAAAAATGAAGACTTAAATTTATACAGAATTAGTAATAGATAGAAGAGTTTTCTCAAATTACTTCTATTTATTAAATTAAAATGACAGAATCACAGAACGGTTGAGGTTGGAAGGAAACTCTAGAAATAATCTAGCGTCCAGGACTGGAGACTCCACAACCTCTTGAGCAAACCGCTCCTGTGTCTGACCACTCTCACAGTGACAATAAATATTATGTTTACATGGAATATTCTGCATTCCAGTTTATGCCCACTGTCTCTGGTCCTGCCACTGGATATCACTGAGACAAGTCTGGCTTCACCTTCTTTACTCTCTCACCATCACATCTGATCAGATCAGATCCCCCTGAGCCTTCCTTTCTCCAGGTTGAACAATCTTAGCTCTCTCAGTCTCTTCTTGTACCTCAGATGCTCCAGACCCTTCATCATCCCTACGAACCTTTGCTAGACTCAGCATGGGAATACTGGACACCACCTTACACTTTTCAGATTTTATTTCTTGATCTCACTGCTCAAAGCAATAAAATGCATAAGTGTGATGTCAATTAAGAAAGCCTAACATTTAAGTAATAACTACAAATAGTTTTCATAGCTTTACCTCTGTGCTGCTTGCATTCCTCTCCATTTTATAAGCAAAATTAAACAAGAATACCTATTAATAAAATACCATTAAAAATAAAGTCAAAAGAAACAGTGACATGCATTCCCCAGAATAAAAGGCAAGTACTGATCAGTCTAGACACACTTTCTGTCATGATCAGACTATCATGTGAAATGCAGTATCATCATTTCTTAAATATAACTTTTTCAACTTTAGGGGTCAGTGGGGCAGTGTAGGAAAGAAAGCTCTGTTCAAATAAGAGGGGGCTGCATAAGATAAAGAAAGCGATAGCAACCCAAAAACTGTGGGGGCTTTTTGAAAGATACTCATGATAGATGAAAGTGGTATTTACCCAGCCCCACAACATACTCTTTCCTTGCAGCACTGTGAAATGCTGAGGGTAGTTTTCCCCTCAACAACTCCAGCAAACACAATAGTGAACATGATCCAAGAAAATTTAAGGGGTTTTATGTCCTTTAGCAACCCATCAGATTATACAGTAACATACTACCCAATATTAATATGCATACCTAAAATTGTTTCAGCAGCCAATACTAAAAAGCAACCCACAGAGGCTTTATATGTTCTAAAAAAATTGTGCACCTTTCCATGGTATCCCTGAGATACATGATAAAAAGCTTTCTGGAGGGAAAAAAAAAATGAACTGTAATTAAAGGCAATAGGAAAAAGTTGTATTATCTGTTGACTGCTGACCTCTATAGTTTCTATTTTGATCAATTAGCAAAACCGACCAATCCTGGTTTACTGTGAATGACATGCCCTGTGACTTGCAACCTGCAGTGTGAGGCTGCTACTTCTATCGCCAAATCTGTCCACTGTGTTTTAGTTTAGACATAAAGAGATTCTATAAAAAAATCATTGCTGCAGGCTGAAGCATACACAATTTTAGAAATACAACTTAGTCTTCAAGTATCAAAAAACCACACAGAAATCCAAGTTTGTCTAACACAGGAAGACTTTATAATAAAATCTGTGAATGCCTTTTCCTTATTTAATTGCAACCATCATTTAATAACAGCTTTATATGTGAACTGCCTACTTGTAAAAAAACATGTATGCTTTCAGATGCTGGTGATGCTATACTATATTTGACTGGGTACACTGGAAAGACTTCTTAAAAGATGACTACAAAGGGGAAAAAATGAAAGAAAAAAATTCATCTCCTGTTATATATTTCTTTTATTTATCTTTACCAGTACAATTAAGCCCCACTGGTGACAAGACTTGGAGTCTGCTCAAAATGGAGAGAAGTGTACCAGAGATAGAAAACCAGACAAAAACCTGTTCAGAATGGCAAGGGCATTGCTGGGGTGTGCAGAGACACAGTTGGAACGGCAAAAGCTCAGTTCAAATTTAAATTGGCCAAACATGTAAATAAATACAAGAAAGGATCCTTCAGGTATGTAAACAAGAAGAAACAGAAGGAAAATATTGGCCTGCTGTTAAACAGAAGAGGTGAATTAGGCACCAGCAGCACTGAAAAGGCAGAGTTTCTCAACACGTTCTTAATTTCTTCACCTCTGTCTTTATCAGCGCTGTTGGGCCCCAGGCCTTGGGAATAAAAATCCAGGTTGGTGAAAACAGACCCACCATCAGTGAAGGAAGAGCTGGTACATGAGCTGTTACAGGAGCGTGACCCCTACAAATCGATGGGCCCTGGCAACAGCCATCTGAGGGTGTTAGGAGAGCTGGCTGACGGTGTTGTGAGGCCGGTCTCCTTACTCTGTGAGAAGCAGCGGAGAGTGGGGGATGCGCCACAAGACTGGAAGAAGGCTAACGTCACCCCTGTCTACAAGAAGGGCTTAGAGGAGGACCCAGGAGATTACAGGCCCATCAGTCTTACTTCAGTCCCTGGGAAAGTTACGGAACGAAACCTCCTGGGGGCTATCCCAAGTCCAATGAAGCACGTGACTAGGAAAAGCCAGCACAGATTCACCGAGGGCAAATGCCTGGTTGATATGGGGCGAGCGATGGACATTGTCCACCTGGATTTCTCCCAGGCGTTTGATTCGGTTGCCTGCAGCCGCCTCCCGGAGATCCTGACGCACTGCGATCCAGACGGGCGGCCTGTGCGGCGGGTGGGGAACTGGCCCGCAGCCCGCACCCAGCGGCTGGCGGTGAGCAGCTGCGTTTCAAACTGGCAGGCTGTCACAAGTGGGGTCCCCGGGATCGATATTGGGCCCAACGCTGTCCGATACCTTCACAGGTGGTCTGGGTGATGGGATCAAGCTTGCCGTGATGAAGATTGCCAATGATGCCAAACCAAGCGCGGAAGGGGATGCTTCGGTAGGGAGAGCCACCCTGCAGGAAGACCTGGATAGGCTGGAAGGGTGGGCTAGCAAGAACCTTATGAAGATCAACAAGGACAACATTGCAACCTGGGAAGACATAACCCAGGAGTGCAGCACAGGCTGGGATCTACGCGGCTGGGGAGCAGCTCTGTGGAAGGGGACCTGGGGGTCCCTGTGGACAGGAAGCTGGAGATGAGCGACCAGCGTGCTGCTGCGGCAAGGAGAGCTGGCAGGATGCTGGGCTGCATCAACAAGGGCATCACCAGCGCAGATCAAGAAGCCACTATCCCCCTCTACTCAGCGCTTCTCAGCCACACCTGGAATATACTGTGTTCAGTTGTGGTTCCCGCTATACAAAACGCCAGATGTGGGCAGGCTGGGGGGCGTCCAGAGGAGGGCCACAAAGATGATCGAAGGACTGAGAAGCCTGCCGTGTGAGGACAGGCTGAGAGAACTGGGTTTGTTCAGTCTTGAGAAAAGAAGGCTTAGGGGAGAGCTTATCACCGCCTTCCAGTGTTTGGAGGGCGGCTACAGAGAAGATGAAGACCTCCTTTCTACAAGGAGTCACACAGTAAAGATGAGGGGTAGTGTGTACCTGGGGAGATTCCGCTTGGACTCAAGGGGAACATTTTTCACAGTGAAAACAGTTAGCCGTTGGGACAATCTCTGCAGGAAAGTGGTGGATTCCCCAACACTGAACGCTTTTACGATCTGGCTGGACAGGGTGCTGGGCTGTCCTGTCTAGACCATGCTTTTGCCATGAAAGGTTGCACCAGATGATCCTTGAGGTCCCTTCCAACCTGGTATTCCTATGATTGTATTTACTGGTTTATATCACTACATCAGGGAATAATTTTAGTGTCTTTTGCTTTGAATTTATCCAGGCGTGTTTTCCATTCAGAGTTCCACGGACCAGGTGATTTCGCTAACTAGGTCCCTTACTGTAGCATAAATTTTCCTTTTGAAAGGGAAATTTTGACTCTTCATTATTTAATTACTGACATGTTACTTCAACGGATTTCAATTTTAAAATTCATCATAGACAATTCTGATTTTTAAAGAAAAATGGTTTTGGATATAAGGATAAGTTGGTTAAAGAATAAAGAGTATGGATGTAAAAGTGATCACATGGAAGCTAAGAACAAAATTCAGATCTCACTGTTGCAGCTTGAGTGTAAGAATCTTTCATAAATCTTCAGACACTGGCACATAAAATTGTAGGTCAGGGAGCACACACCTACAAGTGCAATTATACTGTGGATAAAAAATATAAATATGATTGCAGAAGAGTTAAAAGAATATATTTTTGAAAAAAATCACACAGGTAACTGGAAAACGGCATAAACATAGCATGGGCTTGCTATTGATACATCACTTGGTCTAACACTTCATTTATCTAGTGAATGAATAAATAGCAGTTGTTTCACATTTGGACTTCCTTTAAAGCATTGCGATTTTCCACGAGAACTTGTTAAATTCATGAAATTGGGCATTAATAGAAGAATTAAAAGTTGGCAAGGAACTGCTTGAAGAGTAAATGAAAGGAAGGGCAGAGTTTAAAAGGAATAGCATTGTCTGAAAAAAAAAAGTTACATGTGCAGTTCTTTGATGCTCATTTTCTAAAACGGTTTAAAAAAAAAAAAAAAGGACAACTGTAGCACAGGAAAAGTTATCATAAATCAGCCCTGAATAAAGCCAGAAAGCAGATAACGAGTTCATTTTCACCACCCAGGCAACAAGACTCTGGAGCAGTCTTCACCAGAGAAATTGGGACAAACTTTCCCATAGTCCTTTATTACCGAGTCTTCCTTAGTTTAAGATACTGTATCACTGACAGAAAAGATCCTTCCCGACTCTGTGAAAGTTTGAACAGATTTTGCTCTCCTTTACTCTTCTGTACTACTTTTGCAGAAAGACTGGCGTCAGACACAGAGGAGCTTCCTGCCAGTTTGCTGAATTGACAGATTAGTTAAATTCCCCTTGTTCTTGATCCCAACAGCATTTACAGGTTTGGCCAACAAAGCACACTGGCAGACATTTGTGGTAGGATTAAGACAGGGCAACAGAAACCATGTAGATTAACCCAAGCACTGGGGGAAAAAAAAAAAGTCGAAAATTATATTGCTACTAGCAACAAAGGCAGCTAAAGAAAAGTTACAGACAGAAGCCTAAGAGACAATAAAGCTCCACACAGCAGAGCCAGGGGAAAACTGTCTAAAAGCCTGTGGCTACATCAAGCATTCAGAGACACACAAACATCACACAAAAAATCCAAGTTCATGAAACAACAAAATAATCTATTAACTTCTGTTCTGAAATAAGCATGAAAAGAACGACATTTCTGTAATAAAGGTGTAACCTTCTGGCTCTAATGATGAGAATATTACTGGATGCATATTTTAAGAAATACATACAAGAAGAGGTGCTGCCCAACTCTTGACCTTCCCCCCCCCATATAAAAACCTATATTGCACAACTTGTACTTTTCCGATTTCAGGTTTACATTCATTTGAAAGGAATGTTTTTGATGCTTGAAGGATGCAACACCTTCAAATTCCACATTACTACCCTTTGGTCTCTTATGGTAGTTTTCCTTACTCAAATATTCTCAGGTGCTTATGACAAGAAGGAAGAAGCCATATCACGCTTTTTCAGTAGGAATGATGAATAATGAATTATCCTTAGAAATGAAACAAAAAGGAATGTTTTTACCACAACAACTTGCAATATAGCTGGATTGTATTTAACTGATGGAAGTCCTGGATACTATAGTTCAAGTATGTTTATATGCTAGCTTTTAATGCAGGGAGCTGGAGACAGTCAAAACTATAAAGCAGACAAAAGAAACCTAAGCAGTAAAACTCTTGTGTCTTCCTTTATAGGGAAATAAATATATCATATATAGAGGTAAGTAAACATATGTACTACTCACATAATACACAAACTACTAACAATGTAATTTTCTTGGAAGACTTCTGCTGTTTTACATCATAGCCTGGTATTCTAGTCATTTATACAGCATTTAACATTATCTTGTCTGAGAAACACCATTTAATCTAATATGCTGAATGACATTAAGGTTTCTTAATTTTATTTGGGCAAAGTCCTTTCCTTTGCCTGAGACAAACTGCACAGTTTTTCATAATCTGTGCAGTATAAATTAGATCTTAACACAATTCTCATTGCATTTCCTTTTTTTCCTCTAGTTATTTTAGCTCTATAGAAATTTCTTCCTGTTTGAAGATAAAGGGATAATGCACCTCTGCATTAGTGTAAAAATAGAGATAAGTATTTCCAAAATAAAATTCAGAAAAATTTTGCAAATTAACTATGTCAAGAGTTCACAGAAGAGACACACCCTCTGAGAACGGCAGAGGTGTAACCAAAGAGGGACTTAACCCCTCC
The DNA here is from genome assembly GCF_023634085.1 of Falco cherrug. NCBI lineage: Eukaryota > Metazoa > Chordata > Aves > Falconiformes > Falconidae > Falco > Falco cherrug. The sequence continues at coordinate 70,121,985 of NC_073702.1, read as the reverse complement.
ACCTTTTTCCTAGTTTTCCTGGGATGGGTTACGTGGCAAAGTTGATAAAATACTCTCAGGTGCCTCCAGTCTTCATTATGGAAGTGCCATATACTAGAAACTGAGTACTGGAATTGGAGGAATGCACTGCATACTAAGTTTTAATAAAAAATAACAATAAAAAAGCACAACGGTTATTGAGCAAAACTCCATAGTTTGTCATCAGCTTTTTCTTCCTGTTTTTAAGTAATGGTTTTGTTACCGCATCATTACCATTTCATACTCAACAAAATCTGACATACAGTGAAATCATGCTCCAGTAGTTGTCATTTAGCTTTACTAGACTTTATGTCCCCAATGAAAAGCACGTGCCCCAAACACTAAGTTATAACTCCCTTGTCACTCCAAGCATAAGAATCAATTTTCCTCTAATTAAGAGTCACTAGTGATATACCAGATAAACAAACTGTCCCAAAGGAAGTGTGCAATGTTCTTAAACAGTGACAACAAAGAACAAAGTATTACTTTCTTCTACCTCACCAACAACTTTAAGCATAAGCTAATACAGTGGTGGAGGAAGTAGCTTATTTCACCTTGTACAGTTCATAAGTAGATAAAAACCTAAATAGGATACATGTTGTGTGTGCCTATACATATGCTACAAAAAAACCCAGGCTGTCACCTCTGAAATGATCTAAAAATGCTCATAGTTTTCATGTGATCTGGAATCTTAATAAACTTTGCTTAAAGATCAAATGAAGTTGTCTTATAGTAAATCCACTCACCTATATCCTCAACACCAGCATGTTCTTTTCCTGTTTAATAATAAACAGACAGTTCTGTCTTCCTAGACAGAAGAATAGACACAGCCACTATTTTAACATATTAATATTTTTTTTACTGATCTGGATTTTTATTTACAAAGAATTATCCTTTCATATCAATAGTTCTTTTTTTCTTGGTTTATAAAGAAAAAAACCATTTGTAGAGCATGGAGACCTCAGCATCTATGCATCACCCCAATTAATGTAAGATTTTCAGTATGCATGATCCATGATCATTCAAATACTTGTTATACCATCTCATTTGGCAAATTATGACCTAATTCTAGAAATGGGTTATCTTCAGGTTTAAAACCACCATCTGCTCTTAGTGATGCCACCAGTAAAGTTGCTGTAATAAAAAACCCAATAATGCCTAAGTGATGTTAAAATCCAAAGTCCAAAGAAATTTTCAAGTCATGACTACACTTACAGAAAGCACAATACAAATGCCACTAGCTTTTAAGAAAAGGTGATCAGGTTCAAATTAGTCTCACCCCCTTCTCAGCCCCCACATTGTGCAATGAACAATGAATTAATAAGAGTGTTGCAAGGAAAGGCAACATGGGGGCTGAAATAAGAACTGGGACAAAATGTATTTTTTTATTTCTAACAGCTCTTGAAAATCCAAAGTAAGAAACAGGTTTCAGACACTCAAGGGAAAGAATCCTTTTTTCTCTAGTAACAAGAGACAAGGATTTAATCTTGCTAAATAATCTTCCGATTACTGGAAGAGTAAATAATTTTTTCAAATTATCAAATTAAAATTCCTGTAAAGCCATCAGAACAGACATTTTACCAGAGCCAAAGGAAAGGAAGTCTTTATTGGTGATCCACATAAACTGATAGCTTGAACTGTCTGCCAACTGATTTAGCAATCCATTATAATCATACTGTTGCAAAATAAAAAAGTTACTACTTCTTGCTTCAAATGAAAGGTTTCAAACATTTCCTTTAATATTTTACAAATTCAATTTAGGATTAAGTATGCATTATGCATAAGTATGGAATTATTTCTGCATACCCTGTGACTATATCTGAAAAGTATTTTGCTGATCTAGAAAAAAAAAATTGAAATCTTTATCTCCGTACAATTATAAACTTCAGGTCCCTATGGCAAATAAAAAAAGAATGCCTTTATGTTTCATCTGACACTCAAGTTTCTTTATCCAATCTCTTTCTCCAAGATCTGTTCAGTTGTCCATTTTCACGTGTCTTCCCTCAATAAAACCACCCAAAATATGAAACTGTTTGCAGACATGCATAAAAGTGTTATTTTTCAAAATCTACTTTAATGCAGTAGAAATTATATCAGCTTCTCTTTATATTCATGTTTAGGCTCTCAAATTAGAATAAGTTTGTAAGAAAATATTCATATACAGAACACAGATCAAAGGACAGCTGAAATGTGGTCTATTGACTTTCAAATGAAACAAGACGAGGGCTTTGGGAACTGTATCACTATGCAATAGACACCAATACATAGTTATCTAAACTTAAAATGAAATATTCAGCTCTTCTATCACTTACTTTTTTGTTAAGAATAATAAAATCTACTACTGTAACGGCAAAATCCAGCAAATTTTCATTATACTGTCTTTCACAGGATTGTCTATTCCTACCATCAGTTGTATTTCTGTAGCAAATTTTCAACATTTAAAGTCTTTCTGAAGAGTCAGTTTGAGATTTAAGTATTGGATATTTTCAGGGGATGAAAGCAGAGCAAATAAGGAAAAACAAAGTAGACATAAGAGTGCACAGGAAGAAACAATAAGCAAATTGCAGGAATTCTTTCCCAACCCCATTCAAAAACAGTTCTCTTGACTAGATTAATCCAATCATCTCTCCTGCACACACCTTGAAAGCCTCTTCACCAGCCTTTAATCATGCTCTTTCCCCTTTCTACCACTATGCTTATGCTTCAACTCCAGTCTCCCAGCATCTGTTCTCTCTCCCTCAAGCTTTCTCTGCCCTTGCAATAAACCCACCCCCTGTTCTTATTGAAAGAAATGGAAGTGATGTGACAAAGTTTTAAAGTAGCACCACCTGCACAGTCCTCCAGCTTTCCTTCCAGCTACAGGAAGGCTCTGAAACTGCAGATGGAACCTGCCCAGGAAAATTAACTGATTTGTTTTCACAAGTTCTGACATTTGTATACAGTAGCTTGATTTGGCTGCTGCTTAAAAAGAAAATATGGGGAAGCTGAGCAAATGGCCAACACCCCACCCCACCCCTCCCCCCACAAACCGCATGTCTGTTATGGGGAAAAGGAGACTATTCACATGAAATTCATGCTGCTCCCATATTCTGCCCGGTAAATTAAGATGCTTCCATGTAATTTTTTTCAAGACAAAAAAAAATTAAAATATCAATGACACTTGGATAAAGTATACTGACATAATCCAGTATGAAATAGTTGTGTATTTCTGCAACTTTCAAATACATGTAGTATGGTTAATATGCTACTATACCTCATTTTGAAGTTCATCGCCACTTTTGGTAGAAGCAAGCATCTCATACAAAGTACAGCAGAGGTCTTCTGTTGTTGGTCCTCCAGGGGTACCCCCTTGAGATTCATTCAGATACTTTCCAACTTCACACCACAAAAAAGAATCATCTACTTTTTCCAAAGACTTGAGGTCGGATTTCTCTTCACAGTAATTCTGTAAGTGATTCAGCTGGTTATTCAGAAATTTGTTATAATCTAAGCTTATAATTTTCTGCGTATCAGCCTCACCATTCACGGGCAGCTCCTCAGAGTGATCCAAATCATGCATATCAAATGAAAACACTATATTTTTACCAAAGAATACCCTGTTATCACCATTTTGCTCTTCAGCCATCTGTATGAGGGCTGTAAGCTGTTCTTCAGTGAAGTAAGAAGCAATCCGACATGTGGCATTGCAAGCTGCAGTAGCAGATGATGATGGAAATGGCCCAAACATCTGCTTGATCACCTTCGTCTCATCACGGCCAACATATTCTTTCCCGTGAAATGTCTTAAAGAGAAAAACAGCTCCGCTTTCAACTGCTTCTTGTCCATTCTCAGCTCCAACTGTTAATGAAAAAAAGCAAAAAGTACCTTTATATACTTCAAACTGATTTTCTTTCATTGCCTATAACATAACTGTATTCAATTTCTTGCTGCAGTTCTCATCAACAGAGATATGAAGACCATAACAACAAGTACCAATTGTTGCAATGTACTGAATTATAAAAGGTATATGATAATAAAGCATCTGTCTTCATTATGCTTCTACTCACTAGAAATTCATATTAAGGATTACCAATGCTTTCTCATTTTTCTGAGTTAGACAAAAAACTTGCCTGAGGTCTTAAACTCATGATGGTGTATTTATGAGCTTTTTAAAGGTAACAAATTTCCACTCTGTCTCACTGTTTATTCACTACCTAATCTGAATATTCATAACAGACTAAACATACAGAACTCAGCTGGGAATTACTACATTCTTGTAGTAATTCCCAGCCGAGTTACTACAGAATGTGTGTAGAAAAATTGCCCAGAGAAATTAAAGCAAATAAATGCATGAATTTGGATTTATATCTACAAAATATCACATTATGCAAATAAAAATATATTAGAGACAAACATGAATTTACCTCTTTACACAATTATTCACAAGGGTACTCAAGGAAAACATATGCAAAACCTCCATATGATGAACCAAAATGTCACTGCTAGACAAAATTTTAAAAGTCACCAAGCATAAACTAAACAAAACCATCCAGCTCACTGGGTTTTTTTGGTTTATATGACAAGAGCATGTAGAATTTTTTTATGAAGTTTAAAAAACGTTTTTCAGTAAGTTGGATAGGTTACTCCAACATTTTTAGTAGAATATTTCTTACAAGATTGCATAATTTTAAAAACATCTTAAAAGCTTACTGTGATGATTTACAAGCTGCTGTTCTCAAGATGCCTATCTGGTCAATTCTTTACATCAAGATCAACTCATAGAACTCCAGCAAAGAACAGTGCAATTTAAGTGGTAACACTCATGATTTAATTCTTGGTATGGCTAATTCAAAAGAACTATTAAAGACAAACTATTTATTTTAAAAGGAACAATATTATTCATTCTTTAACCCACCCCACCCACAATGGCACCACTGACACAGTAAATGAGGCTATTCTCTTTTCAGTAATCAAAAGTGTCTTGTCACTGCCTCTGCATACCTGTTATCCAGTTACAGGCCTATGTATTTGCTCTACTATGTCCCAGTTTCCTGGCTGTTAAAATACTTATTGAAGACAGTGGGGGGGGATTCTTAATTACTTTGGCATCATTACTCGATTCAACTTAGGCTAGGTTTAACCCCAGCAAAACCAAGGGTTTTTTTCCCCAACAGTGTAATAGGAAAAAGCAAAAGAAATACAGCATAAGAAGATGGAAAAGGCTGAGTAACTAGAAACATAATGTATAAGTGGAGGTGCCTAAAAATTCAGTATTTCTCTTAAACTTTCCTATGGTGCACTTTGAAAACCTGAAAAGTTCACGGAGAGGACTGGAGATGATATTTACAGGCTCATTAGATACCTTCATATGGAAAATACATGACATAAAGATAAGGCACATACACAACATATATGTAAATGTATCTCAAAGGAAAAGATTGTTCAGCCTTCCTCTCAGCATTAACTATACGGGAATCACAGGGAAAAAAAACCCTAACATCTAAAAACTTACACACCTGAGCTTGGCTGCATAAACCTTACTCTTATATTCCTAACATACAAATACACATCATTATTTAAAGAAACTTCTGTGAGAACAGAAGTACACGTTACCAAACTAAGAGAGCAATTGTACTGAAAGATTTGAGAAAAGGCTCTTAGCTTTATTATGTGCTAATTCTCCTTTATTATTAACATCTCCCATTCATGGAAGCATCTTTTGAGAAAACACTACCCCTCCCTACTGAATATAATGAGCCAGCCAAGATGGCACTACTTGAAGCAAC